>NC_055959.1:20385797-20710797 GCF_018492685.1 Alosa sapidissima | reverse complement strand
GCTGCGTTACTATGGGAACCATAATCTCACAGAGAGGGGGGAGAATGGAAGCGAAAGGGGAGGGAAGGGGGAGGCCATATTTTTTACCCTCAGCCTTAACCCCCCCCCCCTTTACCCCCCACTGCTTTCACTCTCTACAAACACACAGCATATGTCTCATACTGCCAACATACAGGATGTCACTCTGTGCCCTGGTCGCTTTGTCAGATGTGTGTGGTGTGTGGTGTACTATGCCCACTTCAACACAAACACACACACACACACAAACAGAAAGACACAAACACTCAAACACACACACACACGCACACACACACACACACGTGCATGCCCATGAACACATGATATTACATTACATTACATTACATTACATTACATTTAGCAGACACTTCTTGACCAAAGTGACTTACATATGTCAGTTATATTACAAGGGATCACATTGTCCCCAGAGCAACTTGGGGTTAAGTGCCTTGCTCAAGGGCACAACGGTGGAAGCCGGGAATTGAACCGACAACTTTCAGGCTACTGCACGCTAGCCCAGCTCCTTAACCACTACACTACCACCGCCCTACATATAGATATGCACATACTGTACACAACCTGCATATTCATAAACCCATAGTAAATCAGATACAAACCACCCCTTTCTCCTATGGCAAGTGGAATCCCACAGGAAAGGAGCTGAGGTCATTAATACACAAATCAGTGAGCGCGCGCGCACACACACACACACACACCTGCATACCTTCCCATGAGTCTGCACTGAGCTGCTGCTCACTGCTCATATTATGATACACATAGCATATTGGGAAAACACAAAGACATGTGGAGCGTGAAGTCATAGTCAAGAGGCGTACACACACACACACACATACACACACATGGACACGCACATGCACACAGAGGCACACACACACACACACACACACACACACACACACACGGACACGCACATGCACACAGAGGCACACACACACACGGACATGCACACAGAGGCACACACACACACACACACACGGACACGCACATGCACACAGAGGCACACACACACACGGACATGCACATGCACACAGAGGCGCGCACACACACACACACACACACACACACACACACGGACATGCACACAGAGGCACACACACACACACACGCACGGACACGCACATGCACACAGAGGCACACACACACACACACACGCGCGCGCGAGGACACGCACATGCACACAGAGGCACACACACACACACACACACACACACACACAAATGGACACGCACATGCACACAGAGGCACACACACAAAATCGGGCACAATATGGGCACATATATGAACCAACAATCCCCTAGGACATGGAAATTGCCCACTGCATTGTCACACACACGCACACACGCACACACACACACACGATAACAAAGAAGAGTACAGGATGCAGTGCAACAGCCATGCAAAAGGCATGGGGGCCTGCATGGCCTGACACACTTACATGGTGCATGTGCTTGGTGAATTATGAAAAAGGCGTTGGTGAAATATTGATTAGCAAATTTACATAAATTAACCAAGCCATTAATTAGTAAAGAATTATATTACACACAAATGTAATTACTTAAATGTAATGTAGTGACGTTCATGAAAATTAGATCTATGGAGTGTGACAGTGAATTAAGCGTGCGGTCACATGGTACACCTGCTGCAAATACATGAACTTTTGACATGACCTGATGTAAATATCTCTGACAGAGCTCGCTCTCCTTCTCTCTATCTCTCTTTCCCTCGCTCTCTCTCACTCCCTATCCCTCTCCATATCTCTCTCTGAGTGTGTGTGTGTGTGTGTGTGTGTGTAAGTGTGTGTGTGTGTGTGTGTGTGTGTGCATGTGTGTGTCTGTGGCATTGTGTGTTTGTGTGTGAAGGTGTACAAATGTCTGTCAAAAATGCTCTGATGACCTCTGCTAAAGGAGTGATTGAATTAGAGATGCAGAGGAGAGGAGATGAAGAGAGATGGTGAGAGGAGAGGTAGAGGAGCTGAGCTGTCATCTCCATTTCAAGTAAGCATTTTGTCCACAAAACAATTCAGCAGAGAATGATGACAAGGACAAAGAGGGAGAGGGAGAGAGAGGAGAGAGGAGAGAGAGAGAGAGAGAGTGAGCAAGAGAGAGAGAGAGAGAGAGAGTGAGCAAGAGAGAGAGAGAAAGAGAGAGGGAGAGAGAGGAGAGAGAGAGAGAGTGAGCAAGAGAGAGAGAGGAGAGAGAGAGAGAGAGTGAGCAAGAGAGAGAGAGTGAGCAAGAGAGAGAGAGAGAGAGAGAGAGAGAGAGCAAGAGAGAGAGAGAGTGTGAGAGAGAGAGAGAGTGAGCAAGAGAGAGAGCCTAAAGGTAAATATTGGGGAAAGTGATATGTTAAAGGAGAGGAGTCTGTGACATGGGAAAAGAAGCTTTGGATTGTGGGAGAGTGCAGAAAAGAGATGACAAGAGGAGGAGAGTGACAGTGAGGACAGCTGCTTGACCCATTTCCATTAAACACCATCGTAAACACGAACCATATTTTCGTCTCCCGAAAGCGCCATAAAGCGGTCCACTCCTCACCAAATAAACTGAACCTTCCGAGGGGCTGGAGGAAACCACATAGCAAGAGACACTCTGCCACAACCGCAAGGCCTCAGTGGAGAGGAGGCCACACAACTGAAGTGCTGGCAATCTGAAACTACACCAGTGCCAAATAGACACTGGAAGAGTCGGGGGAAGGGCTGGAGAACATACATGGAGCCCAATAACTCACAACTGAGCGAGGCTGTGTGTGTGTGTGTGTGTGTGTGAGATACTGTAGAGAGAGAGAGAGAGAGAGAGAGAGGGAGAGAGAGAAAGAGAGAGAGAGAGAGAGAGAACAGAGTTATGAACCCAATCGGTCTCAAACAAAAAAAGGAACTCTCTGATCTCATTTCTGGGTTTGCGCTTTGATCACATTGGTGGGAAACTAAGCCGCAGTCATGTGTATGTGTGGGCAACAGAAGAAAAAAAAGATGCCAGCACAGATTTATCTATAACACAAGAGCATTTCAGCATTCTTATGCTGTCCAAGGTAAGCTATGCATGACAAGACAGTTAGACAAATACTTTTGACAGCCCTACTAATCTACGAACAGGATTCTCATTTCCGCCTTTTTTCACAGACACCTGAACCAAATGAGAGTTCCTCTTTCCGGAGTGAAGTGCCCTGGTAAACACTCGCTGTTTTTAGCAAGTAGAGCAGCAGGGGCTCTGGTCAGCTGGCAGCACATGGAAATAGGACATAATACTTTCAAATGGAGTAAGCAGACTGTCTGGAAAAAAACAAAACCGTTGCATTGGTCTATGTGTGTGTTGGGGGGCAGCTCAGAAAAACTCCAAGTGTTTTGTTGCAGAGGCAGGAGGGGAAAGGATGCACTAACTAGCCGAAGAACACACTGAGAATCAAGAGGACCCAGAGGATCCCCAGGTGGCGGAGTGATGTGACACCAAAAATAGCACAAGTAGACGCCTCTGAACCAGCCCTGAGCCCAAACAGGAAATGAACAGAGCACCTCGTCTCAATAGCAAAACCTGCCTCGCCATACAAGCTCTATCCCAAACTACAGCTTCAAATAAACATGCCGTCAGACACACACACACACACACACACACACACACACACACACACACACACACACACTCGATCCCACACATACACCACAAACACTAACACACACACTCGACCACACACACCACAAACACACACACACACACCCTGGACCACACAAACACACATGGGAAAAAAACCCCACATTCTGCCCTAGAACAGCACCCAAGACATCTGACTGTTATGCTCTGCAGCGCTAACAAAAACAGCCTGCTTGTTTGCAGACCCCCAAAGCCACTGGGATCAATTAGACGACTTGCTCTGAAAAGCGCTGCAGAGCACGGTGCACACACACTATCAGAGCGCTCGCCTGCCTCAGCACCACACTATCTGCCTGCCTGCCTGCCTGCCTGCATCTCCAAATGCTCGGCCCGCTCTCTACGTGGCTGCGGTCGGCGCGTCGGCTAAGTATAGTATAAGCCGGTTTGACAGAGCTGATAGGCATTATGCGCGGTGCGGAAGGGGGATTAGGGGCCCGTCTCACTGAAAATCACCTTAGCACTTCGTTGGGGTTCCCGGTGATGGGGCCCTTCTTGCTGTCGGGGGTGCCGTGGCACTCCGACTTGAGCAGCGTGTGCGCGCCGCGGTCCAGCATCATCTTGGTGGTCGCCTTGGCGATGATGGCCACGCCGTCCCGCACGCGGGCCTCGAGGCTATAGTCCCACTCGTCGTACGACACTGAGATCAGGCCTGGAGAGAAACACAGAGAGAGATTTTATGAAGCTGTGCATGTAGAAGGGCCCTCTAGACAAACCAATGCATAAATTCACAGCCAATGTTTTGTGAAATTGTACCTCGTACCAGATATTTCGGAGCCTTTTTATTTGGGAGCCCTTTGTACAAATAAGTGGCACTGGTCACATAAAAAACTGGGGAGACTGCCATGTCCAGACTGCTGAATAGAGACAGACGGCATCAGATCTGAAAAGTGTGCTTGGGACATGTCCAGACATATTCAGTTGTCATCTCTTGCACGTACAATGTGCAATCTTTTCAATAATAAAAGAACAAAGAAAAGGAAGAGACTAATCCATTTGAGCTTCCACAACAGACACCGGTCCTCACTCCAAAACCACTTAATAACAGCACTACTAGATACAAAGCCACACTGATCTGGTTACAGCATGAGGAGGAACAGTGGCCTTCACAGCATCCGTTATGAGGTACCAATGCCTCAAGACTCTCTCCCAAAGTGACCACACTGATCTTAGATAGCCCATTAAACACAAGCCCGGGTACAATGACACTTTGCAGAGGAAGAACAGGTGGAGAGGAGTACAGGACCAATTTAGAGGAAGAGAGGGATAAGATTGACCACTCCCCAGAGGAGTGCGTGAGTTAAATGACCCAGGAGGACGGATGGATGAGCCCCTCTCTCTCCCCAGAGAGAACCACGGGGATTTCTACGTGGCAGACTATTAGTGAATTAGCTCAGCGGCGCAGAGCACACCTTCTGGGTGGCTCCCTGATGCATTGTAAACAGAAGAGCTCTGGCGAGTCACTTAGCATCCACACCCACTCAGCCGGTTAGTTAAGACTCCATTAAAGGATTACGAGGGCCACAGACGCAGGCCCACCTCAAGCGTGACAGTGAAGAGAGAGAAAGAGAAAAAGAAAGAACGAAAGAAAGAGAAAGAGAAAGAGGGGAGAGAAGATGGAAGGTTGGATCAAGGGGCTCAAATTAACCGTCTCTCAGTGTTTCGGCGTTGCGCGTGAACAAGGTTTTATAAGTTCTATGTGCACATTTTTTTTTTTCAATTAAATCCCTTCCTTGACCCCCGTAATAACTTTGAATTGCTACATAAAGTGTGTAAAGTGCTTTAAGTGCTTAAAGTGATTACTAGCAAAGGACGCCACCTTGGCAGGAACTACCCGTGTGACCTTTTTCACCCATTAAAGCCACACACATTACATGTGTATCTAATGTCTTCTTCGTCTTGGCTCCCACTTCTTAGACACTCAATCTAGGAAGAGGTTGGGGAAAAACACGCGCACACACACGCACGCGCGCACACACACACGCGCACACACACACACACACACACACACACACACACACACACACACACAAACTCATTTATTCTGAATGCGGATCAAGTAAAGAGCAGCCAGACGTTGGCCAGCCTCCACCCACCCATCCCTCATTAAAAACTGGTCAGACTCAACCAGCTGGGAGCGGCTGCGGCTGCGGTGGCAGAACCTGACTCACACCTCTTCCTGGAACTCTGCACCGCGCTGCGTCTGAGCAGGACGGGTGGGCGGAAGCATGACCATATGTGGAGCTCTGAGCATGAGCTGAACTGTTTGGGTGAACATGCACGATACATACTGAGCATCTACAGTATGCATGTGTTTGTGTGTGTCTACTGAGTGTATACTGCCTTTGTACAGTATATATGTGTTAAAGGATATGTTGTTTATTTGTCATATGTATGTACTGTATATGTGTAGTGTTAGTGGGTGTTTTGCTGTAGCCTACCTATTGGGAACTCGGCAGGGATGTGGTATGTGTCCCCTGCCACCAGCGATGGTATGATCCACGTGTAACCATAACCGGTGAGGCCAACGGAGTGCGCCACCTCAAAGATGGTGGCAGCCTCTTCCTTGGTGCAGTAGAGCAGGATGACGGGGCTCTGCAGCTTCTTCAGCTGGTTCTGGATCTTGGAGTCGCCATCGTCCACCGACATGTCCAAGAGCAGCACCTCCTCCAGCTCCCAGCCCACGAAGCTGTTCTCTATGGTGCTGCGGACCTGAGGAGAGCAGAGAGGACACATTTAAGCTAGTGAGCTGAAGTGACACTAACATAATCATACCACTGGGATTTCTGTGGCTCTCAGGGGGAAAAGGAAGGCAAAAGGAAAGGAACCCAGGGTTGTGATTTGTTTTCACAAAACCTAGAGTATAGCTGTTATGGAGGGTTAGCCACTCCAGCAAAATGGAATATGGTTGCCTCACACATATAACAGGTCTAACCAGGCCTGGAAATTCATAAGGCCAAAAGTTATTCACCAAGGCCAAAGTTAACTTATACAGTAGGCTACATAAAAAAAGTTGTATTTAGCCTATTGACAGCAATATTACAAAAACATGAAACATGACATATTATATACAACTACTGTATAAATCGTCTGATTTTAATATTTACAGATATAAAGGCTATATTTAACATTTATTTTCTATTTGGCCTGTTATGAAATAATGTATTGAACAATTTAAGCACAGCTCAGCTTTAAGAAACTCAAATAGCCTACATGCATGCTTAGCATTTTGTGATCATTACTTTGACAAATTCTTAGTCATGAGCTGTATATCCTCTGATTTTAATATGTACAGATATATAGGCAATAATTGTAACATTTATTTTGTATTTGGCCTGTTATGAAACCACACATTGAACCATTTAAACACATTGTGAAACAAAGCCCAAAGTTGGAGACGTGCATGTAGACATTTGTAGGGAATGCTTTACACCTTTGTGTTTGGTAAGGTCTGTTGTTTATTCTGATATATGGTTTGTCATGTGTAGAGTGAAGAGTGAAATATTCAAGTTGCTTTTTTCGCAAACCGATTATTTTGACAGATTAAAGCAACACCAAAGAGTTTTTTGTACTTTAAAATAATGTTTCCAAAATTGTTTCCATGGTTCATCAACTCGTAACAGGGTGAACGGCACTGCATTCGGCTTCGCGGCCCTCTATCGGCTATAACCGCACTGTGTAAGTTTGCCAGATCGGGTAGCGGATCTGTAGTTCGATGGAATGAGACATAAGAAACTACAAATTTGACTTGCATGATGTCGCAATACATCGTAGCCTACTTTCATAAAATCATGCAACATAGTCTACCTTGTCTATGGACATCGTTATTTACAAAGCCATTGGATAAACAAATTCCGTGGTGCGACAGAGGAAAAGTTCTTTGGTGTTGCTTTAACTCAGACATGTCAAAGTCAAAGCCCGGAATGAATTATCTACGGCCCCCGGGATGATATTTGATTAGTATTAGAACCGGCCCACAGGCCACAGCCGTCAGGTGCTGTTTTGCGCATCAATACTCCATTCCCCGCAATGCAACGGTAGCCCACGAACTCAATGCGGCGCCATAAGTGGGCCTCGGCTTCATTATTCATCAGTATTCAGTCAGGGCAGATGTCAACTTTCAGCTACCCCCCTCCCCAGTGTTGTGCCTGAACGCGTGAACGAAAGTCACTCGTTCATATGTATTTTGAGCGAACGTGAACTGAACGTACTGTATTAGGCTACTACTGCCTGATGAACGTCACTGTGAACTCGTTCATTCTGGTGTCTGAACGGCACGCTCTTTCAGTTTAACTTAGTTGAATAGGGTGCCAGATTTCTACAGAGCCTTCCACGCGAAACCCCGGCTAAAACACACCGTAAAAAGTAATTAAGTAACCTTAATATAGCAGCATGCAGGTCACCATTTGTCAAACTATGGGCCGCGGTCCGCAATGTGGACAATGGTCTGCAGAGTGAAATTATTCCAGGGCCATCGTCTGATAATTTGCTGCGCAATTGGTCAAGGAGCCGCGGACAGAAAAAGAAAACAAACATTTCTGCAATTAGTAGGAAATACTTGTTAATTTGGTGTCATCAAACATAGAGGCATATAATTAAGTCGTGGTATGAGCGTTTATTCAATGCATGCGTGTGCTAATTATGCAACGACATTTAATAGAACGACGTGGATTTATGCAACTTCCATAAAAAACAGAGCACAGACTATATAAAACACTGTTTGGCATTAAGTATTAAAGTCAGCCAAAAGCTATTAATTAGTCTTAGTAAAAGATAGTTAAAGATCTCCAGATCAGGGATTTATGCATGATCTGATCCGCAATTTACCATTCACAAAAGCTGGTATTGTGTCTCCTGAATCCTTACATTCAGGCATTCAAATTAAATGTAATTAAATAACATATAAATATTCTATCAGTGTATGATGCTTGCATGAGGGAAACATCCCAAAACAACGGCACCCATATAACTGCTGTTGTTTTGAGAAGTATTTCTCATGCAAGCATCATGCAACAATGCAAAAACAATGAAACTATTGAAGGCCTAATTATATTTTACATTAGTAAAGCAGTACTCTGATGTGCATGTTTTCACAAACTTTTGTGAACAATCTTAGCACTTTAAACACTGTTTTGAAGTGCATGTATAGCAATATAGTATAAAAATAAAAATAATTGTGATATCATTATGATAATTTAATGGGGGGTGGGAGGAGGGGGTGGGTTCATGTAGGTGGGCCCTATGACCCAAAGTATGTCTTGACTGGGCCTCAGGTCAAAGAAGTTTGAGAAAGGCTGATGTAGACGACAAAGCAGCAAGGAGGCATCATATGATCATTTAAACAAGTTTTATGACAAAATCGTACATTTGTGCAAACTTTGCCCGCACTTCAGTCACAGTCATTATTCATTTAATCATTAAATAAAATACAGTACACGTCTTGGTTCAATAGGTTACGTGCAGTCATTTTAATATGTTTTAATAAACATTGAACCAGACCGGCCCTCAGCTTGTAGCAAATTTGTTTTTTTGGCCCTCAAATGTATTTGACTTTGACATCCCTGCTTTAACTGATAATTACTAATAACTAAACTATTAGTCGGACACAAAGCAGAATATTGAAAGACACCAAGGCCACAGTGGCCTGTGAACATACAATTTTCAAAGGAACATCACGACCAACGCATTACATCACGGCCAACGCACGGCCGTTGCCGCCGTGAAATTCCAGCCTTGACTAATGGAACTAACAATCCTATAAATACTTGAGCTAACCAAATATTTTTCCATGAGTGTTTTTTTTAGAAACAGAGTAAATGAAGGCTACTGCATCCCTGTTAAAGGATAATTCCGGTATTTAGCACTTGTTTTGGATGAACGGTGGAACGGTGGTGGACACCGACATTTTGACGATGGGTCCTGTTTCGACATTCTGACTAATTTTGAATTGCCTTTGACTGTCTGTTTCAGAGTGGCTGGCTATGGGCATGCACAAACATGTCCTTAAAACACAACCCTTAACATTCGTTTTCAAAACTGTGCAACTCACCGAGTGGTTAGTGGTGGTGTTCATTGATTATTAAAAACAAATATATCAACGCAATGTTTGATTTCAATCCGTGTTATTTGCTATTGTGGAACTATTTTTTCAGAGACCTCACAACCGTGTATAAACTTCCGCTCAATATTTGAGTCTGAAGCATAGACAGTAAAAGAAGGTCTCGTGGGGGAAAGACTACATCCGTAAACAGAACCCTTTTCCATTCCCAGTAGCGCAGTGATATCAAGGAGCAATGAGTCTTCCAACAGAAATCAATGGGATTTTACAAAATGGCAAATAAAACACGACAGAAACTGTATTTTGCTACGCTACTTGTTAAGGAACATCAACAAACATCACTAACCACTCGGTGAGTTGCACAGTTTTAAAAATGAACGTTAAGGGTTGTTTTAAGGACATGTTTGTGCATGCCCATAGCCAGCCAGTCAAAGGCATTTCAAAATGAGTCAGACAGTCGAGACAGGACCCATCGTCAAAATTTCGGTGCCCACCACTCTAGTTCATCCAAAACAAACCAGAAAAGGGACTCAAAGTGCTAAATACCAGAATTATCCTTTAAAAGTCAGACCTTAGCTGACCTCATGCATGGAGACGAGTGGTGGTTACCTTGGTAACAAAGTCCTGATAGCCAGGGTAGTAAGTGGTGACGATGGAGAAGATGTACCAGTCATACTCCTCCATGATGTTGAGCATAACTGAGGCCTGCTGCTCGATGGAGGGGCCGAACTGGAAAAACATGGAGTTGTCATCCTGAGGGGAAAGGATAAAGACAGCAGCAAAGTCAGCAGGTTAGAAATATACTACATGTCCCATGAGGCCTACCACATCTCACTGAGGGTGAGGAAGCTGAGGTATTTTTTTTTCTATTGGCTGCGGAATTCCTGAGGGAGTCAAAGTGACAAGTGAGACATGGAGTATTGACCCCTTCTCCGTCCACATCACAGGAAAATAACGCGCTTATCAGGGTCAGAAAGCTTTTCATCCCACTGAAGTGTGTTTGAATTAACTGAAACATCAATGAAAAGTTTGCATGTGTACACACTGGGCTTGTCAACCAGATAGCTGTATATGGTGGGCCAATGAATCTCTGGCCACTTCATCTTCCCATTTTGTTATCAGCTCAGGATCAGGCAGACAATCACCATTAGTCGGCCAGACTAATTTATTAAGGTACAGTTTGCAATCCTGGGGTGACAATGACAGTGCATACCTTAACAGTTCAACATGCCGGTGAGCTGCGCCATTTTTCTGACCCCATGCTGCGTACGCACCCAACCTAGGCTCTGGATGTTTACAAACATTGAAGGGGTCTATAACAGACTCACTGAGCTACATCTTTAATGTAAGTTAGCCATAGAGTGCAGCAGGTGAGAGCACTCTTGTGTTTAGTTGTTTTTGTGTGTGCTTTCGTTGACCACTGTTCCTCATTGTCGAAATCGTGTGAAATCCGCCAGATCAGGGAGTCAGGGAGAGTGCTGATGTCTCTCCGGCATCGCTCAACATCAAAGCCTCAACTCCCCCTCGGGGAGGCACATGGGTCGATCCGTTACCTTGTTTGCGCATTAATGAGATTGGGGAGATACCACTGATCGAGAACACAGGGGTATGTGTATACGTGTGTGCATCTGTGCATATGTGTGTGGATAAAAGTTGAGCTTGTGAACAAAACATATTTTGTTTTATCACATTTGTGCATGTTCCATACATAATAAAGGTACAATAAGATACTTCCTTGGAGCGAAATGTAAATCTAGCATGCAACATTCACACATGCCCAGGTAAGCACATCACAACCAAGGTATTCCATGCGCACCTCTATCTCCCTCTCCTTTCTTCTCCTCTCTTTACCTCTCTCCCCATCCCATCCCCCCATCTCCTCCTTCCCCAAAGGGCTGTATGGTGCACTGCCTCCTGATGTCATAAAGCCATTCGATGGCAATGGCGTCCTACTTTTCCTGATGTAGCGCCTGCAGGAAGCTGCCAGGCTGCCGTGTATGTGTGTGAGTCTGAGAGAGAGAGAGAGAGAGAGAGAGAGAGAGAGAGTGGTATGAAGGCTCACACTCTATCCACGTGATCCCAGGTTATTGGAATCACTGGGGAGCGACTGCACTGGTTCGCCAGAAGGGAAGGGTCAACTAGATTCATCATGGCGGTAGAGCGGCGCACGATCTGCCACTGACACACAGGTAGCAGAAATTGTATGCCATTGCCTGAGACTAATGGATCTATTTGAGGGATGTTATTTTGAGGGAGGTTATTTTTTCAGCTCCCAACACCCTGGAGTTACCATAAACCATATGACCACTTCCACTGAAAAAAGTATAATCATGGCAAAACAACACTCGGCTAGGCTAGGCTTCACTGCTTCTGGGCTTACAACTGTTTGTGGTCAGATTCTGAAGCCTCTTCTAAAACAAGACTGGCCGAAATTCTGTGCTATATTTGTCTCGGCGAAGTAGGTAAATGGATCAACACCCAACAGTTTCCGTGACACTGATCCTGTACAAAGATTAAGTGCTGTAGATTAAAAAAAAAATCCAGCCAACAGGACGGCAAAAACTATACTGCACCTTCCAAAATGCACACCGAGGTTTGAAATATACATGAGGCTCCCCTATATGTTCAATAGCTCTACAGTTTGCTATGCAGAGGAGCAAAGGGAGTAATTCAAAAGTGTTGGTCCCCTCAGACAAACTATTACAGTGTTTCTGCTGCTGCCGCACTCCCAGACTGATCACAGGGAGGGAGCTGAAACATACAAATCAGCTCATTACACGGCTGCACTTTGCTTGCATAACACCCATTTCCACTCGTGGGTAGAGTCCATGACGTCAAATTGCATCTTGGAGTATCAGATGTTTGGAGTAGCTTTGAATAAATCTATCCCCTTCTCCTCTCCTCTCCTTTCCTCTCCTCTCCTTTCCTCTTGCTGCTGTATCTCTCCTCTGCAGTGTCCCTCCATCTCTCTATCGCTCTCTCTCTCTCTCTCGCTGTCCCATTTATTCCACTGAAATTACTGCCAGGACACAGATATAATTGAATTCCCAGCCCCCTCCCCACCCTCCTCCTCCTCCTGGTCACTCTCCCTCCGTCTCCCTCTTCTTCTAAGAGCACTTTTAATGCACTAGCCAGCAGTCATTCAGCATGCCATAGGCCTGTGGAATTTTCATTAGCCTTTATCAAAATAAAAAAAAGAAACAAGATAGTGGTGTGTGTGTGTGTCTGTGTGTGTTGGGGGGGGCAGCTCTTGCAGTGGAAGTGAAAAAGTCATAGTGGGGAAAAAGTGCTGGCTTCATTTATGGCCACAATTATTCCAGCGGCTTGCTGTCCTCCCGACACACGATGCAAGGTTATCGATTAAGAGGCATTAAGGTGCTGGAGAGGGCATGCCTGAGCTGGGTCAGCCACTGTGCCCCACCACCACAGCCCTGCCTCCACAGCCCTGCCTCCACAGCCCCACCACCACAGCCCTGCCTCCACAGCCCTGCCTCCACAGCCCCACCACCACAGCCCTGCCTCCACAGCCCTGCCTCCACAGCCCCACCACCACAGCCCTGCCTCCACAGCCCTGCCTCCACAGCCCTGCCTCCACAGCCCTGCCTCCACAGCACAAAAGCAGGGTAGGGGAGAAGGAGACGGAAAGGCAGAGAGAAAGTTGGAGAAAGGAAAAAAAAAAAAGATGGAAACTGAGATACACAGAGGGGAAGGAAGAGAGAGAGAGAGAGAGGGAGAGAGAGAGGGAGAAAAAGCAAGGACAAAGGAGAAAAATGGCATTAGAAGAGTCTACCTCTTAAACAATAAGCAGGAAGGGAGAAAGAGGAGGAAAAGGTTTAAACTACATGTGCTGTCTTTCAGACCAAAAGAGAAAGGAAGATTATGGGTAGAGGCAAACCAGTCAAAATACAAACACACTCTCTCTCACAGACACACACACACACACAAAGACACACACACACAAACACAAAGACACACAGACATACATGTGATAAAGACGTAAGATATTCCATCTCACTTATTCGGCTAAAGGGACACAAAACAAATAAACAGAGAAAGATCCAGACATAGCAGAAGAGTTTACAAAGGGGATGGTATGTGGACACCTTCAACATAAATATAAATCAGCATGCAGTGTGTGACACACTAAGGAAAGGTTGAGCTGCAGTAGGTCCATCTTCCACTCACTCCTCTCCTCACTCCTCCTCTGCCATGCTTCACTCACCACCATCTGAGCTCAATTCAAATAAAATCCTCCATCACTTTTAAGACGCCGCTAAATGCTGACAATGAAAAAGGCAGTGTGAGAAAAGGGTCTATTTCATTTCAAGTTGGGCTTAAGCTTAAAGTGGGAGGAATTACTGCATTGTACATTTTCACGTAAAGATATACTGTAACTAGTTACTAATACTTTAAGGTATATCTTGTATCACCATTATAAGAACACATATAGATTTGTATTAAGTGTAAGCTCACATTACACTGATTAAGTATTAGGTAATCATTTGCCGAGCTTAAAATAAAGCGAAACCAGAAAAAAGGAACCAGAAGAAGTGTAGTGTGAGAATGAGGGGATGGAGACGGAAGGAGAAAAAGGGGGAGGAGAGGATGGCATGACGGAGGGGAAGGAGAAAAAGGGGGAGGAGAGGATGGCATGACGGAGGGGAAGGAGAACAGGTGGTGAGGCTGCTGAGAGGGGCAAGGAGGAAGGGGGGTGGGGCGGGGCGAAAGGAGGAGGGGGAGGAGGAGGAGTGAGGTGGTGCGGTGGACTGCTCGTTCTGACCCCCTTGCCAGCCAGGTGAGCCGAGCTTCAGGCTGGCCAGTCAGAGGCACTCACCCGCAGCGCAGAGGCACTGTTAGAGCGACAGCACACACATGTGCTCAGTCTCACTCACTCACACACACACACACACACACACACACACAAACACACAAACATAAACTTGATTGCGTATTAGAGGTGGGAGAAAAAAAACTATACAGTGTATAGGCAATATACCAGTAGCAAGTGTTGCAATATTTATTTATTTAATATCATTATTTTATTTTATTTTACTGCATACAGTTATGTGCAGAATAATAGCAGTGTGTTTTTAAAAATTGAATAAAGCTCAAAATCCTTAGAATAGCTGTTAATTCCATAATATCAATGCATTGGGAAAACTGCACATTCAATTTCAAATCAAAACATGAGCAAAATTGATCAAGTTTGTGTTATACCTTTGTAGAAAGTGAAGAAAAACTAATGTTAGGCTGTTCAAAAATAGCAGTGTTTGCATTTTTCTTTACAAACTCAAACATTTACTGTATAAACTGAAAACCATTATTTCTGAGAATTGCTTCACGTCTGTCTTACATGGAGTCGACCCACTCCTGGCACCTGTGAACAGGTATTCTAGCCCAGGACGATTGAACTACATTCCACAATTCCTCTGCATTTCTGGGTTTTGCCTCAGAAACAGCATTTTTGATGCTGAAAATTTGATTTGCCTCAGAAACTTGTCACCCCACAAGTTTTCTATAGGATTGAGGTCTTGGTCTTCAATCTTGTTAGTCTGGAACCAAGACTTTGCTCGCTTACTGGTGTGTTTTGGGTCATTGTCTTGTTGAAACACCCATTTCAAAAGCATTTCCTCTTCAGCATAAGACAACATGACCTCTTCAAATATTTTGATGTATTGAAACTGATCCATGATCTCTGGTGTGCGATAAATAGGTCCAGCACCACAGTATGAGAAACATCCCCATAACATGAATTGTGCACCACCATGCTTTACTGTCTTCACAGTGTACTGTGGCTTGAATTCAGTGCATGGGGGACATGGCAGACAGTTTGTCCAAGTTTGACAGTTTGTCCAATGACCCACATGCACTGAAAAATAAAAATGCAAACACTGCTATTTTTTTGACCAGCCTAACATTCCTTTTTCTTCACTAAAGGTATAACACAAACTTGATCAATTTTGGTCATGTTTTGATGAAATTGAATGTGCAGTGTTCCCAATGCATTGATATTATGGAATTAACAGCTATTTTTTTTTTAATGTTTAGCCTACAAACATAACATATGGGAGAAATACATGTAAATGTATCACATAATCAAATACAGTATTTGCAACAATATAAAATTGTGGCCAAAATACTGTGATGGCATTGTACAGCCGTCTCTGTGGCATTTCCACACACATACACACACACACACTCTCTCTCCCTCGCCCTGAGTGTACAGTGAGTGTATGTACGAGTATCAGTCCATGCGAGTGTGTGTTTGTGGCTGTGTTTGTATTTGCGATAGTGCACTGCTGCAGTCTTATGAGAGCACCTGGTCTACGTGCTGCTGGCAGGGTATTGATCGGGCTCGTTTTCAAACGGTGGTATTTGAGCCCTGTTGTTTTTAAACAGACCTTGTTGGTGTTTAGAGTGAGTGAGTGTGAGTGTGAGTGTGAGTGTGTGTGTGTGTGTGTGTGTGTGTGTGTGTGTGTGTGTTTATGCTTCAAGGTCCCAGCAATGCATATTTCTATCCTCTCTGTAAAGTCTCCTTTGAACTTTAAAGAGAGGGGGGGTTGCTATTGACTACTGCATGGCCTGATGGGAGGAGATGCAAGAGATAAACAAAGCAAGGAAGAGAATGAAGGAGAGAAGAGGAGAGAGAGAACAAGTGAGACATACAGAAAGAGAGACAGAGAAACAGGGAGAGAAAGAGAGAGATGGAGAGAGAGAGAGAGAGAGACTGCCAAACAGCTGGGTCTTGCTAGAGAAGTCTGACAAATTTAAAAGCCACAGGACACACACCCACACAAGTGCATAAAAAGACACACAGACAGACACACACACACACACGCAAAGAAGAATTATACTGTGCCGCCGACCAACGTCAATACAGTATAAGCAAGCCATCACCGTTAATTCTATATTTATTTCCTCCACTCTCTCCGAACATGTCTATTATATCTGCCTTTCAGTGAGAGCTGCCGTTCCCATCTCTCTGCTCTCCTCCCCATCGCTCTGCTCTCTATCTCTCCATCCCCCTCCCCACACCCCCCCCCCCTCTCCTGCCTCTACTTCGTCACCCTCTTATGCTTTCTCATCATATTTTTATCATAAAAAAACTCCTTATCTTTAATCAAACACACAGAGACTTAATTAGTTCTCACATTTGTCAGACATCACCTAATTAGCTCTGACCTTATTTTAACTACTTTTTTGAAACTTAATTATGGAAAAAAAAATATGCCTAGGTCTTGATTAAAACATTTGGCTAATTTTGCCCCGGACATGATTTTGATTAGCACATAGCTAGTCTGATTATTTTAGAAAGTGCAAAGACAGAGAGAGAGATGCACTTGGAGAGTGTTGAGATGAAAACAATGCCTGCTTCAGACAAACACTATTCAACTGAACTGGTCTCGCCTTCTTTACACCAAAAAGCCCAAGATCACTAGCTACAGGATAGTGACTGTCGGCTGCAGCCAATATTCTTTGTGTGTGTGTGTGTGTGTGTGTGTATGTTTATGCTCATGCAGTCTGTGTATGCAAGTGAAGGCTTCAGGGACGCTGGCAGAAACATCCTCCTTCTTTCATCAGTCCTAGCTCTACCCTCTGGGTGACTTTACCAGTTTTGCATTAGCCATGACTTCTCTGCCGCCCACAGCCCAATCCACCTGTGTGTGGATCTCTCTCTCTCCCTCTCCCTCTCTCTCTCTCTCTCTCTCTCTCTCTCTCCATCTCTCTCTCTCTCTCTCCATCTCTCTCTCTCTCTCTCTCTCTTGGGCCATGAGCCATGTTACTTCTACAGCTACTTCACACCAAAAGGCTTCTCCGCTAACAGGCTCTGCTCTAGTGCCAGCTTTGAGAGCGCATTAGGCGAGCGTGGAAGTGTGGCGGGCTGGCGGGTGGTGCAGGAGGGAAATGGACCTGCTCCCACATCAGGTGCTCTCTGTTGCCTCTGGTGGAGATGCGTAGGGCATTGAGTCTGTGGCAGCAGGCAGGACAGTGTCACATTAAACATCCAATGCAGTCCATGCTTTACTGGGCGTGCGTGTGTGTGTGTGTGTGTGTGTGTGTGTGTGTGTGTGTGTGTATATGTGTGTATGCGTGTGCGTGTGTGCGGTTTGTGTGTTCTTACCTAAAAGAGCAAAGGCTCAACAAAAGAAGACTTCCTGAGATGCTGAAAGCCCAGCTTCTCTCTCTCTCTCTCTTTTTTACTATCTTCTTCTCTCTCTTTCCCTCCCTCCTCTCCCGCTTGTCTTTTTGCCTCCCCACTGCTGTGCCTTCCTCCATTTACCAGAATTAAAATTCAAATCTGTTTTATTGGCATGACAGGAGTATTTCCAAAGCGGAACATGCTACAAGACAGGGTGAGACAATAAGCCAATCTACTACCACCACCCACCCACTAACTGCTAACGGAGTTCTTCCCATCCTAGACTCCAAGGCCACACAGGGAAGAAAGGAACTTCTTTTTTTTGGGCGTCGGTGGGTGGGGGAGGGTGTATTGGGAGGTTGTCACCCCATGCTCAGACTAACACAAAGGAACAGTGAATGTGTCCCTGTGTCCCACCCCATGTTGGCTAGGGAGAGAAACTGAAAAGTGTGACTCGTCTCATAAATTCTTCATCTCCTTTGCTCCTGGCATCTGCCGTTCGGAGGGAAACAGCAACTTCCTCCCTCTTTTTTTGGAAGCACTTTTCTCTCTTTCTTTCGTCTCTGCCTTCACACATAAGCATAGATATGGCAAGCCACACACACACACACACACACACACGTACATACATAAAATGTTATATACTGTATGTGAGTAACACTTTCTGTATCCCTCCAGCTCTTCTCCCTCTGCGTCTCACACAACGCCCACCTATCCACCTAAACACATGTGTGCCTGCATGTACACACACACACACACACACACACACACACACACACACGCACACACACATATTTCACACACACACACACACACGAACACACACACACACACACACACACACACACACACACACACACACACACACACACACAGTGAACCAGTGCTTCTCCCTCTAGTGTTACTCCACGCTTTCTGCCCTAGATAACAAAACTGTAAATGTGTGCACACCACAAACCATTAAGGTCATCAGATGAACAGGAACTGTCTCAACAAGTTTTAATTCACACTCATCAACAATCTCTCTCTCTCGCTATTTATCTCCTGCACACACACAAAGCTGGTCAAAAGATATTAAAAAAAAAAACATCCCGGGAAGGAAGGGAAAAGGGAGATATTGCATGAGAATGAAGCTAGAGGAAGGAGGCTGGAGGAAAAAGAGGAGACGGTCTAATGCACTTCTGAATGTTATGGGAATACACGGGACAACCTTGTTGTGCAAGCAAAACCTCTTTTGACAGCAGAATTTTTGGAAAACGGCTGCATTTAAGAGGAGGAGGATGAGACTGCGAGAAGGAGAGGAGGATGAGACTGCGAGAAGGAGAGGAGGATGAGACTGCGAGAAGGAGAGGAGTATGCATGAAAAAAGCGAGAGAGACTACACTCCTGTAATATGCTGATTCCAGTGTGGAGCCACTTTGGCAGCACCGGCAATCTGTCATGCCAATTAAGCACCTTTGAGCAGAATTTTGATATATATATATATATATATATATTATATATTTATAGAGAAAGAGAGAGAGAGAGAGAGAGAGAAAGAAGAGATAGAGAGAAAGAGAGAGAAAGAGAGAGAAGATAGATAGAGAGAGATAAAGAGAAAGAAGAGAAAACTATTCAGGACAGATGAGAGAGGAGCAGGTGACTCACTAATAGGTAGCACAGATACAGTGTGCAGAGGAATCGAAACACACATTCAGAAGCTTTGTACTGGAGGCATGAAGCTGCAGTGTTATTTCTCTTCATGAAGGGTGTGCCGCTCTCTTTCACACACACACACAAACTCAGACACACACACACACGCAAAACAAAAATCAATGCAATTTCAACTCCAAACTTTCTCTCATCCTCCCGCCTCTCTGTGCAGCCCATCAGCCTCCCCAGGCCTGAAACAACACAGAACAACAAGCTCTTATACCAGAGCTGCTTTCACACATATATGCTGACTGGCTGCTTCTCCACTTTCTTTATGCTTGTTACAAACAGCAACTGAAACAACCCCCTCCTCACCCCAAAGAACTGTAACGTTGGAGCATTCAAAGCTCATGACAGGTGTCTTACACACACAGGCTAGCGGGCGGACGGACACGCACACACACACACACACACACACGCACACACGCACACACGCACACACGCACACACGCACACACGCGTGCGCGCGCGCGCACGCACACTCTCACACATCACTTCCTCTCCCACACTGTGGCTACACACCGGCTCACCAGCTGTGGCTTGCTGCCGACTGAGTTCTGGCACCACTCTCTTTATCATCCATTTCTCCTTCTCTCTCTCTCTCTCTCTGGTTCCCATCTATCCAAAGGCAAGTTCATATTGAAATTGAGCAGAGATGTTGAAATTGAGCGTGTTCAGACTTGATGGTCAGCAACATGGAAGGAACATCATTCATCTCCCAAATATTCTGATCGACCCATAACCCTCCGGTAAACACAATGAAAAAACATTTCCACTACCTTTCCATTAATCTCTCTTTAAAGATGCTTTATATACATAATTCAACATGACCATTTTCCTCTCCTGTCTTCCCCTCCACCCCCCGACCCCCTCTGTCTCTCCTCCCTCCGTTTGATCTCTGCTCCCTTTCTCTACTCTCTCACTCCATCTGAGCTGAATTCCTGCTCTCTCACTCCATCTGAGCTGAATTCCTAATTAAAAGAAATCAATTTCCCACCGATTCTAAAAATATCTGAAGCACAGTGACATCACACATGACAGGCGTGCTCATGCACACATCACACACATCATACACGCGCGCACAGACAAACACACACACACACGCGTGCACGCACACACACACACACACACACACACACACACACACACACACACACACACACACACACACACACACACACACACACACACACACACACACACACAAAGAACACTTTGGTTACTCAAAGACTGGAATGACAGTCTTCAAGTCCCATTCATTTTGTGCTCTACGATAATGTGTGAAGCATTCCGAACGCCTCCGTTAAGCCAACACCGATATGCTGCAATCTTCTCTTCCACCGCAGGTGGAGATGGGGGCTTGACCACAGCCTCCAGAGAAACTCGCCAGCTGTTCTGACATCTGCTTGTCATTGATGCTCCTTCCTCTCTCTCTCTCACACACACACACACACACACACACACACACACACACAGCCCCCCCCAACACAAACACACACCTGACACACAGATACAGACACTCACAGTACCTGACACAGCAACACACTAAACAACATGCGCTCATACACACACAGACCACATACAAACACACATACACACACCCCAACACACACACACACACACACACACACACACACACACACACACACACACACACACACACACACACACAAACACACATACACACACCCCCCAACACACACACACACACACACACACACAATACACAGACAGTGCATCTTTCACTTAAAAACAAAGACATCCTATGGCCCCCTAATTGCTCATGATGTAGGCTTCTCTGCTGAATTGTAATCTTGTACATCAGTGCTCAGTGCTGTAGCCCTGTGATGTCTTGCCTGGAGGTGAGCATAGGAAATATGCAGATGCAGTGGAGAGAATGGGGGTGAGAGCAGCACTGTTGCTTCTGTGCCTTTAAGGCTTTTTGGGAGCATGCCTGCCTGGTTATCAGAGGCATAAATAAAACCCCTGCAGTAACTTTATTTGTGCCACCGTCGAGTCACACACGTCAATCCATTAAATAGTCTGACACGCACAAAACTGATAAACGCTTTGGAGACGGAGCAAGTCGATTTTTCTCATTTCCCTGCCCCAGGGCCAGCCCCTTATCGGCTTCAGGAAGGGAGAAGAGGCCCAGACATGGATTTTCATTTTGAATTATTCCACTTATTATCTGCACAGCAATGTGTTTGCATTTTGGGGGGGGGGGGGGGGGGGGGGGTTAACTGGTGAATGTTTGTTTTATTTGTGTGTTTAGTGCACGCAATATGTCCAGGGTCACTCCTCCTCAATCTGCTCACCATCAGAGGAGTGGAAGGAGGAAGGGTTGGAGAGATGGAGGGTTAGAGGAGTGGAAGGAGGAAGGGTTGGAGAGATGGAGGGATAGAGGAGTGGAAGGAGGAAGGGTTGGATGGAGATGGAGGGATAGAGGAGTGGAAGGAGGAAGGATTGGATGGAGATGGAGGGATAGAGGGATGGTTGGCTGGAGGATAAGGGCGTGCTGGAGAGAAGAGGATGCTTGACTCCGTAATCAGCATGGAGCCGTCGTGGTGGCTGACTTGTGTCTAAAACAGAGGATGTGATCTTTTTTTAATGTTGTACAGTATACGCATATTGAGTTGGGTTTTTTCTTCTTCTTCTTCTCTGACTATTTTAAGTCTTTGCTTCCAGCATCCTCGCCCCCCCCCCCCCCCACACTCCATTTCTCTTTTCCTTAGTTCTCTTTTCCGTATCGGCGGCTATTTTCTGTCCCGGTCTGCTGTTCAAAGCCACTTGTTCTTCCCTCAGTACCTCAGTGTTTCGGCTCTGTGCCTCATGCCAGTCTGCTGTCCATCGGCCAGGGCTTTGCCCCCCCGTCCCCTCACCCTCGCTTTCTCTGCCCACCCCCTCATTCTGTCCCCTTGCCAAACGGCCCTTTTGTCCTCCCCCTCCCCCTCCCACTCTATACGTGGCCCCTCGTCTCCATTTTTCTCTCAATCACTCTCTCCGCCATGCTAATTCAAATTGGCTGGATTGGGAGGACCGCGCTGTTCCAATAATGCCAAAAGCACTTACAAGAGCATAATCAATCTTCTCTCTCTCTCTCTCTCTTTCTTTTTCTTTCTTTCTCTCCCTCTCTTGCACGCTCTCACTGTCTTCCTCGCTTTCTAGTCCTATCTTTCTCCCCAAATGCAGTCTTGCCTAACCCTCTTGCTGTCTTTTGAAGTCTGCACCACTTCTCTCTCTCTCTCCCTCACTCATCCCTCTGTCTTTCCCTCCCTCTTTCTCTCTCTCATCCCTCTGTCTTTCCCTCCCTCTTTCTCTCTCATCCCTCTTTCTCTCTCTCATCCCTCTGTCTTTCCCTCCCTCTTTCTCTCTCTCATCCCTCTGTCTATCCCTTGCTCTGTGTCTGTTGCTCTTCTCCAAGTCACTACTACAGTCTACAGTACACCCTGCTGACTCATAGGACTACACGACTTCATCCCCTGGAGCCCTAAAATATCCCTTTTACACTCCTCCACTCACCTCTCTCTCTCTCTCTCTCTCTGTCTCTCTCTCTCTTTCTCTCTCAGTCGCACGTGCTCTCTCTCTCTCTCTTCCCCTCTCTCTCTCTCTCTCAGTCGCACGTGCTCACTCTCTCTCTCTCCTATCTCTGTCGTTCTCTTGACAGGCATCAGCTGCCCTGTCGGGTTGAGAATGAAAGGTGGGGAGATAGAGAGCGGCTAAGACACAGAAATAGGGCAAGGCAGAGGGAGGCTGAATGAGAGTGATAGAGAGACGGGGCGGGGGGGGGGGGGGGGGGGGGTCGGAGAGAAGTACTTCTAATTCAACGAGACAAGCTGTGTTTCCGTGGAAACGAGGTTTCCATCGAAACGGTCCTGTTGGAGATGTCATTAGAGCAATATCGAAACGAAAATATCACCTCAAATGCATTCGACAAACATGCACACGTTCACATGTTTTAACACACACATACAGTCCCACACACGCCCCTATAAACATACACCTGAGGCAGATCACAGTTGTACGCTATGCAAAACATTCTATTTCACCCCATTGAACAGGTGTACAGCCGATGGGAGTGACTGAGAGTAGTAAACCTCAATAACACACAACACCACCTCCCCTTGAAACCTTAGCTCTTTCAAAATGCCATTACCTAGCGCCAAATAACACACAATGAATCAATGCGAAAGTACCGAATCAGATAAACTAACCCAAATACCATGCCTTCAACTGAAATGATGGAAAAACAATGCCCCCCCCCCCCCCCCCCACACACACACACACCAGGTCAGAAACAAAACCATTCATAATGTGGGCCAATGCAGAGTCCTCTTCAAACCCATTCCAAATGACTACTGTTAAATTACTATGGGGCTTTGTCCAGCAGCTGCTGTCCAATTCACTACGTACTACATGCTAACTCGAAGCAAAGCCTTTAGGCTTCGGTGCTCAAGCCAAACAATCTCAACCAAATCCTTAACTGAAACAACACAAATATACAGAGGGATGTACTAGTTAACCTGTAAGACACTGCTTTCCCTAGTCATTTTTACTTGATAAAAACAAATAAACATTGACAGTGTGGTATTGTCTCTTGCACTCTTTTACAGTTAAGTAGTTTGTCCGGATGACCCCATGCCTTGTGCTGCATGCACAGCTATGAGCACTGAGAGAGACTGAGAGAGGGAGAGTGCTGTGAGGAGGAGTGGTGACAGGTGTGTGGCACAGAGAGACAGACAGACTGAGGAGGGAGGGAGGAAAGGAGAGAGGGAGGAAAGGAGGGAGGGGAGGAAAGTGAAAGAGGGGGAGAGCAGTAAATCTGGTGGAAGGAGGAGGTGCTCTGCTCTCCACAATAAATGTTGTGACGCCTGTTTGTTGTTTACTAGTGTCAGTGTGCGCTGCTCTCTCCCCGTTAGAGGTGTTCTTTCCCCGATGTTCTGTCCCCTTTAAGCCCCTTTGACTTAGCAGCTCAGGCTGCACCACAGAACTAAGGTTTGAGGAGCCACGCAAAACGAATTAACACTAGACTAGTGGCAAATGCAATAGCCCTTTTTTTGGGGAATTTTCCATATGTTTGTATGAAATGGATATCGTCTTTAACATATTACAGTGTCCTCCTATGTAGATTGTGAGTCAGCACATGCAGCATTTGCAAGTTTCTTGTGTGTGTCTCTCTATGTGTAAATAAAATAGATGTGTATGTGTGCATGCATGCATGTTAATAAGAATCAGATTAATTATAAATGCACCTGTGCTGACTGGCCTGTGTGTCTGTGTGTGTGTGTGTGTATGTGTGTGTGTGTGTGTGTGGTGTGTGTGTGTGTGTGTGTGTGTGTGTGTCGGTGGGAGCTCTATGTGTCTTCCTGCATGTTGCCTGTTTGTGAATGCCTGTGTGTGGGTGCTCGGTGCAGTGAGTGTGTGTGTGTCTGTGTGAGAGAGGCTGTCTTTGCTCTAATTGAGGGGAGCAGGGGAGGGGCGCAGTTTACATTCATCACAGAAGCTCGCTTTGTCTCCTCACCGAGAACGAAGAGTGGGGGGGGGGGGGGGGGGGGGGGTGGAGAGATCTTTCCGTGTGGGTGAGCTTCTGCTATTTTTCACAAGCCAGAGGGTTGCTCCGGAACGAAACTATGGCAACTGGCAGCAACTGACTTGTGAGGTTTGGGATGTAGGCAGGGCAGGCAGTTTGGTGTCTGTGAGACAGTGTGTGTGAGTGCATTTCAGTGTGTGTGTGTGTGGATATGACAAGTAAATGTAACGGTGTGTCTTATGTGCATGTGTATCTGCAAGTGTAAGTGTGAGAGTGTGTGAGATGAGTGGCTCACAGTTTCAGGTCATGCCAACGCAGGTCAGATGTGGATAAAATGGCACAGTACAGAGTATATATATATATATATATATATATGTGTGTGTGTGTGTGTATTACACATACTGAAACACAACAATGGAGGGTAGTTCTTGCTGATGTGCAGGCTTGTGCTTATTGCATGAGCTTCTGAGTACACTCATGTCAAAATGTTTGCATGTAGGAATCCACACACATTTTGTTGTTTCTTTCATGAGATGTCAGTGTGTGCATGACAGTATGTGTGGCGTGTGATAAATGGAAGTGTTTTCTTACACAGTACATTATCAGCTATGTGTTTGAGAATGTGTGTGTGTGTGTGTGTGTGTGTGTGTGTGTGTGTGTGTGTGTGTGTGTGTGTGTGTGTGTGTGTGTGTGCTGGGGTAGGGAGGTGGTTGCATCTGAGTATATGTGCATACACCGTAGACGTGTGTGAGGGTGTGCAGCATGTGGCGTCAGCTTGGCACCGCCAGCTTGGCACCGTGCTCATGGGTAATTGACTGAGCACATCTTGTGGTCCTCACTCAGGCCTTCCATCTTTCACACACACACACGCACACACCCACCCACCCCTCTCTCCTCCCCTCCTGCTCTCCGTGAGCCTGTGATCTTTGTGCCACGCAGGAGGTGGAAAGAAAGATAGAGGGATGGGGAGGGGGGTGGACAGGACAGAGGAAGGTCAAACGAGGGAAAATGAAGATGGTGAGACGGAGAGAGAAAAGAGAGAGAGAGAGAGAGAGAGAGAGAGAGAGAGAGGGGGGGGGGCACAGAAGGAGAGCAGAGGGATATTCAGAAGGCCGGTCAGAAGATGGGACTCAGAGAGTGGCACTGGTGATGGTGAGAGGGGGCAAGACATAACTAAAGAGAATAGGGAGTGGAGCAGGAGGAAGATCTGGGCAGCGAGGGACTTAGAGTGGTCAGAGACAGTGGGATGGGGCAGAACCCAACGCCCTGGTGGCAAGGGCACGGGGCGCGGGCAGTGATAAAGGTAGTGGATCCACCAAAGCTTCCCCCTGCCTATGAATAGATAAGACTCCATTGGCTCCCCATTTAGGACGGCACAGAGGTGCCCGGCAGATAAAAAGCAGCCAGGTCTCTGTGGGGCCAGACCAACTCACAGAGGGAAATGAAGAGAGAGACAGGGGGAGCAAGAGACAGACAGACAGACAGAGAGAGAAACACATGAGAGAAATGAAAGAGGGAGACCAAGAAGAGAAGTGGAGGATGAAAGAGGGAAGCAGAGGAGGAAACAGGGACAGCCGGAGGGAAGAAGATGGAAAAGAGGACAGGGGGGTGCAAGAGGAGCAGGGAAGGGGCGTGATATGCACCTGTACAGCTGGCAGAAATCTGTCTGCCCCTGAGAGCTGCCAAGACCCGCCAAAATTCTTATGGAGAGGGGGAGAGGGAGAGAGAGAGAAACAGAGCGGAGAGACAGGAAGATAGAGAGCAGAGGAGGGAAAAGACAAGATTGGTACCACAGAACACAGAGAGAAGGAATGGAATGGAAAGGAAGGCTAGAGCAAGGAACAGGATGGACAGACAGACAAAGAGATAGAATGATAAAAGGAGGAGGATAAATAAGTAGATGAAAATAAGCAGGAATGAGGCAAATGTATGAATAAACAGAGAGAGAGAGAACGAAAGAGACAGAATAAACAGATAAGATGGGGAAAAGGCCAGAGATATAAAGATGACAGTTGTAACAACATAGGGAGAACAACAACAACAACAACAGCGACAACACGTTCCATTTCTATAGTGCTTTTCTCCACACTTAAAGTGCTTCACAGTGAAGGGGGAACCTCACTAACCACCACTAATGGTTAGAGAACAGACCCAGAATGCAGAGAGAGAGAGAGAGAGCAAGAAGGAGGGATGGAGAAGGAGGGAAAGATTGTAAAAAGTTTAGCAGAGTTAATAAATGTCCACAGTCTAAATGGGCAGAGGGAGAGTGAGTGGAAGGAGAGGGGAAATAGGACATGTATATTTAGGTCTCTCTCTCTCACACACACACACATGCACTCTCTCTCTCTCTTTCTCTCGAAAGGGGAACACACATGCCCAACTGTCATTTTTTCTTAAACCAGGACAAATAGTGGAGGGAGGAAGACAAAGGAGGAGGCCAAGAGAGAGAAGAAGCTAGAAAACTGAGAAAATGAAGAGCAGAAGCATCATGGACTAATGGTCTGGCTCCAATGGGTGTTTGTGCTTTTGTGTGCTTGAGTGTGTGCGCGTCACTGTGTATGAGCGCATGTATGTGTGTGTAAGCGTGAGTGTGTCTATATGGGTGAGCGTGTGAAAATGTGTGTGTGTGTGTGTATGTGTGTGTTTGTGTACGTATGCATGAATGAGTGTGTGAGCGTTAGGGTGTGTATATATATATGTGTGTGCATACTGTATGTGGGTGTGTACGTGTGCATATGTGTGTGTGTGTGTGTGTGTGTGTGTGCATATGTGGGTGTGTGCGTGTGCATATGTGTGTGTGTGTGTGTGTTTGTGTGTGTGTGTGTATGCCTGTAACTGTTTTTGTGTGCATCCGTGTATGTCCGAGAACAAGAAAAGGGAACAGCATGGTCTTCCATAAGCAACAGTAGAGGGCGAGGCAGAGAGTTGGCAGTGGCCGCTCCATTCACCGTTTTAATTTCCTTATCGGTTCCAAATGATGGTAATTGTGCCAGTGTTTCACACTGACGTGCTTCCGGGGTGCAGAACAGCACATTACAATAATGGAGCACAGGACCCCTCAGATTAGCCAAACAAAAGGTGCTATTCTATTGGCCTTCATGCCGCATATTAATGGATCATGAAAAAGCAACCCAACGGGCTGGAGAGACCAGAGCAAGAAAAAATGAAAGGGGAAAGAGAGAAGGGGGGGGGGGGGACTCGGCATTTGTTCACTTGTGCGTTCCTTCCAGGGAGAAATTGATCCCTCAACAACACCCACTCACCCTCTCCTCAATCCCAGCCCAAGGCAAATGAGTGGCTAGTTGTCCACTGTCCAGATCAAAAGCACAGAACACATAAAACACACACACACACACACACACACACACACACACACACACACACACACACATATATATAAACACATGCACTATGGCCGTGGGAATAATTGGTCCCTTTGAATTCGTCACTGCACTGTGATTAAATGCTGTGATCGCCTGTGCACTCTCTGTCTCTCTCCCTACCGCATGACAATTATTACCCCAACTCCCCGTTCAAGCCCCGCCACACGCTCCACTTCCTGCCCCCACAGCTCCATGCTTCTCCACAAACCCCCACCCCCTTCTTGCGTTCTTTTTTTATTATACCCCCCCCCACGCGCTCGGAAATAGCCCACCACCAGCTAATTTGTGGCTCTGTGGTCACTTCACCAGCAGGATGCCAACTGCAACCTACAGACTGCAACATTACTGCCACAATGCTCATCTGTGGCTGGTCCGACACTGAACCTCAGAGTGACAACTATCAAAATATGAGCATCCATACAGACCTATGACAGAGAGCCGCTCAGACATTTGATCATTCATCATTTAATGTGATGCGTTTAAAATTTGATGGATTCTGACTGGCTGTCAGTGTTTGTGTCATTTACAAAATCACTCTGAAAGTAATGCCCACAGACATTGTTCTTAATGTTATTATCGTTATACGCTATTTCCAAAAAAAATGGGATGCTGTGTAAAATGTAAATGAAAACAGAATGTGATAGTGTGCAAATCATGAAAACCCATATTAAGTTGCAGAAAGTACATAGACAACATATCACATGTGGGGGGGGGGCAACAAAAGGCTGGAAAAGTTGTGCAATGGCAAAGAAAACAAAAGGAGGAACATTTTACGACTAATAAGATTAACTGGCAACACTATTCGGTATAAAAAGAGCATCCCAGAGAGGCCGAGTCTCTGAAGTAAAGATGCTGAGATCTTCATCATTCTGTGAAAAAACGGTGTAGACATATAACACAACAAGATAAGAAGGGAAAGAATTTGGGGATTTCATAATCTATAGTACATAAATCCATATTTAGACATAATCTAGAAACGTCGCCATCTTATCAAGGCCTGAGCTCAAATAAGATGGACTAAGGTGAAGTGGAAAACTGTCCTGTGGCTAGACCAACCCAGTGTTATTTCTTTTTTGAAATCATGGACTCTGCATCCTCCAAGCTAAAGAGGAAAGGAACCATCCAACGTGTTAGTGCACAGTTCAAAAGCTAGCAACTGTGATGTTATGGGGCACATTAGTGCCTATTGCATGGCCAGCTTGCACATCTAAAAAAGGCACAATTAATTCTGAATTATTATATGGAGAAGTTTTGAGCAAAATCCAGACAACATCCAACCATCCAGACATGGTCTTCAAGGAAGGCATTGAATATTTCTGGTTAAACAATGCCAAAATGCACATATTGCAGCAGAATGTCTCCATAGTTGAAGAGTCCAGGTGCTAAAATGGCCGACCTGCAGTCCCATCACATTTGGCGCATCATGAAACGGAAAACACTATTAAGAAGAACCTAGTGTGTCTTGGGCAAAAATGGGGCAACATCTCATTCTCAAAACTCAAAACAACTTGTCTCAACAGTTCCCAAATCTTTAGAGAATCTTGTAGAGTCCCAACATTTTTTTAAAATATGTGGCTGGCATACAATCCAAAATGAACATGTATTTTCCAAAAAAACAATTATCTGTTTCAACAATTGATATGTTGACTTTGCACTATTCTCATTTAAATATGGTTTACAGCATGGGCGTAGGTTTAGGGTGGGACGCTAGGGACTAGTCCTAATCAATATTTTGAGATGACAAAAATGTCCCCACCAATATTTTAGCGAACTCCTTTGTGCTATTCCGACGGCGACAGTAAAAGAAACACTGTCATTTGATTGGCTGAAACCGAAGGGGGTTTATCTGACACGCACAACAGCGTCAAAGCATAGCATAGGCCTACTTCACTTTGTGGTGACACTGGCAGAAAAGCGAGTGTGTCGGTATAAGTTATCAGGGATGTCTACCAATACATAACCCTAAAAGGCCAGTGTGAAAGATTTGTAATATTCCCTTTGCCCTTCAGCATGCACATTTTGCCCCTTTCGGTGCTTTGTAGATCAGCTATGCCACCAAAGAAGAAAAGGAACATTCAAAACTTTTTCATTATGCAGAGTCTAAATAGGCAAAGTAACATACAAACTGGCAACTGATGACCAGGCTTTCAAATGCGGATTTTACTGTGGAAAATAGCATTATCTGTTAGGATATTACCCAGGATATTGTCACAGCTAAACCTAGCTTCTGTAATCGTTCAACCAAGGTTAGGAGTCATGTTGAACAAGGGTGTGCTGCAGGACAGTCGCATAAAGCACAGTATAGAAGTCACCATGTCACTGACTGTTAATTGGGCTACCAATCTTGCACTCGCAATAAACAATGGATCCGAGACATTTTCCTGTTCCTGTATTCTGTTTATGTAGGCTAATGTATTTGTGAATGTAGCCTGCACAATGCAAAGAAATAAAACATAAACTATACATGTCCATACTCGAAGAAATGAACATAGCGAGACACTTATCTCACCTATGATCTCATCCCAGAAAGATTTTCTTTGACTTTGACTTGTTTATTTGAACATTAATTTTATCTAATGACATAGCAAACATGATGAATTGAATCTACATATCCTTGCACTATGCAAAACTATTTTCCACTAGCCTAAAACCGTGAGACTGAATTGCGTTACATTCCTCTTAAAGTGACAGGCACTCAATTAGACTTACAGACCACAAATGTGATGATATTAAAGAAAAGTTATCATTTAAATATCAATATGATGTATTCAAATTACTAAATATGTTTAGCTATTAGTAATAACAATAAAAAGTTCATATGAATTCCAAAATATGAAAACCTATGACAACCATCACTTTCTGTGTGTGTGTGGAGGGTCAATCAAATTCTATGATTGCCACTGATGTAAATGATCACACAATATTCAATATTACTGATGGCGTCAAGGTGGTGGGGGCCCCCAAACCAAATATTTTTTTTTAAATCGCAAAAGGACGACAAAAGTACCGAAAAGACGGCCAAAAGTATCGAAATTGAGATTTTTCACTTGCTATTGGTATTGAAACAATAATGTTGATATCGTGACAACAGGAGTTGGGGATGTGTCCCCACCAAAGCTGAGACCAAACCTATGCTCTTGGTTTACAGTATGCATATTTCTGCCTTTTTAACATTCTGCTTTTATTCACATTTTACACAGCCCTCCCAACTTTTTGGAAATGGGGGTTGTACCATACAGTGTGAAATGGCATTCATATGAGCCAGTATGTTATGAGCTAAAACTCTAGTTTGTACGGTTTATTAGTGTGGCAGTGTGGATGGGCCTTCACTGTGGGGCAATGTTGTCCCTAAACCGGGACACAGACTGGTCCAGGTAAGGAAGTCAGGGGAAGTGTCAGCCAGAAGTTTTTTAGATATCCAGGTAAGAAAGGTGAGGCACTGCCAGTCTTACCACCACCCTTCCCTGCACCCTGACCCCCCTCAGGGCAAGACACGTGTACTCTATCGGATTCCATCAGACTGGCAGGTGTCTGCACTCATGTTGTTTGTGTGTGCTGTGTGCGCGAGGGGCATTGAAATTGAACACGGAGCCAGATCCAGACGCAGCCGTGGTGCCGGCTAGAGGACGTCACTCTCTGCACTCTGAAGTCGCTTCTGCTTCAAAGCACCTTTAGGTGGGCGGCCCGGGGAGAGGCAAATCATCGGAGCGCCTGCTCATGGCGCGCGCTAATCGCCATTGTTAGCGTTCGCCGTTCCAGGAGCCACGGCGGCGCCGGCATGAATGGTGTCAAAAAAGATTTTCACATCTTCTTCACGCGAGCCGAGTGCCACTCCTCTTACTCACTTCCTTAGACTGCGCGGATGCAGATGTAAAGCCACCCACAGTCTGTCCCTCAATCTCTTGCTCTCTCTCTCTCCCTCTCTACACAGACACAAACACACACACACACACACACACACACACACACACACACACACACACACACACACACACACACACACACACACAAACACACACAAACACACACACACACAGCCGCTTACTCTCTCTCCTCACTCTATCATTTCTTAAGAATATCTTCACCCGACAACCTCCTCTCCACATTCACCCACCCTTACTCTCCCCCCTCCCCTCCCCCCCCTCTTTCCGTCTTCCATCGAGCAGTAATGCACCTGCTCTCCTGCACTCATCCTTCCACTTTTCTCCCCTTCGTCTCTTTTCATTGATACAGATGGGAAGGCTTCTAGTCTTCATCCATCTCCCTCCTCTATTCCCTCCGTCTCCTTAATCCCCACACACACACACACACACACACACACCACCACCACCACCACCAGCCGCTTCTCCAGGAGTGAGGAGTGGAGGCCCGCTGCTTCCCTCTTGTTCCCCACTCCCTTCTCAGCCGGTGCTGCTTTTTCTTCTTACTTACGAAAGTAAGCAATGGATGTTGCCTTGCCAACAGCAGCAGCTTTGGGTTTTATGTGTGCGTGTCGGGCTGTTTGTCCGTGTGTGTGTGTGTGTGTGTGTGTGTGTGTATGTGTGTGTGTGTGTGTGTGTGGGCAGCCGATAGACAGAATGTGACAGAATAAAAGGTCCAGAACACAGAGTGGAGACACATAATGCCTTTTCTTCTCTGCCACAGATACAAACACATAAACTGCTCCATAATGTCTTTATTCTCTCCATCTCTCTTTTTTTCTTCCTCTCTCTCTCTTTCTCTCTCTCTCTCTCTCTCTCTCTCTCTCTCTCTCTCTCTCTCTCTCCCCACTGTTCAGCATTAAGCCCATGTAAAGTTGATCCAGGGGAAGCATTCTCATGTCTGCCCATTTGCGCTGCATATCCACTTTCATGGCCCCAGTATGCTCTGCAGCCCACAGCTCAGCCCTCTGCTTCCCATCCATACCTCTCTTCCCAGAGGAAGCCTGCCACTGCAACCCTGCAGCCCAAAACAACACCCAGTCATACACCCGCAGACTAAGCAGTCCCCCCACCACCAAAACTCATTTTCCGCCAAATTACTCCGACCATTCACTAAGCAAAAACAAGAGCTGCTTAGAGTCAGGTCCAAGAGCAGAATGTGTGAATGCCAGTCAGCGACATTTTCCTTTCTTTTATTTTTTTATTAACCCCACCCCCCCCCCCCACCCCCCCCACTCCCCCATCCTCTCCTGGTGTGCTTCTTTTGCAATGAGGTGTAATATGGGGATTTCAGCAGAGGAACATGAGCTTGGCTCCTGGCCTAGGGAATCCATTATCCCGCTCTCTGCAAACAAAAGCCCCCTCATGATCCTGCCACACTCAGGGCACGTATGTTTAATGAATTATATATTTGCACACCACACTTCCTCCTCTGCTCTTTTTTTGAAGGGGGGGAGGGGGGGGTCACTTTATGAGTACCAGAACATACATATAAATTTTCCATGGTGGTGGCAGACCCCTGGCTGTGCGTGTGGCTCAGATTTACCGATGCGGCGGGTTAGCGGCGGTCGAAGGTTAATGGGAAGAAGGGCGAGAGGGAGGGCCGCTGGAGCAGCCACAGCAGCCGCGCCATGTGACTGGAGTGTGCCGCGCTGTGTACTGCCTGTTCTCTCGCACCGGTAAAGAAAGGGATATAGATATGCATATGGATTACAGTAGCGTGGCTTGTGTAGTGGATTTGGTGAGAAGGCAGGGAGAGAGATTTATTAACACACCTCCTCTCAACTTCCTCTAAAGCACGCACACACACACACACACACACAATGATGCAGTGCCACTGCCCTCAAACCAACATAACCATTAGCGCACAAAACTACCACCGCATAAAACACCAGCTTTCCCGGAAGCTCAGAGCTAATTTCAGGCATTTTTCCCACTAGCCTTGCACAACATTTGTACAGCTGGATTTTTGGAAGATGGGTGAACAGAATAAAAGTTGATTATCCTGCAAAAAAAATGAAGTTCTGGGCAGAACAGCAAGGTCCAAATGGGCAACTCCGGCTTGCTAAGATAAAGCAGCAGCAGATTGCTCTATCCCATTATCCATGGCTACAGTGAATGAGATGAGAGAGAGAGAGAGAGAGAGAGAGGAGAGAGAGAGAGAGAGAGAGAGAGAAAGAGATGGCACTGGGCCATGGCTGGAGTCTATGGCACACACTCTCTTTCTCTCTCTCACTCACTCTCTCTCTCTGGCAACTGATAGACATTTACTGCGCGTGGCCGCTGCATACTGTGCCGAGACTCCCAGGATGCTGACGTCAAGGATTTTACTTTTTACCTTTAATTTTTATTATTATCCATTATCTGTGATCTATCACCTACCACTATTATTAAACAGGGAACATAGCGTACATTACCTTCACTGCATTCCCCTTTCTTATTGTCTGCTATCTTTCATTTTTTTCCACCTCCCTGTGTCTTTTCATTTATGGAGGTCAAACACTGTGCTTTCAGATAACGTCCCCACTTAGGGCGAGGCCAGTGGCTGTCACTGACTGGACCACATCCCAAAGGCAAAATGCTTAAGCACTGCATCTTTTCCTTCAGCCAGCATTGGAGTGCAACACAAATAAAACACAAATCTAGACGGAGAGATGGGTCACTACAGCTATTACTTCTCCCCCCCTTCCACACACACACACACACACACACACACACACACACACACACACACACACACACACACACACACATTCCCCATACATTGACCTATTTGTGGCGGCCCACCACAATATCAACATTGACCACCCCACAATGATTTTCCAGGTTGTACTAAATTGTGCTTAAATCTGGTTAGCATCATAACCACCCTGCGCTGATTTATTAAAAACTGCTGCATTCAAGTTAATTCTGCAAACCTACCACCACAAATAGAATTTAATTCTGTGGGAAACACTGCACACACACACACACACACACACACCAGGTTCTTCAGGGAATCAGGGGCGCATGTTATCTACCTCTATCAATCCACTGATGTATATTTCAGAGGCATTGCAGGGCATTGTTACCTTGGCAGCCATGATCATGGAGGAGCCCCCTCGGATGCCCAGGATGGGGATGTGCGTCTGGGCAGAGATGAAGTCCAGGATCTGGGCGATGGCCTCCTGGTCGGTGTCGTCGCCAAACACCACGCCCTGCAGCCAATGCTCGGTCATGAGGTCGCAGATGCTCTTGATGATGCTCTTGGGGTCAGTCTCATTCATAGTGAGAATCTCCACGTTGGGCGCCAGCTTCATGTGCTGGAAGAAGTCGTCCTTGTCTCGTGCGCCCGCCAGCGCCACCTCGCTCGAGTTGCCCACCAGCACCACGGCGATGCTCAGGCCCTGCATGATGCGCGGCAGCACCGGGTACGCCGGCGGGTGGTGCCCGTGCGACAGCGGGGGGATGTAGTGGGCCACCGCACCCCCACCGCCGCCGGCCCCACCACCACCCTTGTCCCGCCGCGAGTGGCAGGTGGGGGGCAGCAGCAGCAGCAGCAGCAGCAGGCACAGCAGCAGCCCCGGGAGCCGGCGCGAAGCCGGGCGGCAGGAGGGAGGGCGAGAGGCGGGTGCCGGCCGCGAGGAGACGTCGGCGGCAGATGCGGGCCGGTCGGACGGGCACGGGGCCCGCCTTTCCTGAGAAGCTCGAGGACCACAGCCGCCACGGACAGGCATGGTGGAGGAGGAGTGTGAGTAAAATCCCTGCAAGGAGATTGAAGAAGAGAAGAGAAGAGAAGAGAAGAGGAGAGGAGAGGAGAGAAGAAGAGAAGAGAAGAGAAGAGAAGAGAAGGGAATGAAAAGAGGGAAATAAGAGTTTAAGAAGGTTAATGAAGCTGGATATACTGACTGGGATGGGTGCAAAACATACATCAACCTATGTCAACAAGAACATATTCACAGTTTTTTACAATTGACTTGACACTTGTCAGTCTGTCAGTCTGTCAGTGCAAAGTTGCCTTGATAGAAAATGTATTCAATCACCTTTTATTCCAAAATTCATGAATGTCTCTCTCAGTGTTCACCTCCAACTCTGAACTACTACTTGTACAGTACTGTCCATGCTGTTGCACTTACTGTACTGCACTGAGAGTGAAAAGACCTGCACACCTGCTTGCTATAGTGTACCACAAAAGTGTCACCATAGAGCTGTCATGCCACAATCCAGATTTACATAGTCAGTTATGTTCATGGCAGCATGGGTCATGTTTGGGTGAAGTATGATGTTGTTGGTATGACTGGTTAACGTTTTCAGGAACATTCAAGAGTGAAAATGCTTGTAAAAAATCTATAGGCTGAATCAGGGAAGGGGATGGAGGGATGGATGGATGGATGGATGGATGGATGGATGTGAGAGGGAGAGTAAGAGAAAGAGACCTGTGGTGAGAAAGGAGAGGTTAAATCAGTGGAAGAGAAATGGGCAGAACAAATGTGTATGACATGTATAAATAGTGCATGAACACGCACACTTGGAAACAGGGTGTATGTACACTCACACTGATCAATATTTCATGAGAAATGTCTTGAGCCTGATGTCTTGAGGCTTAATGGTCTTTATTATGGATGATATAAACTCTCCCAGTGGATAGGATGGGTGTTCGGGGGCACCTGACAGAGGGCGGGAAACAGAGAAGGCAGGGGGAGGTGTTTGGGGTGCCAGGGGAGGTGTTTGGGGTGCCAGGGGAGGTGTTTGGGGTGCCGGGGGAGGTGTTTGGGGTGCAGGGGAGGTGTTTGGGGTGCCAGGGGGAGGTGGTTGGGGTGCAGGGGAGGTGTTTGGGGTGCCAGGGGAGGTGGTTGGGGTGCCAGGGGGAGGAGGAAGCACGGGACAAGGGAAGAAATGGGAGTAAAGAGAAAAGGAGGATGGGAGCAGCAGAGGCAGAGCAAGGAGTTAAAGAAAAAGAGGAGTGAGAAGAGATGGGGGGGAGAGAGAAAGAGAGAGAGAGAGAGAGGGCTACTTTCTGACTGGCAGATGGGCCTGACAGCATGAGTGACATGGTGGTGGGGGAAGCACAGATATGCCGCCTGCCTCTGAAAATTGATTAAGAGATTGGCGCAAGTGCAGATGTCACGGGTGGCTGACACACGCTGACACACACACACACACACACACACACACACACACACACACACACACACACGTGTGTAGAAATCTTTAAGGACTACTGAGCTGAAACACTGGTCCACCATAACTGATACATTACAATCATCATCACACTTTGCAAACACAATGCTGAGGTTTCAATGTTACAGTTATGCACTGTGGGCTCCTTACACATCTGAGGCATCTGTACACTAAAATAACATCTAAAGCCATTATTTGATACCAAGAGAGGTATTTTCTTTGTGTTTTATTCATTACAACTGCACTGATACTCAAATGTAATACATTAACTAAGAAAGCATTGCGTGATAATAGATGTTATTTATTTTCATGCAGACTACAGTTCTTGTGAGAGGAGGCTGATCATGATGTAAGTTGCACAGAACAAGAAACAATGAGGCAAAGAAGAACAGAAAACAGCAGGGGCCAGCAAGAAAGAACTGCTCACAGTTTGCCCAAACATATCTGTGTGGGGGTGTGCATGTGTATGTGTGTGAGAGAGTGGTATGGTTGTGTGTGTGTGTGTGTGTGTGTGTGTGTGTGTGTGCGTAATTGTGTCTGTCAGCCTGAGCCTAATTACACAAAGAGGTGAAACAAAAAACTGTAGGACAGAGTGTGTGAGTTGTAGTTACGTGTGCTTGAGTGTGCACACGTGCGCTTGAGCTGTTTAGAAAAATACGGGAAACCTCCTCAGAGACAAAAAGTTTTTTTTTTTTTAAGTATTAAGAGAAAAACAACACAGAGGGGAGAAAGAGAGGAGAGCTGGTGATTGTAAGCACACGGCAAGGAGGTGTGTGGGGGGACGACAAAAAGCCTTCTTTAGGAGAACTAATTGCTGGAGGTTTGTCAGAGCTAATTACAGGTCCCTGTGTTAATTGTCAATTGCACACTCTAAGGGAGGAGAGGGGGAGAGAGGGATGGGGAGGGGGTGGAGGGATGGAGAGGGGGAGAGAGGGATGGGGAGGGGGTGGAGGGATGGAGAGGGGGAGAGAGGGATGGAGAGGGGGAGAGAGGGATGGAGAGGGGGTGGAGGGATGGAGAGGGGGAGAGAGGGATGGGGAGGGGGTAGAGGGATGGAGAGGGGGAGAGAGGGATGGAGAGGGGGAGAGAGGGATGGAGAGGGGGAGAGAGGGATGGAGAGGGGGAGAGAGGGATGGGGAGGGGGAGAGAGGGATGGAGAGGGGGTGGAGGGATGGAGAGGGGGAGAGAGGGATGGGGAGGGGGTGGAGGGATGGAGAGGGGGAGAGAGGGATGGAGAGGGGGAGAGAGGGATGGAGAGGGGGTGGAGGGATGGAGAGGGGGAGAGAGGGATGGGGAGGGGGTGGAGGGATGGAGGGACAGAGGAGGAGGGAGAGGTGGAGGGGAAAAGAAGAGACGAGATACAGCGAGTGAGCGAGTGGGAGACTCAGAACAGAGGTAAAGAAAATGCACCAATGCGGATGAACGTATAAAGAAGGCAGAGGGGGAGGAGAGAGGGATAGAAAGGACAACCGAGGAACAGGGAATCAACATGAAGGCTAAAACCAGCACAAATGGGCAAGTGTCGGGAGGGAAAAAGAGTGATTATTGTTATTACAAGTACAGGGAAAGAAGCTACGGAGGAATGTGCTAGGATAGCAGGAGGGACAAGGCAAAGAGAATGAGGGGGGAAATGCTTTCTTTCAATCTGTACCACTCCGGCAGCACTCTGTTTCCATGGCAACAATTAAAATAGGCCTCTCCACATAGTGTTGATGGACACTGAGATACACTCATATACGCAAGAACTCTCGTATAAGCACACACACGTAGATACAGTTTGCAGCAGACACTGACCAGGCAACACACACACACACACACACACACACACCTGCATGTTGTATGCACACTGACTGATAAGCACTTGATAGGTCCTTGAAGAAAGTGCAGTTAACACACAAAGAAATAGTCCAGCAGTACATTATAAACACATACATACACACAACACATACACACAACACACACACACACACACACACACACACACAAGGTGCTTAAACGTACAGTAATAAAATCTCACACATGATTAAATGCAAGCACACACACACCGAATACACAACAAGCAGTTCCATCACATATCAACAATGACACTACCCACAGTAAATCATCTGTTATACAAGCAGCTGTAATCACTGCCATTTCACAGTATGCTGCTTTTGTGAGGCTCAGGATCTACCTCTAGCATTTTATGAAATTCCACACATTCACACATTGATTCACACAGCTCATCTAATACACTTTTACTGCCACCAGACACACTGCACCTATGGAATGGTGGGGCAAAAGCAGTAGAAAACACACACATACACACATACATGAACTCCTCACACACACACACACACTCAGACGGCAGCCTTGCCACAGCCTGGACGCTACTTTGAGTAGGTCAACACAGTCTCTGCTCAGCAGCATAGAAAAACAACCAGCCAATTAGCAACAGCAAACAGCAAGCGTCCACAGATGGTTACCACCACCCCCCACTCAAAACAACAACAACAACAAAAAAACACAGGCTCACCTACATGACACAGAGAAATACATATTTCATCTAAACATATCAACACACACATACACACACACACATCTTTACACACACTACACACACCTATGTGCAAGTATGGAGGAAGATAATTACAGGTAGACTGTGCTTTTGACTGACTGAGACATACATACACACACACACACACACGCTTTGCAACACAATGCAAAAAAACATGCAATAAGTCCACCTTTATGACCGATAAAAGTGTCCAATTGTCATTAACGTGGGGCGCGGCCAACACGGCTCATATGCTGTACACTACGAGAGTTATATGAGGCATGACGCAGATATTACAGCTCTGTAATTGGGCCCCTGCGTCAAGGATAAATCACACAATTACTGCAGACATCAGGGGCCAGGGGGCGCGCACACACACACACACGCACGCACGCACGCACACACACACACATACGTATACAATGGCACGTGCTCATACGCTTATAGACACGGTAAAGGACACATACACATTCACACATGATATGAATGAACCCACACATGTTCTGAATATTATGTGAATAATGAACTGATTAGTGAACACACACACACACACACACACACACACACTATTATGACATTTCAGTGCTTTTTTCCCCTTTCCAGTGCTTTCCTCTTTCCCTTCCATCCCACGTAAAGACTTTATGCAAATTACTTATAAGTCAATCGCATTTACCTGCAAAATGATGTCATAGCTCCCTGGCATTTGGCTGCTTAGTAATTACTACATGTCATCGCTGGCATTTAAAAAGCGCACAGCGTGCACAGTTGATTGAGATCCACCCTAACTTGCATACCGCCGCATGGTCTTTATTTGGTGCACTTCAAGTTAGCTACGCCTCAGGATCACAGCCGAGGGTTGAACCGTGTCCTGGGAAACCACAGGGCCAGCCTTGTTGCTTGAAGAAACAACACACGCGAGGAGGAGAGATCAGAGTAAACAGAGAGGCCTTTGATTTGAAAAGAGTAGAGAGTCGGGGAGAAAGAGAGAAATAGTAGAGAGTAGGGGAGAAAGAGTAGAGAGTAGGGGAGAAATAGTAGAGAGTAGGGGAGAAATAGTAGAGAGTAGGGGAGAAAGAGTAGAGAGTAGGGGAGAACGAGAGAAAGAGTAGAGTATAGGGGAGAAAGAGAGAAAGGAGAGGAAACTGAAGAGAATCACTGCCTGCCGGCTGGCTGGGAGTCTGACGGGATCCAGGGGTGGGGGGTGAGGTGATTGACGCTGAGAAGCGGCCACTCCGGTCCAGCTCATTAGCATGCTTGCCAGAGCGTACCATACATTCGCATGACTACTGAGAGCCATTGAGAGGCATAATGGTGTCTATTTCCAGGGACAGGACATTTGGAGTGTGTAGATCTCTCTCTCTCTCTCCCTCTCACTATCTCTGTCCTAATATTTCTCTTCTGATGAAAAGAACCCTGGTTGGTGGGTCGTGATATAAGCATGCATATACAAAGAAAAAACAATGGCCAGTATTTTTTTTCAACGGCTCATGGTGGTATTTAAAAAGACATGATGGGCACCAGAAACAACAATATCACTTTTTATTTATTCAAGGTGAGATAATGACACCACAATTACACATGCTTAAAATATTCAATGTGGACATAGTAAAATAACAAATAAATACTGCATATTGATTCACAGCTAACTGTGTTCCGGTTAATTGCAGATTGATCGGACACAATTGAAAACAGCATGACTGAGGGAAAATAAACAAGCATTATTGCCGCTTGGAATGATTTTAAAAAAAAATGCATTAAGACCCCATATTACTGCATTAAATGCTAATAGCCTACAGGTATTAAAAAAAAAAAAAATCGACAAATAGCCTGAGTCTCACAAATGCTTAAATATGATGTAGGTGTTGAGACACAACAAATAACAACAAATAAACTGCTTTAGCCTGAACTCTCCCTGGAGCCATTTTATTTACTGCTACTTCCTGCTGGAGAGCGAGGAACACAGGACGGACTCAGGGCTTTACATCCGTCTCTGTGATGCCAGTCTCACTCTTCTGTATACAAACTGACTGTGTGTGCTACATGCGTGTGTGCGTGTGTGGGTGCGTGTGTGTGTGAGAGAGAGAGACAGTGTGTGTGTCTGTGTGTGTGAGTGTGTGTGTGTGTGTGTGCGTGCGTGCGTGCAAGAGAGAGAGAGAGACAGTGTGTGTGTGTGTGTGTGTGTGTGTGTGTGTGTGTGTGTGTGTGTGTGTGTGTGTGTGTGTCCATGTCCCTATCACACTATGTGTGCTTGTGTGTGGACATGCGTTGCTGGCTCTGCTGCTCAGTCAGTGCACCACAGCACAGAGTAGCAAAGGAAACCGGGTTGACCCCTCCCTCGTGCCAGTAGCTGCCCTGTAATCACTTTAAATGTGTTTTATTGACAGCTTTTCACAGATTAGGGCCGCGGTAATCTGTCCTCCTCTGTCCATCTCATTTCAAGATGTTATTTTAGGACCCTGTGTCCTGTCTTTTGGATTAGGCAGGTGTGAGGCAGTGGTTTTGTATAATGTGCGTGTGTATGTGTGTGTCTGTGTGTGAGCATGAGTGTGTGTATGTATCTGTGTGTGTGTGTGTGTGTGTGTGTGTGTGTGTGTGTGTGTGTTTGTGCGTGTGTGTGTGTGTGTGTTCATGAGTTTGTGCATCTGTGTGTGTGTGTGTGTGTTGTCAAAGATAGGGGGAACTATGTGAGTGTGAGTATGTAAATCCTGTGTGTTTTTGTTTACCTTTACATGTATGATTGTGTTGTATGTGTCACTGCATGACAAGGAACAAAGATTTACCTGAAATACATAAAACACAGTTTGGAAACTCTAAAGATAGATTTACAAAGACAGACTGAAGAACTTGGCAAGGTGGTGGTGCATCATCCCAAAGTGACTGATCATCTCACAACGGAAGGTGGCTTGACATCTGCTCTGACTGGAGAAACACGTCAGTCACAAACGACAACCATTCAGCCAACACCAAAGCCCACCTTCCACATTTAAACCCTCATCACTCCCACCTACCTGTAACACAGCCCAAACATAGACACTGGTCCTCAAGCTCAAAAATAAATATCAAAGCGACATTGCCACAAATCCTATTTGAAATATCAAAGTAACACTGCCAAAAGACATGATAAAACATGTAAGCAAACAAAACACTATTTCTATCACTGTGCAAGCTTTGAAAATCCACTTGCACAGCAACAGAGAAATGCCATTAATCCAACCTTGTTACCTCAGCAGTTCACTGTTCACTCATCAATCTCTGGCCCATAAATAAGATGCCACTCTGTGGCTGCTCACATGTTGATGACCCCAAGAGCACAACAACCATGTCCTAATGCACCCTGATAGGGCTAGGTTTTGCTACAGTGCACGGCCATACATAAAACTATCATTTAATAGGCACTTTCATCAGGTACAAAAAGTGAATACTTATATACACATGCTTTTATAAATCCATGTATGTGCTATTAAGGTCAGAGTTAACTTCCAAGATACTTCAGCAATGGTTCAATTTGACTGTTTTACAATACCTTCACAAAGCTTCTAAAAAGCAGAAAAATCAGCTAAAATCCTTTCATTTTCATTTTTGGACACATTTCACGAGAACTACAAACAAGACAAGACAACAAACAAGAACTAACTCACAAAGCTGACAGCTGTTACAAACATATAACAGATATAAATGCACAGCTATACTTGTGCATCATGTCCTAAATGTGTCAGATTTTACGACAAATGTTACAAACATATAACAGATATAAATGCACAGCTATACTATCCTAAATGTGCCAGTTTCTAGGACAGATCTACTGTAGTGTTTACACATTCAATTTTACAACCTTTTAGTTTACGTATCATAACATGATGGCAACACTAAAGCAAAAAGTAGCATGTTCCACTCATAACAGAAGAGATAACACCACAGTAAGCACTTCACACTTTTGTGCTGTACTTGTCTGAAATCTTGTGATCGCTTTAAGCACCGCACATATATTCTCACACTTTTTTCTGCAAGGTCAACACTATCTTACAAATGGCATGGGACTAGCTAGCACGTCTGTCTTCCTCAAGCCCTGGGCCTAGGCTCTCCAGCTCAACCAATGACAGGGCTCCCCGCAGTGATAACGACACCTGGGAGCTCGTCCCAGTGGATGCCCTGTGTTTAATCCCACCCCCGTCTCCGCCCACCCGGCTCTGCAGCGACAGCACGCTGGAGCCATGACAAATCTAGAAGTGCGGCGACAGTACTCCTCTTCTTCCTTCCTTCCTCCTCCTCGTCTACCTCCTCCAGCGCTATAAGCACCTCGGCGACTCTGCCGTCTACTGCACGAAATGTGACAGCTCCACAATATTGATCAGGCGATGAAGAAGCTGCACTGAAGTGTTAGCGGAGGTTAAATGGTGCAGCCACAAGGCTCAAACTTTGAAGTGAGACAACAAAACAACATTTTCATATAGGAATAAATTCCTTATTATCCTATAATGTTTTTACCACTTGCACAGCAACTGTTCACATAGGTTTAACAATCACCGATGCCATTATGGGTTTTATCAGACGTACTGTAAATCAAATGTACATGTACATTTAAATGTAAATATAAACGTACATGTAAAATACTAAATAATTGCTCAAAAATTCAGTTAGCAAAATAACAGCAAAACACATAACTGTATTTGTCCAATGACCTATGCATTAGATTTTTCCCCATGAAGTAATCAGTGATATCTCCATGAATGGTGGTACATTGGGAGAAAAGTTACTCAGTTTGCAATTGCCAAGTGACAATACATACACTTCCTCTTCAGCACCCCCGGCAGTGGCAGGTTACTTCCTGTGCCTCCTGTCAAACCACATCAGCAGTGCACTGGCCTTTCATTGGAGCACATCAAACGCAACCTCAATTTCATTACAATCCAACTATGTTGTCAAAGGGCTAGGAGCATGCTGAGGAAACACTGGAGACATTTCAAGGGCATTTCAAACTGATTAACCTCTTTATGCAGTTCCAGGCACACACGCCTTATGGCAGAAAACTGAGCCCACCTGAAAATCTTCCTTGCAATAAAAGCTTTCTTCCCTTTTGCACTTTTTTATTTGTTCTCCATGCAATGCAAGAGACTGCTGGCGAAGTTCATTTCTCCCTGGGAGTCAGGGGTTGGGGGGAATGAGGGGGGGCACTTAAATTTGCATTGCGATCAATGGAGTGACAGCAACACCTCCAATTAAGAGCCCCTTATCATCCCGCCAGCCTGCCTGTGCCAGCCGCATCAAGGTTCAGCCGGCATTCAGCATTTTCGGGCATGCAAGTCAAACAAACGAGTGTGTGTGAGAGGGGGAGAGAGAAAGCAGGAGAAAGAGAGACGGGAGAATGGTATCCACCAGCTCAGGGCATCTCCTCTGGTACATTCATACCTTCTCTCTCAGGGTCTATGTCAGCCCCAGACACAGACACGAAAAGGTCATGAATTAGAAATAAAGCCGGGCTCATAAAGACATGTTGTCGAGTTTCAGCCTGCTGGTAGTTTTAAAAGCAGCCTTTAAGAAACACTGTAAAATGTATAAATATATTCATGGGTTCCACCTTTTTTTTATCATGGCTTCTTTTTTTTCATTTCTTTATCTACAAGAGCTCTCTTTAAAAAAAAAGTGAAATAAGGGAAACATTTTCTGGGAAATGAGCTAAATCGCCTATTCGTTTTATGTGCCGATGTGAGATAGCGTTTAACTGAATGGGCTGAGATCGCTGAGGCAAAAGTCGGCAGATTTATAAGAATCCATTTTTCACTGGAACTGTAATGCAGAGCGTTCATGTGCTTCACAGTGCTCAAATGAAGCACTCCGCTACTGCAGCAGGAGGCTGGAATGCAGACAGGAGTTTTAATGTGATTCAACAGCCTGTACATGTGTGTAGACATCAATGACATACCCACAGATACAAAACTCACCAAACACTCACAGATGTGAAGCACGGTTGCATTGAACTGAGACGCCTGCTCGAATTAAACTGGTATGGAACAGACTAACAAGTGTGCGTTCAATCAAAGCACATGCATTATTAATTCAAATGAATCCATTATTGTGAGCATTTTAAGATTGTCTAAGAAAATGCTGCTGAGTGAATCCAATATTTTTACAAGTGTTCAAGTATTTCTTAGTATTTCCAGTTGAGTAGATTTAGAGGGGGGCTTACCCCCACCCTGTGGTTCAGTCCACATCCATTCATGCCAGAGCTCTCTTGATGCTCTCCTCAGTATTTCTGCCTTCCTCCTTTTCCCCTTTGCGAACACTTCAGCTATTTTACAACATCATCAAGAGCATAGCCGCCAACCGGAGAGACAAATTTGCTGGACGGCCATGATGTTTTATTCAGTCACAGCTGAGTTCAATTCATAACATGGGCCAGACTGATTCACAGTTTTAATTAAAAACCAGCTTCAGTGGCGGTGGTAACATCCTGATTTATGAAGACTCGACCCCCATCCAGCGCTTAAGTGATGACTCCAGGGAGGTTGGGGGAAAGAATGAAGGTGCCGGGGGTGCAGAATTTACCCCCATAATAACACTGCAGGGTTTGTTTCTAGCTGCCTAGTTGCCAGGTAGCACAAACAGCCTGACAGCTTCCACAGTTATATATATATATATATATATATATACACTCTTAATATCAATGCAAGAGAGGGTGTATGTCAGAATATAAACGCAGGAGTTTATATAACAGCTTCCAGTTTTATTTATATATATATATATATCACATCATATATATATATATATATATATATATATATATATATATATATTAGACACATAAGGGAGAATTCAATCCCATATACACTCTTAATATCAATGCAAGAGAGGGTGTATGTCAGAATATAAACGCAGGAGTTGGCAGGGAATGGCCAGCGTAGCAGAATTCACTAGACCTGATGGAATTTGCTTTGGCCTGACAGTAATGTTGAAGTTGTGTCACTCTCTCATTTAAATCACAGCACCACTGAAATCCCTCGATACACACAGATTTTAATTAAAAAATGCCAGAGAGAGCGAGTGTGCCTGTGTGTGCGGGAGAGAAAGAGAGCAGTGGGGAAGAGAGGATGGAGGAAAGCAGGAAAGAGAGGGAGGAGAGAGAAACAGAAGTGCACAAAAGGTGGGGAGAGAGAGAGAGAGAGAGAGAGAGAGAGAGAGAGAGAGAGAGAGAGAGAGAGAGAGAATCAAAGCAGTTGGGCATAAGTTTCATTACAGGCAATGATCCACAGATGGGACAGAGGAACAGGAAGCACACAGGGCACACACACAGACTGCTCAAGCAGGAGCAGGAAACGGAGATTATCATTAGCACAAATAAAAATCTGACTCATAGGAACCCAGAGGTAAATGAAGGAGTAAGCGTGTCTTTGTCCCAAGGCTCTTCATTTGATGCTTTTTCCCCACCATTATCTAGTCTGGCAGAACGATGCTATTGTTTTGTGTGTCTGTGTCTGTGTCTGTGTCTGTATGTGTGTTTCCTTCTCCCGGTTTCTTCTCCACTCTGTCACTCTCTCTGATTGATTCTTTAGGCTTTGGCACAGGTTCATGATGCAAAGTAAGAGCCAAATGCTGTGCTATTACACATCCTTACACACTCTGAGAAAACAAGCACACACACTGAGACGACCCGACTGCACTTTTTCAGATCCTGGATCTATACCCAGTCAAGGAGCATAGAATGCATGATGTCACAAACACAAACACACACACACACACACACACACACACACCCACACACACACACACACACACACACCTAGATAGCTGTTATAAATAAAGATCTGTAGTTGCACACCAAACACAAACACATGCACATAAATAGTCAAACCTCTAGATAACACACACATACAATGTACAAATACAGAGAAACTCACTAACAAAAAGGCCGATGCACAGACAATTTGCAATTTGCCAGTTCTGGCCCTTGAGGGCCACAAAGTAGTCAGTTCTTCATGTTAGCCTTGGGGCATCCAGCCCTAACACAAGATGAGCACTTTTCCACCTCACAGTGGCTGCCAAATGGACAGAGCAGATGAAAGGTGCTGGACAGATCCCCAGCAGCCCTGTGGAGAGGTGGCCCTGTGCTGCTGGCCCTGGTCCGGCTCCAGCACCAGCTCCAGCCCGCGGCTCCAGTGTGTGGAGCCAGGGCAACAGCTGCACCGCAGCCTGCGCACACCTCCAGCCGCCTGCTGGAGACGCCCGTCTGACGAGGGAGGGTGTGTGTGTGGGGGGAGGAGGGGGATGGCAAGAAAGGACAGGAGAGAAGAGGGGAGCGCTTGGCCTGAGTGAGACAGTCTGGCAAGCAGCTGAGTCGCATCTGAATGCAACATAAAGAAGCCCGAGCTCGGTTAGGAGCAGCACTTCTCGTGATCGGGACAGTCAGTGGCATGGGCTTCTCAGCACTGTTCTCAGAAGTAAGTGTGTTAGCGTACGTAGTCATCGCCGGGAGTCAGTGGAGCTCTCAGAGCTAGCTGTCTGTCTGTCTGTCTGTCTGTCTGTCTGTCTGTCTGTCTGTCTCTCTCGCTTCCTTGCCATCTATGATACTTCCTGAAGCCCTACATAAGGCTGCCTTTGATTTTTCTCCCCTGGCTGCATGCGTGTGTGAGTGTGTGTCTGTATGAGTGTGTGTGTGTGTGTGTGTGTGTGTGTGTGAGTGTGCGGAGCAAACATGGCACTAGTAACAAGCACATCGTTAGGGCCAGCCTCCCTGCGAGTTTGTCCTAATTGTCTCGTCTTCTTGAGAGGTGAGATTTTTTTTGGTTATCAACTGATAATCCTCTGAGGGACTTATTTATGGACTGGGCCTGGACCTGCACCCCCCCCCCCCCCCCCCCCTCCACACACATCTCTTCCACTCATCCTATCCATTTCCCCATCCCCCTTTACTCTCTCCTCTCTCTCTATCACACTTGCCCCTCTTACCCCTCTCCCACCCCCAGTCATGGTTAATTAATTAGCAAGCTGTTCACACGCAGCGCCAACTTTAACATGGACGAAGCCGTCGCTCATTGCTCCGCTGATAACTACACCGTGCGCAACCCTTGACACCGGCCATCTTCAGAGAACACTTGTAGACTCCAAAGGGTGACTTGTGTGTCGTTAAAAAGGGTAGGCAGACAGGTAGGCAGCCAGACCCATTCACTGGTCGAGTCCCATTTCTATTTCGGAGCTGACTGTCCTACATGCTACAAGACGACGCTGGACGCAAGTGGGTTTGCTGCGCTGCTATGTGGGGCTCTGTTTTTTCGAATAAATGTGGGACAGCTCTTCCACACGAGGGCCCATTGTGCTGGAAATGAAGCTCAAATGCTACACAGAGAAAAAAAGAGTCACAGCCAGGTTTGGCTTTCTAGAGGATCATTTAAAAAAAAAAAAAAAACTGGCTCTGATGAACAAGATGTTGGAGTCACTCAACACTAAAGCACAGAATCTCTCCATATAGTGAGGCACAGCCCTAATGAAACACTGGAATACCACCATTCCCTGACTGGAGAACATTGCCTGGCAGTTTAGCAGCGGTTAGGGCTTAAATACGGAATGACAGCGCAGACAGTTGTGTTTCCTATAACGCTGTGGCAGGAATAAATCTGTGTACATTAATCTGAGGGAAGTGACATCCACAGTGCACACGTAGGTCTCTGCTGCTCCATAAATAATAGATGGCCAAGTGAGCTTCCCACCACCTCCAGCACCACCTCCTCTTTAAAGCGGACTCATTACTATTTGAGCTAACTAAACCTGTTTGTCTTGAGAAAATCAATTAGAATTTGAATGGAGAGGCAGACTAGGGTCAGCATGTAAATCTGACTGACAACAGGCCATTAATTAAGTATCTGCTGCTTCCAACCGTCAAAATAACCCACTGTTTTATTAATCTACAATTATACTGGAGTCCAGAGATCCTACCTTGATGGGAAAACGCTACTATGAAATCAGACCTTATTTCCTGTAGTATAAATACACAAGAAACAGCTTGGCCTGGGTGGATTGCATTCCCATTTCTGTCTACTTGGTCTTTAAAACTTGCATTAGCCTGGTGGTATGGATCCCCAGCAGACTGTTCACAGACTGCTCTCCCTCTCTCCCTCTCTCTGTGTTTTCCAGGCCTCGGCCCCAATGCTATTCCTCAGAGGTAAATAAATATATGTCTGTGTCAGCAGCAGCAGCAGCAGCAGCGCTGGCGGCCCACACCCACGGCTTTCTGAGTGGCCTGGCTGCCACATATCAGAGCCTGTGACAGGCCGTGTGTGGCTGTCCCATGGGGCAGGACACCGGTCTCCCCACAGAGGCAAGCGCAGGCGCAACCCACGGCCATTGTTCCTCCCCTCCACTGAAATACCGCACCAATCAACCCCAGAAAAATATGAATGGAGTGAATGGAGGAAGTTCTGTGCAGTAAAGTCGCCTCAACACTCTGTGGTTTGGGGCTTTGGGGGCGGGGGGGTTGGCACGGGGAGCAGCAGAATGTTAGCAATGACATTTCAGTGCCGGTTGGAAAGCCGAGTGCTCAGGAAGCCAGACAGTCACTTACTTAACCCGCAGCAGGTGCGGAGCTTGTCAACTACCGACTGGTCCTGTTCAGTGGTTTTCACAATGTTTCTATATGTCAGATCCCTCTCCGATGTCTCTTCACATAGCCCATCTGAGGTTCAAGTAGAGCAGTGATAAAACTCAGCAAAATTCATGTGACTGAGAAAGGCATACACCACAAGCCGCATTGTGCTTCTGACCATGTCTACCTATGCTGTGTTATCACACAACAAACTTTGTCTCAGTGGCTAAGCATGGATCAGAGAGATTAAATAACATGAAGCACATTTACAGCACAGGTCCCACAGCACAGCTAAGCATTTTAAAGTTTAATAATGAAAAAAGAAAATCTAATGCTGAGAACATTACACATGTTCAACCTGGGGTTTGAAACTCAGTTTGCGTAGCAGTTAAGTAGGGGTTGCGTCTTAATCGGAAATGACAGCAGAGACAGAGTGTTTCCTCATAAAGCGGCAGTTTGAGTAAATCTGCGTGAATTAATCTGTGGGAGTGCCACATCAGCCACAGCGGCGCACACAGGTTTTTTTTTTTTTTTTTTTTTTTCGCCGCTCCTCAATTATAAATGGGCTTCACACAACTCAAACGGCTTCCAACAAAACAACACGTTGCTCAGATGTTGCTTTCACTTCCAGTCAGAATCGCACACTGCTGCCGCTGCACTTTATGGTTCGTTTCAAGGGTGCGGCCCAGCTCCACACATCAAGCTGCACATCACCTACAAACACATACTGTACCATACATTCCCCCTGACCATCCCCTGCCTGGTTGACAACGACTCGCCGATTTATTTGGCTTCTCCATTGCTGACCAATTAAGCACCAGTGCAAGGTTACTAATTACCAGAGATGTTAAGAGGCCTAGCTATATAAGACAGACAATTAGACTAACAAGACATAAATGAATGACCTTTCACCTCTGTCTGCATGAGGTGCTGACTAAGGCAGATAAGGAAAATAGACAGATAGATAGAGGGATGAAGACAGAGAGAGATGGAGAGATACAGAGAGGGAGACAGAGAAATAGATAGATAGATAGACAGAGAGAGAGAGAGAGAAATGTGCTCTTCTAAAACTGCTCAGCCACTTTTCTGTCGGAACTCAATGTCACCGTCGCCTCTGCACAGCAGCACCCACAGACGAACCAGCAGGTACCAGATGTCACTGATGTAAATGATGAAAATGCAACCCGCTGGTAATGACTGGGACTCCAGGTGAGGGGTGCTCCAATCGTACCTCATGGGAAGGAACAGAATGCAAGCACAAGATGATAACCGCACATTGATTTCAGTTTGCAAGTCAGTCAATCGCCCGTGCAGAAAACATATCAGCCAAACGGGGGGAAAATGTAATTCACTTGGTACCGACAACTGCTGGTGCCATGCAATTAGCACAATCCAAAAGATACACTGTGTTATTTTTAAGCCCATGGGTTAAATACCCCTGCTAAGTACCCCTAAAACTCCTGTACGGTATTTTCATTTTACCTCAACTCTAGAATAACACATTCAGTTATGTCCCTCCTATCAACTTCGAAAGCATTTCAACCAGAGTGGAATTTGTGTGTGTGTCACACAAACACAAATTCCACTCTGGTATAGCAAATGTGTTCATATGCATACTATTATTCCTGACCTCACAAACAGCTATCCTTTCCTGTCTCCCCTCCTCTCCTATCTATCTCTTCCCTTCCTCAAACCTCAGAGACATGCCTAATTGCACTCTCGCTAGCCCTATCTACATACATCTACAGGCAGGGTTGGGTAGTAACGGATTACATGTAATCTGGATTACGTAATCAGATTACAAAAATCAAGTAACTATAATCAGCCCAGATTACAATAAAAAAAAATGTGTAATTAGATTACAATTACATTGTTAAAGGAGAATTCCGGTGTGATATTGACATAAAGTGTGTTGAAACATGATACCGAGTGTGAACGTATGTCTCATAGCCCATCTTGGCTTGTCCCCTGCACTCCAAAATCTGGCGCTAGTTAGCCGATGCTACCAACAGCTTTTTCAATGGTGGTGCTTCGGCATCGGGCTAGCCATGCAAATAAATCACTGTTTTACACCATTTACGAGGCTCAATGTATCTCCACACTTCATTGGTAGACTTCCGAGGGCCCTGACATTTAAAACGAGACATTGAGAACTTTGAAAAAGCACTGGTAGTTTACTTACAAGACGATTTATACAGACAGTATCTTCACGAAGTTTAGCGTTTGCAGCCATCTTGAATTTAGTCACGATAAGTCGAGCGACGTGTAAGAATGAACAGGTATGATAAGGGATCAGATTCCAAAACTAATTCCATGGAAATGCATGGATTCCAGTTGCTGCTACTGGAAGAAACTGGACTGAATTATTTTTGGAATCTGATCCCTTATCATACCTGTGTAAAACAGTGATTTATTTGCATGGCTAGCCCAATGCCGAAGCACCACCATTGAAAAAGCTGTTGGTAGCATCGGCTAACTAGCGCCAGATTTTGGAGTGCAGGGGACAAGCCGAGATGGGCTATGAGACATACGTTCACACTCGGTATCATGTTTCAACACACTTTAGGTCAATATCACACCGGAATTCTCCTCTCCATAAAGGTTAAGATGAGATGTGCATGTTTGGAGAATAGTGATCCATGATCACATCCATGATGACTAAGTGATACATTTTGGGATTGGTTGAAAATTTCAACCACCAAAACACCACCCCCAAAGTGGAGAATAGCTATGGAAATGTATTAGCAGGGGTGTAGTGGGCGTTGGAAGCGGGGGAACACCGTCCCCCCACTTCTTGGAGCATTGTTTTGAGCATTTTAATAAGCATTTATTAATATAACAAGTGTTGTTACTAGTGGTAACAACGCATCACGCAAACATCTCCAATTAGGCCTCTTTGTCCTAAAATTTGTTACAAGAATCACCGTCATGCTGTAGCACTCCACCATGCGTAAAAACATTAAAAACTACACAGCTTGTCGTTCCACATTACCCGAAAGTAGCTAGAAAGTGGCTAGAAAACCATAGATTATGCAACTGCCTGTATCCAAATCTAGCAAGCATCTTCATGGCCCTTCGTTTGTGTTTTGCAGAAAGCAGGTAGGCTAATCCAGAGGTTAAAATGAGACGATAAGCATGTGTGAGTAATACGAGTGATTTTTATCGAGGGAGCTCCAATATAAGTGATAAGGCTATTTAACCATAAGTAATGACCCAAACGGTGAACCTGAACAACTTTAGGAAAAACTTACGATTGGTGCAGCTACTTTCATCCAAACAAAAACTTTTCAAATGACTGCTTGCCTGCCCAGTGTTCTTTCTGTTATTTTTTGTTTTGTTTTATGTGCACCTCTGCATTTTAATAATTTGCAATGACATTCATATGACGCCCCCTCAAACGGAGTTCCAGTGCCCACACAGCGTGTTGAATATGCGTGTAAATCCTGCTTGTGCTATTGTTATTGCCATCGTTTACGTGTGGTAATGAATGAAGCCATGCCATGGCATGTTATGCGACAAGGAGATTAGACTACGCTAGATTACATAGGCTACTACATTATGATTTGTCTGTTTATTGTATGATACAACAAAATGAAAAGCTACAGACCATATTCATAGACTTGAGTGGAAAAGTGTAGTTTGGGTGAAGACATTAGGCTACATTTTGAAGCTAATCCATGTCATTTAATTGTTTGTTTTTTTAATTTGGTTTCATGTTCACGAAAGCTGGTAACAATTTGGCCTTGGCCTTACGCACCGATGTATGTGGAAGTGCGAGTGTGACAGTTTTTGCAATGACGTCATTAAAATAGCGTCCCCCCACTTTAAAAATCCCCACTACACCACTGTGTATTAGTGTGGGGTGTTTTTTAGACAATGGGACCTGGTGACCTCAAAGTAACACTAAAAAAAGATCAGTTAATTCACACAGGAATCCTTTAGATAGATAGATAGATAGATAGATAGACAGATACTTTATTGATCCCCAGGGGAAAAGAGATTTCTTAGATGTAATGAAATAATAAAGAGAAAAATAGAATGAGAATTCTTTCATCAATTCAGTGGTGGTGTCTTTTACTTAAGAAACATATTTATTGAAGTAATCTAAAAGTAATCAGATTACGTTACATGTTTTTGGTAATCCAACTGATTACGTTACTGATTACAAACATTGCCATGTAATTTGTAGTCAGTAATGGATTACATTTCAAAGTAATCTGACCCAACCCTGTCGACAGGGCACTTGCAGAATAATTTCGGGCTGGTTCCTTCTGCTCCCCCCCCCCCCCCCTCTCTTTCCTCTCTTTATGCCTCTCTCTCTCACTCCATCTATCCATTTGTCTGCCTTTTATAATTACACATTCAAAGAAAAATATCTCCCCTGTCTCTCTCCAACTTGCTCTCTTTCTCAGGCTGCCTCCCTGGGTTTCTGTCTTTCCCTCTTACTCCACCACACTTAAACAAAGATATAAAAGAACAGTGTCAATTATTGAATATCCTACAAAGAGAAGGAAAAAATGGCTGTTCACTTAAGACAGCGAGACCATGCCGACTGCAGTTAATTTCAGGGGCCAGCACACAGCTTATCAAGATTTAGAAAAATTGAGTGTGAGAGTCACCATAATGAGGTTTGCTGTACTATATGTTTTTTTAGCAGCTGACTGTATTGGACAATTTCTTGATAAGGAATGCATTTGTGCTTGTTTGCTTGTGTGTATATGTGTGTGTGTGTGTGTGTGTTTTATTATAAGTAATACGTGGCCCTCTTATCTCAAAATATGCGATTTCAAACAAAAAAAATGCATTTTTACACTGTGCGAGAGCAAGAAAGTTTGTTGTGACAGTCCTCACCCAGCTGTAATTACCGAAGCCATGAAACATTTTCAAACTCTTCCCTGCACTCCTCATGTCTCTCCCATCGCCACACATCAGAAACAACCGACCGAAAGACAGGGCCCGCAGCGGAGTGCTTGATACAGTACATGAGTGTGTGATGTGACGGACTATAGAGAGGCAAGAGAAATGTCGTATGTGATTTGAATAAATGAGCAGCTGATAAGGATTTAAAAGGATCGATGAGCTCTTATTCTAATAGGCCTTTACATTGTTCTGGCCCTAAGCTTTCTCCATTAAAGAACACTGGGGCTATAATTGAATTCAGGACTCAAAAGACTGCTCATATGAAAAAACATTAACATTGAGAGGAGGGGGGGGGGGGGTGAGAATGGGGAGGTAAAGGGGAGTGGGGGGTCTGGGATAGCAGAATATTAAACTCCCCGAATACAACTGTGGACGTTTAAGAGTAATAGTCATAGTGGTCTTCATAATACCAGAGGCCGGGGAGGATGAGGCTGCAGTAATTGCATTGCTGTGACGGTGGCAGCAGTAAAGGCTGCCACAGAGTAGCTATTAAGCAAGTACTAGTAATTATAGAGATGGCAGCAGCCGTGGTGGCGATGGCAGGTCCAGTCGCTGTGGCGACGGAGGCAGCTGCACCAGAGAGCGGCGGCAGGAGCAGCAGCAACAGCAGCATCCATGGTGTAGCAGCATCCTGCACTGGTGCAGCCCTGGCTGTCTCTACCGCTCCCTAATCACAAGCTCCTCGGCAAACTGCCCCATCACACACACACACACACACACACACACACACACACACACACACACACACACACACAACCTGTCACCACATTCCAGTCCCTTAAGCAGGGTCCTGCCTGATTAACGGTGCATGAAGAGAAGAAAGGGGTGGATAAAAAAAAAAGGCGATAAAAGAACAGGAGGGAAAGCGAGGGGCGATAGCGTATGTTCAAAGTCAAAAGGAGAGAGGGTGGAGGAAGGAGAAGACGACAGATAGAGTCTCAGTGAGGAGCCGGAATTGAGAGGGTTGCGGCGAACGAGGAGCTGTCATGATAAAGCTGACGTGTGCGCTGTGATCATGGACGCCTATGGAACTTTATGGGCACGGCTGACATCTCCATGTTTCATGGTCTTGATATCCTGCAGTAGCTGTGCTGCCAGGTGAGAAAGACATCTACAGCAGCTCTTAATGCAAATCAACAGTAGTGCCAGGAACATACATGCACACACATATGTGGCCTGCTGTGTGCACTACACACATTCATGCCTTATATAAAGCTGCTTGCAACTTTGACCACAGAATCCTATCTAACAAATCCCGTAATGGCTTGATCAATATTCCCAAAGCCATGCAAATGAAGCCAATAGTCGATAGCACCTCATGCTCACACTCCTTGACATGCAATTGATCGCAGCAGGTCAGCCCCTCTGAAACCAGTCCACATGGCCAACACAAACCATAGTGCACCCATCAAAGCAACATCACCCAATTCCCACATCCGCTGGGGAGGTCACCATACTCTTGGCACTTCCCCTCCTCAGAACACATCAAGGGTTGAACTTTACCACAAAGAAACACTCATTGTCTCGATCTTTTGTTCAGTTGCTTTAACATAAAATACATAGTGACCATCAAAAATCTATATTCACTTACAGACACACACACACAATATACGGTTTATACTCTCGGTAAGTTTGACAAGATTTGGAAGGTTGATGAGATTGACAGATTCACAGATTGCAACATTTGGCTCACAGAAGCATCGGGTGGAGGGTGAACAGGAGAGAGGGCCAATGTTTTCATTCTTACCTTGTGTATTGCCAGCCAAAATCTCATCCTTGCCTCTCAGAGCTAGCATGGTGGTGTGGCCTGGGATGCCGCTCTTCCTCTCATAGCCTCAGACAGAGGGTAGACTGACAAAACCACACAAGGAGGGGGAAAGAGTGACACAGAGGAAAAGCATATGGAGAACATGTACTACTACACATTAAAGGCATGCTTCAAACATTTAAGGGGTACAGGCTGTAGGCTATGCAGAAAAGGTGAAGCAGTGATTCAACTATTGGAAATGAAGCCGTTTACTACAATGATGCCAATTAGTAGGGTGGGCCTACTTCACAATAATGCGTTCCCAAGCCACTGGCCATCTAAAAACACAAATGCTGACGTCTTCTTTTTTTTTTTTTCAAAATAGCTTTCTAAATGACACATTGACAATACTGTTTCTTGGATAGAAATGAACTAGTAGTTACCTCGAGGGTAACCCTCCAGTTTCCTATGTAGCCTAATGCTCTGTTATCCATATTGATAACATGTTTGCACTAAGTATTACAATTAGTAATGCTTTTGGTTAATGGTTAACTATTAGCCACATAAATAGTTCATATCAAACTTTTCAATAACAATTCTTGTTTCGTCTCATGAATACTTACAGTTGCTGAGGGAAAGCAAAGTAGCTCAGCTGTTGAGTCTCAAGTGATTGAGATGGGTTTTGGTGTTTCAGATGTTCTTTTGCAGCGCGGGTAATCCGAAGCCTCCCCTTCTATATTCAATCGCTTTGTAGTCGCAAGTCTGGAAAAGAGGAATAATGTAACACTCTTGGCGTTGGCTTTTTTTAACGTGTCTGAAGGACAAGAGCCCTATACCACTGTTGAGACTATGATTAGTAAGAGGCCAGCTTGTGCTTGGTACATGAAGCCTACCACCATGTAGCCCTTAGACGTTTGTGGACAGTTGTTACATATTATGGAGCAGAATTAAAATTGTCAGTGACTGATAACCCCCCCTATGAATCACCCTAGATATAATGAATAGTTGGTTTTCATTTTCCCGCTACCATTAGTGGGTAAGTAAGTCACAAGTGTGCATTTAATCTCTTTAGCCTAATTAATTTTCTACCTGCACCTATCTACACTCTGCACTACAATAAAAGAGTAGCAAGAGAAGTAAAATCAGTGATGTGAAACATTTCCCCAACCAGTTAGACTGATAAATGATGTTTTCTAAACAAGAATTTACACATTTCTCTCTCTAAACCCTCCCCCCAACTAAGACTTCACAGAGCAAGTTCAGAAGGAGTATGATTAATGCATTTGAGCAATACTAATTTTTCATATGCATTTCTCAGTACTGTACATTTGCATGTGCAGTGAGATTATGCAAATGGATCCATTCAGCAAAGGGATGTTAAAGGGCATACTTTGGGTAAATAAATGATAAATTAAAACACTCTGATTACCATTTAACTATTGCTATGGTGCAACAGATTGCACTGATCAGCATATTGCATATTCCATGTTTAATACTTCGATAACCAGTTTCGATAACAGTTTTCAGTTTCAGTTTTTCAGAAATCAAGTCTTTAGGAATTTCTTCAGATTACAATGCATGCAGACAGTGCAGTAACCTGTATTACAATTATTATGAGTGGGTGCTCAGTTAATACAGCAATGCTATAGGACCATATTTGGGACAAATGAAAAGGAAAATCAACACTATACATCTTGCCTTGCACCTTGAACCATTATGGTATTCACTTTGCAAATGCTACCACATCTGGCACTCCCCAAAGGCAACTTTAAAACAGGTTCATCAGATTCAAACACAAACTCTCTCTCTCACACATACACACACACACCTAAACCATCTGCCATCTCTCCAAAAACAAGCCATATTTTGAAAGACAAAATTTTGTCTGTATAGAATTTCCAGAATGAAATTGTGGATTTGAGTGCCAGATAGCCTGTAACACGCTGTGGATCATTTTTTACTTGTAATCCAGATGAGGGTCACAATACAGTACTGACTGTTAGCTAGAAATCCTCTTTGCCTACATGTAATTCTCTCTATAGGCTACTGTTCCTCTCCAACACACCTCCCAATCCCCCTAGACCATCATAGTGTACATCGCACAAATGCATGAGTCACAAGGAAAGGGGAGCTAAGAATGTCCACTAAACGAGCGTCTGTAAATGTCAGAGCCAGACCCCCTGAGCTCTACAGCATGTCAAGCAGAGGACAGGAGAGGGGGATGAACTCTTCTTTTTACACACTGACTCTTTATTAAATCTCTGGGGTGCAGGGGCCACGGTCTTGGGGTGAGGGTGACGGAGCAGAACAAGCAAGGCCTCTCGGTGGCGTGGGGAATGGGGGTTGGGGGTATAGATGGGGGATGGTGGTATGGGGAGCATCGCTGGTAAACACAACTCTGGTTGCCACCACCTCTGCTTCTGAACTGAGAGGTCAGGAAGCTCTTGCCATAAGTCAGCCAGCAGACAATATGGATGTCTCAGGCCAGATAATCCCTTAAGGCTTCCTAAAATTAATACATTATTAAGAGGACAGGCTTATTGTATGGTGGTAATTACACAAATTAATTTAAGAGACAGGTCTTGCTGCTGAAAATTGGTTTGTGTAAAGCTAGTGTTTAAGGCTCCGTGGCCATAATCAAACTCCGAGGTGGAGTATTTCCATTTGATTGCAGATTTTAGACAGAGCATATTACTATGAGTCGGATGAGTAGAATGTAGCTAAAAAACAGACTCCCTACTACATCTCTATAAATGATTCAATTTGCGGAGACTTTGTAAAACTGGATCATGGTCAGTTTTAACTATATTTTCTCTTTACATCTATTTCTATTAAGGAAATATTTGTGTCCTCACATACAGTTAATCAAATAAGTAAAATTGGAAAACAAAAACATTTGTTATAACTTGTCAAATAATCACTTACTAGTTACTTAAACAGATTGTGCCTGCATTGCTACGGACCTTCAAAACCCTAAACCACAGACATGTTCATGTCATAAAAAGATATTTTTTTCATAAGATACTGCATATCAATGTAAATATACAGGTCACACAAGCACAAGTTTAAACTTCATGTAACTGTTAAGACTATATAAATATACAACACAACTACCTCTATTTTTTTTATATATATATGTCCTATATTTCTATTTTGATACATACATGTTCTATATTTCAGTCTTGCACTTTAATTTAATGTTTATTGTCTATGGCTATGTCTATAGTATGTCTATGTCTGTATTTAAAGCATGTCTATGTCTGCATGGGAACGTAAGAAACGAAATTTCAATTCTTTGTATGACCAGTGCATGTAAAGAAATTGACAATAAAAGCCGACTTGACTTGACTTGACTTGATATATACTTATATATAAATAAGATCCATGATTGATATGATATCATTTCTTTCACTGTTTTAATGTCATCGGAGAACAAAGCTAAATCATTTATCACGAGCTGACAGTATGTGTAGATGACACTCATTTAGGCCACAGAGGAAGCAAAGCGTTTCACTATGCTCCGCAGCTCCATCACACCTTGACAGGCTCTTCGACCTGTGGGAGCCTCTCTGTGGTGCGCAGGATGCTAAAGTGTCTCTACTCAGGGTCAGTGTGAGATAGGCACTCAGTGGCGAGCAAGGGTTGCCCAGAGTGGGCCGTGACCAAATTCCCAGGTGGATCCTGCTAGCCTCTACCTGGCGGTAACCTTGACCAAAGTGGCGCTCGAGCTATAAATCCAGAGCTTGTCAGGCAAATGATATGAGACTTAATCAGAAAAAAGGGGTCAAATGTACGCTTGCGTTTTGATAGATGGGGGAGATGGATAGGGTGTGCAAGCCAGTCCAGCTCACACAGAAAGGCAGAGCTTCAGCAGCAGTACACATACACCTCACACACATACAGCCCTTTCTCTCTCACACACACACACACACACACACACACACATCACAATATCCCCCCAGAAAACTCTCGTAAAGATCCTGCCCATCTCCGTTCCAGATCCGTGTCAAAGTCCACTGCTAGCAGGCTATCTGACTGACACCCTCCGCACAGCTGCCACAAATGAGATGCAGTACAGTTCTTGCTGCATGTCGATGCATTTCGGTGCAATAACAATGTGTGTGCGCCCCGGATAAGCCGCAGGGAGAGGTAGGCGGAAAAGGCCAACCACACACTGACACCTCGCACACACAGCGTTGTGCATTAGCAGAAGTGTCTAGGACTGCACTGAGTGGGAGAGTGGGTGGGGGAGAGTAGAGGGGATAAAAATTATACATCCAGGAGAAAAGTGTTAGTGTCCATGTTCATCACGCTATGGAGAGATATATAGGTTATATAAGTCTATTAAAGCAATAGCAAATGGGCGAAATTGCATTCAGAGATAACCTGATACAACATATAAATTCTCTCACATAATTAGGCTATGATATAAAGCTGGGGGGTTTTTTTAGTGTTTTTTTTTATTGTCCACCATTCACCTCATTCAACCACACACATATAAATACAGGAACATGAACACACAGGGACATACAGCGGTGTACTGATATTTATACACTTGTGTATGTAAATGATCACTGTGCATACAAACAAGGTGATGACAGAGAGAAAGTCAGTGTTGGAATACTGATGTACTCACCCAATTGATTATGGAGTAAGAGCAGTTTTAAAGGTTTTCAGGACGATGGGGCAATAGTATTACAATAATAAAAAAAATAAAACTGAGTCAAAAGACAGTGGTGTTGAGTCCTTAATTCTTGATAGTAAAATCCCATTAAAATTCAGTATTAGAAAAAGTATTAAAATCAGGTTTAGTCCGATAGGAAATGATCAAAAAGTCCCAAATTACAATGTTGTTTTAGCTATAGCATTTCAGTTCAATCCCCCATACAAAGAGTAATTCCTCAAGGGAAAAAAGCTAAATCCAATTTTATCCTCCACGCACCACACCACAATTCATTCAAAAAGCTCTTCTGCCAAAGTCTTCAGACAGTGTGGAGGAGATGCATAAAATTCTCCTTCAAGATAAAAGGGCAATGTGAACAGAGATGGAGGTGAAAGCATGAATTTGTGACTTGCTCTTCGTAGCTGTGTATAGTACTATTGCTATGTATGACACACACACACAAAAACGCATACATACACACACACAGCCACACACGCCTAGAAATTTCAAGTCCAAGTTTTTTGGTTTGTGTTGTGTTGAATTACCTACTGCCCTGCACTAACAATTTCACTTCACAGCAGTTTAAGCCCCATATTGCTGAACATTATACAGAAAATAATTCACCTGCACCACGTCATGCCACTCGTAAAATTAAACAATAAATTCTTACAAGAATAATTAAGATATAAAATTAGAACCTTTGAGAGCAACCATGACCCTGCAGAAAACTGCTCCAGCTGTCATTTCACCTTAAAATAAAGTGTGAAATGATCAGGGTTCCAACAGGAGAAATAAGCCAGAAGCTTGAATAATTGTTGAATGGTAAGTAGAAAATATGGAGGGAAAAAAAGTGAAATAAATCAATGGATGAACCATTGATTTATCTTTATGAGGCAGAGGGAGTGGGGGTGGGAGCTACAACAACAGCAAGGGTAGAGAGGAGCTTGAAAAGAGAAAGTGAGGAAGGATAAATGAAAAAACAAAATCCTCTGAAAGGTAAAAGAATTGTGGTGAGCGTCTTTAGTTCGTTCTATTTGAGTGCTTGTGTGTGTGTGTTGAAGGGTGAGACGATGGATGAATAGAAAGCGGGAGGGAGAGAGAGATGTATGCACAGACAGGTGATCGACCAGTGGAATGAAGATGGGCTATGCAAGAAATTAGCACCAGAAACTGTGCTACAGGATACGTTTCACAGGCATCGTCAGACTGCACTGGTTCCGTTGTTAGTGTCACAGAATTTGCCAGGAATTGTTTTTCATTATTCTGCTATTTCATTGATTCACCAGATGTTTTACAATTAGTTATTTTTGGGAATCTCATAAAGGACACCATAGCATATATGCTTTTAAATGACAGAGAGGCAGCTGACAGACAAGGCAACAGCTAAACTTTGGATACACCAACAATAGCACAGACAGAGGGACAAAAAAATGACTCACTCATAAAAATGCCTCTCTGAAATGAAAAAGAGGTGCAGGTAGAGCAGACTTTGTGGCTGTTCGCATGGCGCTAAAGAGGCAAAAGAGGTGTTTACAATGGCTCAACGGAGACATGGACGTTGGAGGATGAGTGGAATGTAAAAAAGGTGAGGTGATCGGAGAGAGCCATCAAACGAGCAGGTTTCAGATGGAGCCCCCCCCTTCTCTGTTCAGCAGTTTAGAGTATGTTTGGTCATGTGTCATATATGCAGATAACATACACACACACATGTAGGGATAGGCACACACACACACACACACGCAGACAAGCAGACACACAGTCCGAGAGACAGACACAGAACACTGAATAACCTACCTATAAATACAACAAAGAGTCCCCCAAATTAGAGATGCATAAGATGAAGGGAGAGAAAAAAGAAGAAAAGAAGGGAAAAGAAGAGGGGAAAAAAGGTGAGAAAATAGAAAATAATCACTGAGGTTGGTGGTTTCTGTTGTTGTTCACAGAAAAAAGGATTCAGTACTGTTAGCCTACTGGTGGATTTAAAAGCAGTAAAAGTTGGTGGGTGGAGGAAGTGACAGATGCAATGAGAGCTGGTGATGGGGAAAGGTGGCTGCACAGAAGGGGAGAAGAGAAACCAGGAGGGACAGGGAGGATGGAGGAGGAAAGGGTGAATGGATGAGGGAAATAAAAAAAAGGGGGGAGAACGTAGAAGAAATATCCCCCTCTCTTTCCCTCCTGACTGTTGCTCATAAATACAAGAAATTGTAGACAAGGTAAATGGAGAAGTAGATGGCAAGGCAGAGAACAGAGAGAGCAAGCAGATGAAAAGACAAAGCACCTCCCAACACCACGATGAGGAAGAGGAAGAACACAAAGCGAAAGAAAAACACGAATACTCCAGCGGCCTCCGTTTTTCCTCGTCTCTGTGAGCTGGGGGGGAGAGTGTGGTGGCGGTTGCCAGCAGTTCCCCCACTCTTGTCTGTCTTCCACCTTGCTTGGCTTCACCAAAAGAGGGCTTCCCATCCAAATGGAAGAGCAAAAAGGAGAAAGAAAAAGGGGGGAAAAAAGCCCACCTCTCCTGATTCAACTATGGTATCTCACATGCCACAGCTGGGCAGGACATAGTGCCGGGTAGCATCAGTGCGGCTCTCTCTGAAAGACACACGGCTCTGCCACTCAGACTCCCTGCCTGGTGAGGAGAGGATCCTGAACTGAGACCGCCTCTCCCTCCCATCCCAGAGAAAGGAGGGAGGTGGGTCTTCTCTCAACATTAGTATGCACTGAGAGAATGGTGGGGAGAGGAGGAGGAGGAGGTAGGGGAGAGAGAGCATGTGTGCAACTGTCTTTCCAGCAAAACGTTGAGGAAAGTGTGAATTCCAATGATAGAGCATGGCTCCCTCTACAGGTTGCGATACAACATGACCACGTGGAGATGAGCAGATCACTGGGAGTCGGATCGAGCCCACTGGTTTCATTATCCAATCACAAGGTGCATATTTGACCACTAAAGTGCAACACTCTCTGTGAACAGTCCACAAGGCAATGAACAAGACTGCCTGAAGCATTTGGGCTTAAGTGTTTGATTAATGTGTTCACAGTGATTAATGTGTTCACAGGTGTTCGTTGCAAGTGGAGGGGGCTTATGATCAAATACATGAAAGAAATATCAACTGTATCAATCCTCTTAGATAAAAAAAAAATGCAGAGACTCTGGCAGGCCCAAGTCATATCTTGTATATCTTATACTCGTTGCTTGTATCATACGGTATAGTTGTGTAACCTTGAAATTGGGCAGTCACAAAATGTGGTAAAATTAGGCAAGGTTGATTATGCTGAAATTCAGTCCAGAAATAAAGTTTAACCCTTTTTGTAAGGACAGTACCGGTACTTTGCACGATGTTATCCGCATACTTGGATGCTGGTAAAGATAAATTGACACACATTTGACTCTTCATCTCAGAAAAACTATGTGAGGAAAAAGTGTAAAAAAGACATCTTGATTTTTCTCACCCCTACAGCCTCCGGACTACATATTTACAGTACTTGTAATGATTGAGGCAACACTGAGACGGTCATTCAGCTTTGTTTTCCTTGCAAAAATGAGCTTGGAAAAACTTGCAGATAGTCTTTTGTAACGCTAATGCATATATAGCATTTGCAGGCATGACCAACTACTGGTCAGAACTGAGACTGTTCAGAGTTTGTCTACGGTCTCAGTTCATGGCGCTACTCCCCTGTAAGCGAATGTAAATGCCTTCACTTCATTGACAAATTTGGCTGCACATAAAACAACCATAGTTAGCACATGGAGTTGAAAGAAATGAAAGAATATGCAATGTGGATAATCTTGTGGGACATAATAAACACTGACAGGGTTTGGCATGTGGTATTATTGCCGTCTTTATTTAGACTTCATTTGCAACAATTAAACTTATATCTGACTTATCACTGACTTGAACATGGATGTCAGTTTTTTAGTGAAATCAGCCAACTTCAGAATGGCACTTTAACTTCAGGCAGAGCTTTTTAACATCAGGCAGAGCTATAAAAAACGACTCCCAAACCAAAATCACAGTCCAGCACATACCAACATTTCTACACTCCAAAAGATCAACAAAAATGCAAGGCAGGGATGCTCAAAACACAAAAGACCTGAACCAATGAGTATCATTTGGCTAATCAACCAGTGAAGAACCAAAGAGCCACTTCAGATACAGGGGTCTAGAAAAGGGCCCGAAGCGTGTATAGATGTCCTGGGCACACACAGCAAAGAAAAACTTACAACCTGCTTGAATGTCGGTGAGCCTGTAGGTCATGGGCAAAGTCTCCGCCCGGACCACTCCAATATTCTTCCAGGCCAATCGCTGAGGAGCCAGGGAGGTGGTCACTGGACAGGCAAACAGGTGGTAACTGTGCACACGTTCAAGGGCTGCACGGTCCTCCACAGGCATGCTCCAAGTGAGCTCCACAGCCTTCTGATTGGTCAGGCAGATCGAAAGCACAGGCTGACCAGGGACAGGGGTCCAGAGGGCATCATGGGGCAGCTGGTTCAGGCAAAGCAGTGAGGCAAGACGTGGGAGGGAGGGAGGCGGATTGATAGCAAAGGAAGATTTCCAGTTGCCAGGCCTAGAAAACTAAGGATGAGTAAATGGAGTAAGTGAAAACAAAAGAAAAAATAATGGAAGAACAGAAAAAAATACCAGTCTTTTTATCATTCCTTACCTTCAAATGGGTGAAAGCATCCACTGAATCGCTCTTCTCTGGTTCAATGTAGTATTTCCCTGAAAGCAATGGGGCAACAAAAGTGACTGGAGCACAGACACAATTTTTCCAGCCATTTTTTCTCCTCCACACAGGACATTGGTGGGCCTTTCTTGTTTTGGTGCCTGTAGTCATACGACTAAACACCTTTCAACCACCGTTTGCTCTTAAAGCAACACAACTAATTGGTCTTTATACCCATTATCATCAATTTTAGCACTAAGGCGTAGTGGTACCCAGCTAAGTTGAAAAACTGCTGTACCATGCGGGAGCATGACCTGTACGCAGTGCACTTACATACAGTAGTGCAATACCAGGCGTTATCTGGCACTGGATTCAAGGATTTTTTATTTGTCACATACATAGAGTTACTTTTGTAAAACATGTAGTGAAATGGCTTTTAACTGCTCAACTTTCTTGTGCATAGGAATGACAAGGAATGAGAGAAGGCGGGTAGGAAGAATAATGGTTTAAAAGAATTGTTAAAAGTGAAATTATGAAAGGCTAACGAGGGATTAAGATGTCCTATCAATAAATTCAGTTACCACTTCCACCCCTTTAGAGGTGCAGCATTGGGAAATTATTCTGTTCAAATAACAGTGACCCTTATCATTAAGCAATTCTGTGATGTAATCAATCAAAAATAGTGACACGATACTGCAATGGCAAACACAACATGGGTGCAAACCTTTAGAGTTTGTCTGGCAACTGCTCTGTTCGGCTGGCAAACCACCAGGCTTCTCAGAATTACTTACATCACTACAAGTGGAAAGACAGAGGGAGAGAGACTTGAAGACAAGCAACAATGCAACAACGTAATCAGGCATGGCCAATAAGTCATAAATTAGGCTAATATAGCTATTGTATGTATGTATTACGCATCAAAATATAATTTGTTAAATCATAACACAGTACTATATGTTACATGGCTTCTAATGTATTGCCACTACAAAGGTTTTGGTTTAAGCTTTTAAATTACATATTCATATTTATGCACAAAAACTGTGGCAGTGAAACTTGTGTGAGAATACCTTCTCATTGCATTACTGGGAGAGTATAAAATTGAATAATTGAAACATAATAATTGAAACAATTTCTTGTTTATGGTAACCTGAGTGCAATGAAACTTAGAACCTTGGTGAACAGTTCAAGCAGTTGTTGATACACAGCAAGCCAAAATGTTCCAGATTTGGCACCTTGTGTGTAGGTTCAGTACCTTCTGTAAGAGAGCAACTCTGAATCTGAAACGCTCCCCCTTGCATTTCTGCACACTTGACTTGTAATCTGCGAATCTCCTTCGCATTTGTCTGGTGTTAGGGGAATTCTCCATCAGAGCTACTCTTGCATGACTCTTTTGTCTCATTTCCAAGGTCACATCCATCTAGTTTGACTGACTTTGACTGTACTTCCCCAAGCAAATTATGTAAATACCCTCCACACCAATATTTTGCAGAGATGACATCTGCTCCCCCAGACAATGCTTTCTTGCCATTAACATGCTGTGTGAGTGCAACTGTTTTGTGGGCCATTCTACCCTAAACACAACAGGTGTTATCATGCTGTCTGCAGAGGATTAATTAATCCCAGTCATTCCAACAGCTTGGATGAAAAAATCCCTGGCAGAATCTAGGTTTGGGGATTCTCCTCTGCTGAATTCCCTTAAGATGCTTTATGGGAAATCAACAGTTTTTGTCACCATCTGAAGTTTGCATTCATAGTTTACTTTGCCCATTCAACATTCTGTGCACAAAGAAAATGCCTAGCAAGCAAGGACCTTTTCTGATTAAGCAACTTACAATGTCATCAATAAACATTACATTAACACTCAAATGAACAGTTTATATAGCAAAATCCTACAGCCTAAATACACTAATGTTATTAAAAGACTAAATAGCATTTAACAGAACAATAACAATAACCATAAAGTATACAAACCACAACTCTGTAAGGAAAAATGAATTAGTTAGAAACAAGGTGAAGAAGTATTTAGACACTTCTGAAGATCCCAAAGCTATCACTAGAATAAAGAACATTAGGTAAATCATTCCATCAACAAGGAATCACAGAAGAAAAGAGTCTTGACTGGGACCTCTTAGGCGGGGATAACATTGGCCAGCGGCAAGCGGCAGCAAAAACGCAACGCTCAGACTATAATAAGTTCTGTCTCGTTCAAAAGCAACACAAACGGTTTGCCTAAACTGACAATTGAATATGCTCACGTTGCGCTTTGAAAGTTGAACCAAGTTCAACGCTCAGCTCGTTCAACGCTAGCGTTACGCCAGCGCTGCCACCGTTCCGCTGCCGAACCATAGAGACCAATAGAAACCTGCCGCTTGTCGCTGGTCAGCGTGATCCCGCCTTAGTGTTGATGGCTGACATAGCAGACACTCATCAGAGGGCGACAGTGGGTGAGGGGGGACTGAGAGCTGGTATACGGTGAAGATCCTGTAAGTGTCCTATAGGCCAGATTGAGAGATTTTAATTTAATTATGGGTGCTATGGGAAGCCAATGAAGAGTAACTGACAGAGGAGTTGCATGTGGCTTCTTTGTCTGATTAAAGACCAGATGTGCCACTGCATTCTACATCATCTGTAATGATGTCACTATGAAAGCAGGTAGGCAATGCATTGCAATAGTCTGATTTGGACAGAATCATGCCCTGCATAATATGTTGTGTGGCATATTGTGTTAGATAAGGTCTGATCTTCCAAATATTGTATAGGCTAAACCGATGTAACTTTGTGACTGAGACTGCATGCTCAGAGACATATACACTGGGGCTGTAAAAACAGCTAGCTTATTTATTGTACAAATTATCACTTAGAGGAAACTTCAATTCATGGACAAACAATGATGTCTCAGGTTTTTTGACCTAAAACGCATCTGGGATATTTCTACATGTAAACATGAAATAAAAGACTGCTTCTCAAATCTCAATTTAGGTTGAGAATGGGTCTGGGAACCCTTCATTCACTTCCAACGTACAGCAAACGCATCTTTCTTGTAAACAAAAGTTTTAAATGCAGTTGTTGTGGATACTATGAATAAGGATGCGGACTAAATAAACACAGAGTGTGGACTTTGTATTCATTTTGTAATGGAGCAATGTTTGAAGCAAATTTTTGTCTGAAAAGGGAACATAAATCAGGCATCATACTAGCCAGTCAGAAGGAGGCAGAGTCTAAATTATGGGCAGAAGGTTACTTCAGACATAATCCCTGCAGCTGGAGCAACAAACCTTGGTCCTTGGGTAGGTGTGGATGCAGTGGCTGGAGTGGATAGAGATGTAGGCTCCTGAAAAGCAAAAAAATAAAAAAAATATATTAATTTAACCGATGTATACACTGTTACTGTTGTTGTTAGATAGGTACAACCCCAAATCAGAAAAAAGTTGGGACGATGTGTAAAATGCAAATTTGCACAAAAAAAAATGCCGTTTATGATCCAATCAGTAACATATCAGAAATATAAATACAGTGGGATAATATACAAGTCTTGTAAACCCATATTTAGCAGCAAAAAGGACATAGAGAACATATCAAATGTTGAAAATGAACATTTGGACTATTTCATGGAAAATATCATTTTCTTTTTTGATGTCAGCAACATGTTTTAAAAAAATTGGCACATGGAATGTTTACCACTGTGGCTTCACCTCTTCATTTAACAAAATTCTGTAAATGTTTAGGAACTGAGGAGACCAGTTGCTAGAGTTTTAAGAATTAAATGTTGTCCCGTTACTGTCCGATATAGGATTTCAGTTGCTCAACAGTATTCTTAGTCATGTTTTTCATTCAATTATGCACCTGATTTGACAAATCTGAACGGCAGACAGGCCATTTTAGCACCTCGACTCTTCCTCTATGGAGAAATACTGTTTAAATATGTGCAGAATTCATTTTGCATTTGTTAATATTATGTCCTGTAGATGATAAACTCCCCAAACACTTCATAATTTCATGTTAAGAAGCATTAAAATGACATGGTTTCATCATTTGTACACAGGTTTACACAAAGTGATGAATACCCCTACATCTTTACTTCTAAGAGACCATGCCTCTCTAGAATGCTCTGTGTCCTTTTTGCAACTAAATATGAGAGTGTAAGAGATTTGCAGATTATTATTCTGTTTTTTTTCACACTTTACATAACGTCCCAACCTTTTCTATTTTGGGGTTGTAGTACTGGTAGTAGTAGTAATAATAGCAGTAGTAGTAGTAATTACAGTAGCATCAACCATAGACACATTCTTGGAGACCAAGTCCTCTTTAGCCATTTGGAGCTCTCTGGATAGCTTATGTATCTGTGTCTAAAACATTTTGGGGAAAAAAACAAACAAAGATGCAGATTAATTAAAAGATGAATCATTGAATACACGGTACATGTGCATATGTGTGATTGTACTCAGAGGCAAAGGAACTCCCCCAACCTGTTCTTTAATGGCCATTTCAATCTTCATCATCCTGCCATAAAGCTCCTGAAGATTTTTCTCAAACACAGTTAAGCGCTCTGCCACCACAAGCTGAACCACCTGTATGAATGCCAGATGACAACAGAGATGGTAGAGAGACTTTCACTAAAATATAGGCTACTGCTCAAAAAAATTAAGGGAACACTTCAATCATACACTGGATCGGTACTCTGACACTGTTTGGTTCTGAGCACAAGTCAATCTTTTGAGGCGAGTGTTTTATTTTGCGAGAACTGTCAGCCATTCTGTGAATGTAGTTTGAGAATTGAGAAAAGGGTGGAAGGTCAAAAAATGTGTTTTAACAATTATTGAAAACTGTAAGTGTTCCCTTAATTTCTTTGAGCAGTGTATATCCATGTCACATCATCATATTGCATTACTATTTAGTAATAACAACCAATAAAAAAAACTCCTGTGCTTCTCTGTAGGTATCACTCTCTTATAGAGTGGTCTCAAAGACATTTCAATACAATTTTAAAACATTTCAATCATACAATCTGAAATAATGCATTGTACTATTCTCCTTCACCATGAGCAGACATACCTTCTCCAAACGCATCCATGGTTCATTTGCAGTCTCATTTATCTTAAATTCCAATTTAGTTTCTAACAGGTCACCCTCTTCCTTGGCACTTTCTATTCCATGGCCTCCAGTGTCATGCACATCCTTGTCATCCTTGCTGGGTGCCATCAGCACTGTGCCTGGCTGTTTGATGGGAGCTATTCGGATTTTCTTAAGCATTTCAATTTTCACAAGCAGTGCAGAGCATGTGCTTTCTTCCTCTGTCTCCACTGTTACTGGCTGGCTTTCATTTGAGAAATGAGGTGTGAATGGAGGAACGTCTGCATCAATCATCGGCTCCTCTTCTGATATCGGAGCATATGTGTGCAACAATGGAACAGATGATGGTATTTGAGGATCATGACTGACTGAATCTGTAGACTGGTTACTTGCTGTGGCTTCAGGTGTGTTTGCTAGACATTCTTTTTCTGGTGCCCAAATCTTTTCAGAGGGTTTTGAGACTGGATAAGGTGTGAAGTCAGAAAGGACCTTGCGCAGATGCTTCAGATGATGCCTGTTAATTTCTATTGTTTTTTTAGCTTTCGGAATTTCTCTATTTAATCCCCTTGGGTCCATCCTGACTGAGAACGTGATAGAGAAATGTGGGTGAAGTGATTTTGTTGCACGGACAACTTTATTTAAGAAAAGAATTAACCTGGTCCGGAACTGCTACTAACACAACTTTTACTAGGCTAGTTGGGTACAAGTTCTGGTTCAAGTCTCCTAAACTTAACTTGAATGTCGTCTAGGAAAAGCTGCTGCATAGCAAGGCTGGTGTCGCGAATGTTTATCACCAAAAAGTAGCCCATATGATTGAGGATGAGATTAAGCCTAGCCTACTAGCATAAATGCTACGACTGAAATGTCTAAAGCCATGTGAGGCACAAAATCTAGAATTCCCAGTACAGGACTATTTGGCTTCTGGAAGGTTGTTGTAGGCTACTTTAATTTTAGACAGACAGCCACTTATCTCACAAGGAACTCAGTTAGCTAACGTTATCGATTATGCAAGGTTAAAAGTTTGACCAAGACCATGTGTTTGCAATGTAGCCTAGCACTTCAATATTTGTGAGCGTGAAAGACTTACGAGACCCAAGACTTCAAGAAGTTAGCAACTAATTCACTCTGATGCAGTAAACGCCCTCTCCTCCTGATATGAGTTGATAGAGCAGGGACCTCTCTCCATTTACAGTAGACAGGCAGGAAGGCAGGCAAATATCGCCACTTAGTGGCCTGGAGTATAAATCAGTAAATCACAGCAGGGCCCTTGACGAACCTAGATTTTCTTCCAAGCTGCCTGGGCGCTGTAACACTAACCTCCTACCCCCGAAACATAAGCCCTCTCACTCTCCCTTCTCCAACTACACTTGATAGCCTACATATAATACATGACATCAGTGGAATGAATACTGTTGATTAAATAAACTAGATGTGTTCTACTACTATGATCACCTGCTTGTCCCCTTTGGAACTGTGGCTGCAAATGCTCTGTGTATAGGCCTACTCATTAGTGCCCTCCTGCCATTTCTTACGTTCTTAAGTTGTTTTGACTCCTATGGTTCTGACCCTGATAATAGGCTAAACAAATCATAATCTTACATGTATTACTTTTGTTTGTTCAGGGCCATGTACAATTTATACATAAATATTGCCATTTGATGCATTGTACCAGAGTAAGCCTTAGGCTAATTTATATACAAGTCCATGGCAGGTTATCCTTACTTACTCTTGAAGAAGGAAGGTAAAAGGCGAAAGTGGGTTCCTGTTGGGTTCACCTAATTAGTAAGTAAGTACAGTATAAGTTTGATTGTTTATATAGCACATGTTTTATGCACACAGTGCAACCCAAAGCACTCCAATTATTAGAGAGATGCACCTAGGGTAATGTGGAGTTAATGTGGTGTTGAATTATCTCATGACTTATTGCAGACATATTTATAAGGATCAGTTCATCTGATTTTTCTTTTCTTCTGACACCTAACTTGTAGAAGGTTATGAGTGAATTTCACAAGAACAGATGCAAATAAACACGATGATGTGGTGTAAGTCGTGGCTACTGTGTCAATACCATGTTCTGATCCAATTGCCAGGGATCATTTTCCGAATCCACCCAATCTCTCTCTCCCTCTTCTGTCATTCTACACTGTTTTCCTATCTAAATAAAGACAAAAGCTAAAACAAAAAGAAGAAATCCCATGGTCTTTTTAATTGGCTAAATATAACCTCAGAGAGTTGCAATAACTGATGTGAGAAAGTGTACCACATGGCGAAAGGTGAAGACTTTGTCTACTAAGGCAACTCTAATGTGTAATGCACAGGGCTGTTTTACTGTATATTGGTCATTTTCATTCATGAATTTTCAAATTAATTTGCAGAATGCTGTAAAAACCTTTGTATTCACCAGTATTCTCAGTATTCTCTGACTATACAGAAACAGTCTACCATATTTAAAGTTACACACAAAGAGAAGGAGTGACCTACTAGTATGAATATGCAATGTAAAGGTGGGGATGTGGCCTTTTGGTGCCATCAAGTCTGGCCATCTTCTATTGTCTTTTAATTAAACTAACTAAAACTACCCCCTTTCCTGGTAAGTCCTTCAGAGGCCTGACCCCTCACTGTTCTACAAACATTAACATTTCACACCTGGTGATAGGCAAAAGGCATCTAGGCAGGCTTTCATTGAATTCAAGGATAAACAAAGGATGCTTGCATAGGACAAGGACAGGAGAAATACAGTAGACTATAAAGCTTATTCACAATTCTTTCAATACTGTCACAATGTCTGTCAACATTAAAAACTTTGAAACATATACTCTCTAGCAATCGACCCCCTCCACGTCACACAGTAATGTGTAACTTAACTTTGTAGTTTTGACATATGCCACAAAGAAAATAGTGCTGCAGATTATGACATTTTTGTGGTAGGCTGCATCCATCAACTTCTAATTTACATTTACATGTATTCATTTGGCAGGCACTTTTATCCAAAGCGACTTACAGCAATAGAATAACATTTAATCTACAGAGCTACAGCAATAGAATAACATTGATGCTGTGCAGAGGAGACCATAGCAGAGCTGCCAACTTTTCAAAAAACCTTGGAGTGAGATTTGGTGGGACCAACCAAAATTTTGTCGCGTACACAGCTGTTTTGTTTGGCTCATTAGCATCATTACTGTACAGGCAAAAATAAAAGATAAAAAAATATACAATTTCATACCATCAGTGGTTCTCATTGTTGGGACCAGGGTCCCAGAGTTAAATTAACAGTACCAAAGTGATCTACAAGGAGCACTGAAATTCTAAAGAATGAGAACTAGTGATTTACATAAGTTGTAAGCCTTACCAAACAAAATAAATAGAAAGAAACATTTTTGGTTATTGTATGAACCCGCGTTCCACTGATGTTTTTTTTGTTGTATATTTTAACGTTTAAATGCATCAATTTCGTGCAGTTTTGAAACACAATTCAGAGGTTAGACTTTCTTATTTTTGTCTATGAATGGAAATGTTTGTACTGTAGCCTAAGCCATAGTTATGATGATACTTCAAAAAGTTCCCAACCACAAAGCATATATGCTGAGTTTCACTTCAGATATGGTCAAAAAAAGTGTACATTTCAGCACTCCATGAAATTATGCAGAAGTGGTCAGTGTTGTTCAGCTATATCTAAGATAAGATAGTTATCTTGGTCATTGTATTGGCCATCTATACATGCTATATCTTCCTTGCAGGACAGTTTGGGCTACCCATATCTGGGAAAGTATGATTTTTCTTCATATTTTTGCATTAATGTCACTAGGAATATATGTATAAGTGGGATTGTCTGGAATCTGACAATATGGTAAATAGTGTACATTAGAATAGCCTACATCAGAATTTCGGCCCAAAGTTGGAGGCGATGGAAATCTTAGATTCTGCTCGTTCGTGATATGCTGTGTGATTTCTCTGTGACGTGTAGACCTACTCCGCGAGCAATTTAGTCGAACCTGGACTTGAGATTTTATTGGGACACAGCAGTTCATCACTGGAGCACCAGTAAAAAGGGTCTAGAGACACTCCTGCTTAGGTAAAACAAAATCCCGGACGATTTCGAAATTCCGGCCGGACAAATAGAGGACATGCCGGGGCAAAAGAGAACATCTGGTCACCTGACATTATTTGACCTATATTTGGAGTACTAGAGATAGAGGAGGGAAGAGAGGAAAGTGGAGAGGAAGGAGGTAGAGGAGAGAAGAGCATGTACTGTGTATCAAGTGTGTGAGGTTGTCAGAAGCGCTAGGAAATGAGGTATTCTTGGAGTGTCTTCAACAGTTGAAGACAGAGAGGGACGCCCCTGCTCTAGTGGGACTTGGTAGATCATTCCACCATCGGGAGACCACAGATGAAAAAAGTCTGGATTGTTATGGGTTTCAGGATGTGCCAGACAACGTTCCTTGGACAAGCGCAGCGGCTGAGGGGGTAACATACAGTAATCCTTTATGAGAGCACTTAAGTAAGTGGGTGCAAACCCAACAATCACTTTGTATGCAAGCATTAGTGACTTGAATTTGTCAGATGCCCCATACAAATAAAATGTCATAAACAGATGGAGTGATGTGTTTATATACATTTTCTTTTTTGAAATATATGAAACTGGGCTACTTGGCGATTCTGGCATTTTGATGCCCCAAACATCTCAGCAACAAATAGCTTCAGGCAATCCAACTGAAATGACAGGTGAATCTTCATGCACACAATAGCCTAGTCCTGTGGCTCAACAGCATAGGTTACTTGATGATCAGAAAAAGCATTCCTGTTGCCTGGCGAGCCAGACCCACATTAAAATGTAGGGTCTGGGCACTCACCATTCGCAGTGCTCAGTCCGAGGGGCGGGATAATCAGTTGTCTTTCAAATTCCCTCTGCACGCAATAGGACAGCGGCAGCGCTAATGAGTCCCATGCGTTTCCCACCAGCAGAGCTAGTTGGCTAGTTCAAACGTTTGCCAACATAATAAAAGCTTAGGTCTTGTCACACTGTTCGCCAGCAGCAACATCCATCTTATTTGTTTTCAAGTACCAGGGAATTCAAGCCAAACCGTTGCAACTCTGCCATCAATCATTATGTTAAGCCCACCTAACGACTCTATACACGATTTCAATGGCCTGATTAAGTTTTGATTTCTGAAGCTCACAAGCCAACGGAGAGTTGCTAGACTAGCCCTGCCAGCAAATGTAATTTGCTGCCGCTAGGGGCGCGTCTAGATTTCTAGGCTAGCATTCCTGCACATCATGCAATAAATTAAACTAGAAAGAGTGAGAGAGAGAGTGGATGATGAGGCCAACTGGGAAGAGATAGAGGGTGGCATGGTTGAGTGAAGAAAGGAGCAAATAAGGATTTAACCAGTTGTCTTGGTAGCTTAGTTTAGTTTTGGTTTCAATACTGTTTACATACAATGCAACCTGAAAGTTTTCAGACCATTTCAACTTTTCTACATTTTGTTATGTTTCACACTCATCTTTAAATGGATTCATTTTTTCCCCTCATCAGTCTACACACAATACTCCACAAAATAGTATTCAGACACTTTGTTATGACACTTGCAATTGAGCTCTGGTACATCCTACTTCTCTCAATGGTCGTTCAGATGCTTCTACAACTTGATTGGAGTCCACCTGTGCCTAAATGAATTCATTGGACATGGAGAGGGACACATCTGTATGTCAGCTCTCACAGTTGATGGTGTATGAGATTGAAAATCAAGCCACGAGGTTGAGAGAACTGTCTGTAGACCTGCGAGACAAGATTGTGTCAAGATACAGATCTAGGCAAGGATACAAGAAAATATCTGCAGCATTGAAAGTGCCTACGAGCACGGTATCATTCCATCATTCTCAAAAGGAAAAGTTTGGAACAACCAACAGTCTTCCTAGATCTGGCCGCTCAGCCAATGTTACCGAGGTCATAATTTGTCCGCCGTTCACGGCTCTCGTACCCGCGCACCTCCACACACGCCGGCATGGGAGTTGAACGCTCTAACCACTAATCTAAAAGCCCAGGCTTCCAACTCAGCAGTTAAAAGCGTTCTTAAGATTAGGGGTGTGAGGATTTACACGGGCAACTAGCATGCTAGCTCAGTTCGCCTCCGTTACACCAAGATGAGTAATCCGGGACAGAAGGCCTACTGTAACTGTACGTACACACCGCCGCCGACTTGAGCTTCCAAAGAAACTCTGGTCGCCCTAAGGACGCTTGTCAAAAAAGAACAGGGAAGCTTTGGACGCTTTGGCCGCTCTGAGAGAGAGTCTTCATTCGCCCTGTAATGAGTCATTTAACCATATACCGACTTACGAAGATGATTAATTAACACCAAAACATTGCCTGGTGTCCCTTTAAGCTAAAGACAGGCAAGCTGCACGGTCTGGCTCATCCAAACCACACACTGCGTGAAACAAACACCATCATGGAATTTGGACATTACAATAAATGAGGATACCCATAAATAATCTGCATTGATAAGAGGTTTAATTGACAGAAATTACTTTTGTATGTGTAAGCTATCATCTAGAAACTACAACAGAGCCTTTCTTAGCAGCCCATTGGTGGTTCTCAAAGCTGCTAGAACCTACTGGTTGTGCTTTGGGATAGTGAGTCTGTCTGGCGACACGGGTGGCACCCTCACCTCCTGTCTTACCTGCTGATCTAGTAACAGGAGATAGATAACTTTACCTTTAGCTTCGTCTGTAGTCAAAACGTGTGTACAGTAATATTCTTAGCATGTAAGCCTTGTCTGCATTAGATTGCAATCTGTACCAGGCATTAACAAACATGAATACCCTCGCTGTACGTAAAGCCACAAAATTATGCTTGTGCTTACTGCGCTACACTCTAAACTTAATTTAGTCTCAAAAGTTTTGACAGAAGTAGATTTCATGTTTGTGGGTTGATGAAGTGTGGACTAACTGCTCAATTGCGTCCAAGAAAACGCTAACCACGTTAGCTAAAATGACATCTCGGCATGACGACTATAGCGTAGTCTGGATGTTATGAAATTTTTCGACGTGATAGCTCACCCTCACTCATTGACTGACGGCAGGCAGCATTTGTGCAGGCAGCTACAGACACTGTTTTTGACGTGATTTAACATAATATTTTGATTTTGCAAAATCTGCATAAAATTAGGTGAGTACTGCGTTTGTAACGTGATCGAAAGTAATATTTTGACTGCCCAGGGCCCCTTACCGGTCCCGTGCCCCTGGGCAAGTGCCCAAGTTGCCCTAATGGTTAATCCGGCCCTGCCACAAAAGACAGTATCAAGCATGACAGAAGACAAAGCATACATATATTACAAAGAGGCTACATCAATACATCCAAACTTTCAACATTTGGAGACATTGCATCCATGGATAAATATTGCACTAGATCTTAATGTTGCTGGTTTAACAAAAGAATTGATTGATGTATAAAAGAGTATCCAAGTCTGTTGCGGTTGAAAGAAGGAACTCTAAAGCGCTTGTTTGAGGGCAGTAGCTGATATTCTCTGTGTAGAACATGTGAGGTGTCCGTGGAAATATATCTGCTTGAGCATGCTCTGGTTGTGGGCTTCCTGGAAGAGGTGTGCTACAGGTAGCCCAATGATCTTTGAACAGATTTTAATTTGATGATATAGTTCTGCTTTATCTTTGACTAAAAGGCTACTCAGCCAAACTGTGCTACAATAAAGCATTACACTCTGGATCACTGATGTGAAGAACAAGGAGATTATTTGGGTGCTAGCGCCAAAGGACTGGACGCTGTTGTATCTTTTTGCAGGTAAATTCTATGTGAGGGGTCCATGAGAGGTTTTTGTCTATCATGACACCCAAGTACTTGTAGGTGAATCAGATGTCCATCATGCATTTTGGTGTTATAGACACATACTATAGCTATCAGAAAATAGCAATAAAGTTTGGTGCCCTCAGCTGGCACAGATCAGCCCAAAATGGGCCTCTGGCTCATGGACTAAGAGGATTTTATCACATAATGAACAATTGTTTGATTCTGTGTTTCAACTTGACTTTGGAATCATGGTTTCCATTTTGTGTTATTATACATTTCTATAAGCCTATCGTTTTCTCATGATATGAGTCAATGCTATGTGTGTTCTCTGTGTATCAGTGTATTTATCTATCATTGTACTGTATGTGTGAAGAATTCACCTTCCTTGTTTGCCTTCCTGTACTCAGGGATGGGCAGTATTTCTAATACATGTATTTAAAATACGTATTTCAAATACAAAATACTATTTTGTAATTTGTATTTTATTGAGTGATGAAATGCTACCTAGCTTAAATAAGTCATCCATTTGGATTGTTTGTCTTTGAATTATTGTCACTGATTCATAGTGGGCAATCTATTACACCAACTGGCTGGGAAGTGCAACAGTTGTGGAGTCGGCATTCCTGTTGCTGTAAAACAGTACATCTCTAAACTCAAACAGTAGACTAACAGTCAAAAAAGTGGACTGTCAGAGCAGATACTAAAAGCCATGCCGAGTGTCCTGTTCGCTCTTAAACTTTCCATCACATTTGGTGCCTCTGCCTAGCCACATAGCCTGGCTAACGCCAGACCTCATCTCATTGAGTTTGGGTCTGGGAACTACACATTCATTTTCTCGTATTTGAGACGTGGTTTACGAATGCTCAGAGCCATTTATTGAGTGGTACGAATGTCTATCAAATGCGTCTGTACGTAGCTCATAACCGCTTCAGTGTGTCATCATCGTCTTGCTGTCCCCCCTCCGTTCTGTGATTGGTTCCTTTGTTGAGGTGAAAATCGGGTCCATGGAATCCATCCAATCGTAAATGTGTGAGTTATGTACTTTAAAGAACATTTCGAGCGATCACATAGCCTACGTTCAATGTTGCAATATTATCAGAAGGCCCTTTGTGCAATTGGCTTTTGAGCAGGATCTTACAAGAACATTTCAAAATGAATGGAAAGACACAGTGATGATGAGATTTTGCACTCAGCTGTAGCCTAGGCCTGATAGTGGTGAGTCTGTTATAGCCTATTTGCTTGTATTGTAGCCTATGCAACTATTCTATTTAACGCTGTGTGCTAGTCTATTAAACACTATGACCACTATGTCCTTGCACTATTTTCCCCCATGATCATATTGTTTCAGTCATCCAAAAGGCTCGAAGGATGCTCTTTATTATATGGCAATTTTGGAAAAATAACAATAATAATAAAAGTGAGGTGAGGTGCCAGGGATAGACAAAAAAGGCTTTTAGAGAAAAGTATTTTGTCGTATTTTGAAAATATAAAAATACAGTATTTTATTTTGATACATTTTTTGGCTGCTGTATTTTGTAGTTTATTTTGATACATTTTTAAGGTGGGTATTTGGTATTTTATTTGGAAATACATTTTGATGTATTTGTGCCTATCCCTGCCTGTACTCCTGTTTCCTAAAGTGTCTTATCAAGAAATGTCACAGAGCCAGAGAAGCCTGCGCAGTGCTAACAATATGCAGGGAGGAGTTGCACACCTATCTCTGGGTGTGTATGCTTCTTCAAACACAACACATCCAGGAGGGTTAAGTTATTCACAATTCATTTGAACGTTTTCTAAAGGTCTACAAAACAAAGCCAGCACAGGACACATAGGATTATTCAAAAATGAGGAGGGATGTAAAAAGAAGCTGCTGACCGGGAAACTGTTGCTCTGCTTCAGTACAGAGACAAAGAAAGGACAGCATCCACAGATTTATAGCATATAACAGAGTACAGTGACTCCCTATACATTTAATGATTGATGACATTGAAAATGATTTTACTCCTGCCATGCATCATTACTGACACCTCAGACCTCAAAGTCTTGTCATAACACACACAATGAGACAGGTGAATAGCCAGGGGCATCGGAAGCATGGGATGAGGTGGGCTGACCCCCCTCCCAAAACAAATAGATCCATAATGCATAAACATTTTAATTGTCTACTGGTAAGTGCAAGTCACAAGTCCAGTTGCATCCCAGAGTGAAGGGACACTATGGGGAGACACAAATATGAATATTATAGCCTATTAATCATTTTTGTGTTTAGTAAAGTGTAAACATATAAATTGTGCCTCCCACCTCCACTGGGTTTCTGTTGAACCAATTTGAATATTATAAAAAGCAATCATGAATTAGGCTAAAGGGACAATGAACGACGCTGCATTTAAAGTAACAGAAATTAATGTTTTTCAAATAGTACTGCCTGTCATACGCTACCTTTATGTTCCTGTCTTCAGTGTTCAATATGTTCAGGCTCAGAGCACAGATATGTGGATAATGTTCAGCACTTACCTGTAAAACTACTACAAGCTGACGTGCTGACCCATGCAACTGTTCTAGCAAGAATGCAATTTTGGGTGGAAGTTTAAGTGGTTGGTTGCCCTCAGCTTCCTTCCTCTATTTATTTTATAATTTTTTGGTGGTAATTCACAGGCTTATGTAGCCAGTTCCAGTTGGAAAGATCCTTGTCAACTGTGCGTAGGCACCTAAAAATCCTAAAGCAGTGTTTCCCAAAGTGTGGGCCGCCAAGGCCTATTTTTCACGCGACGCGTAAGCGTGTTGGAAACGTTTCCATTCAAAAGAGAGAGTGAAGAGATGTTTTAATAAGCAGAGTGGCCGCCGCAGTGCCACATCAGACGCGTTTCTGGTGTAAATAGAGATAGAAAACACCACACTGCCACCATGCAACTGACACGCAACTGACACGCAACAGACACGCCACGCCGGCAGTCTGCAGCCGGTCTAAATTACATTATTAAAATCAGTGCTGCCGCTCCCACCACACGCATCATGCACCAAGGGGCAGAAGGGGACTTCACATTGCACGCAGCATGCGCTTTATTCGCCGCTAGGTTACTCTTGGTTGACTTTGTTGTGCTTACCGCCGGGCTCAGCACACGCAAGAGCAGCAAAGCGGCAAAATGTCGCTTTCGCTGCGCTTTGCTCTGCGCAGCGGCAGGCCAGTTCTTGAATGCGCAAGCCATTGAAAACAAAAGTTACGTATGTAACTACGGTTCTCTGAATCCTGGATTACCGCCAGAGGCGGTGCTTTAAGTACTGAATGATCCATCTCGTGCATGCGCAGGTCGAGTGTTTATACCTACAAAGTCACCCCTGACAACCATGGAGATCTTATATCTTCCGGTGACATCAAAGGATCTGTTCCTGCAGAATCTTCTCGCGAGTGCACAAGGATTCTGAGTTACAGAACGTTCTGTCGGTCATCCAGGATTCATAGAACCGTAGTTACATACGTAACTTTTGTTCTATTTCATCCTTACTGACCGCCAGAGGCGGTGCTTTAAGCACTGGATGACTCATACCAAAAAAGTCACAAGGAATTCCAATACATACCTCATTGAGAGGAAATCGCAGAGTCCGGCAACAGGATCACCCCCAACAGATGGGGAGTGGCAACAGAAATCCTCTGTCCAGGAGAACCAGAGGGGGCAATGGGTTGACTCCTCTCAGACAAAGAGATCCACCTTGCCCTGCCGAAGATGTCTCAGATGTTGAGAACCACCTCCGGGTGAAGCCGCCACTTCCCCGGCGGAGGCTTGCAACGAGAGAGCAAGTCTGCCGCCTGATTCTGTTCCCCAGGCAAATACATTGCTCTCAAGCTGGCCAGGTGTGGTGCTGCCCACAGCAGGAGGTCCTGGGATGCCTGGAATAGCCGTGCAGACCTGGTGCCTACTTGGTGGTTTATGTGAGAGACGGTCGAGACATTGTCTGACCGCACAAGCACATGCTGGCCTCCCAGGAAGGGAAGAAAAACCTGCAACGCCCTGTGCACAGCCTGCAGCTCCAGAACATTGACATGCTGTGAGTGGTCCCACGCAGGCCACAGCCCCTGAGCTGTCCGGCACCCCACCCCAAGAGGGAGGCATCTGTTGTGATGGTTTCCTGACGGGATGCAATGGAACCCATGAGCATGCCCTGGAGGAGAAACAAACTCTCCCTCCACGGGGGCCAGAGCAAAAGGCAATGGTGTGACACTTTGAATCTCCTGTGCCGGTGCCACTTGACATCCAGATGAAAGCTGTGCAACCACCTCTAAAGGGGACGCAGTGACAGCAGTCCTAGAGGAACCACGGTAGCAGCAGCCATCAGTTTCCCTAGGAGGCGCAAAAACTCCACATAACGCAACTGCCTGCCCTCCCGAAACAGGAGAAGGAGGCGGAGGATGTCGTCCACCCGCTGTGGCGACGGGAAAGCCTTCATGGTGACTGCATGGAGAGTCACCCCGAGAAAAACTGTGCTCTGCGATGGAACCAGGCAACTCTGTGAAATTCACCTGGAGGCCCAGGCGGACCACATGGGAGAGAAGACACGTTGTGTCCAGGGACACCTGAGACTGGGATGGCGCACAGATGAGCCAGTCGTCCAGATATGGCAGGATCTTCATGCCCCACGACTGCAGGTGCGAGAGGGCAGCCATCACACACCTCCTCAGTGAGAGGAGATTGTGCCAACCAAACCTGGCAGCATGCCTGAACGAGAGTAGACATCAACCACCCCAACTCTCTAGACATCAACGCGAATGCCGGTAGGGAAGCGTCACTGAAATTGTGGACAGAAGCATCCAGATCAGCCTCCTGCAGGGATGCTGACAGAGCGAGCATAAGGTGGGACATGGAGTTACCCAGGCGTGCCGCTGCGTCATAGGCCTTGGAAAGCAGGTCATCTGTAACCCGACACTGGGGACGAGGAGACCTTGCGTCCGATCTCAGAGCCTCATCAGGTGAGAATTAGAGCAGCTATAGTTGGCTCAACTGCTGGCATGCGGTCCAAGCCAAACTTGGGTGCATCCTGCATGGCTGCCAGGGTCCGGCCGTCGGACGTTGCATGAGAGAGGGCTGTAGAATCCCTCCAGCATGCTTGCAACTCCCTCAGATACTCCTCCGATGGAGGCACAGTAAAGTTGATGGGGACTGGGACACGACTGAAGAAAGCACTGGCCGGAGCCGGCTGAGCCTGTGGCACGTCTAACTGCAGACGGGCCAGAGTCATATGAATGGTGGCTCCCATTGAGCAGTCCTCAATACCACCATTAGAGCTATGGGTCGAAGAACGGGAGCCGACCACGGAGGGACGGGAGGCTACATCCTGTGGGACCACATCCTGCTCATATTCATCAAACTGGGCAGCTGACACTGCCATGGAAAGCACATCCTCCTCCGACCCCAAGGAGGCTGCCGGAGGAGCAAGAGCACCTGGCTGCCCTGCTCCAGTCCTAGACTGGAAGGCCAGGAAGAGGGACTTCATGTTATCGAGTTCCACAATTAATAGGTCCACCTTGGAAGCAAGCCCAGACTCCCTAGCCTTCTTCCCAGAAGTGGGGCCTGTGGTCTCAGCAGCCCGACGTCTAGATCGGCCAGCCGGAGATGGAGCCAGTCGCTGGGCTGGGGTCAACTGTTCGGGTGACGAAGCGGGGCCCAACAGTTGCTCCACCTCAGCCATCCGGCCCGTGTAACACTTTGCAGTGCTGTGTTCTATTTGCAGAATTCACATGAAAAAAATATAAAAATAGGCTTAAAAATCCGTTATCCATTCTTTAGGACAGCACAGTAAATGGGTTATTACGTGAACCACAAGCACTGGGGGGAGAACACCATCTAGCTGGGCCAGGCTAGATGGTGGATGAGAGCGTCGCCTGAAGTTGAAGAAAACTTCGCCGATTTTTGGGAGATGGGACGTTAAACATAAGTCTAGGCTATACAGGCCTATAGGGTACCCCAGGCACTGTTTGACATGGGGCATTTTTGTTTATTTAACACTAGGTTTCTAGACTAGGTTTCATTAAACAAAGACACAACAGTGAGTAATCAGTTTCAACACGGACCCCAGCCTAACAACCCTCACTGCCCGAGGCATGATACCGCAGTTTATGCAGGGATCGTCTGAAAGACCCTCCTTTCGATGCTCGAGGCCAAGGCATGAGGGACATAAATCATGGCCATCCTCAAGTTGCGGGGGAGCCATACAGGCCGAGCAGGACTGGTTGCCAACCATGCTGACAACCAGCAAAAATGACAAAAAGGAAGCAATAGACACTGGGAGAGGGAGCGAAAGCACAACTTTCACCAACAAATGTAAAAGAAAAAAGTTAGCCTCAGTGGGAACGCTGTCACTGAAGCACACCTATGCCGGGAGCGGTAGCGAGAGCACTGCATTCACCAGCTAAGGGTAAGCGATCACAACGAAATGAGACACTAAGTGCAGCACAGATGCCGGGAGAGGGAGCGAAAGCACAACCTTCACCAACAGATGTTGCAAAAAATAAAAATAAAAATGCTGCTACCACCAAGCAACATCCGTGCTGAGAGCGAGAGCGAAAACACTGCCCCTACCAGTTAAGGGTAGTTACTAATAACAAACAACACATTGCGGGCGCTTGATTAGCCAACAGAATATTAAGGGTAGGTTACCAATGCCGGGAGAGGGAGCGAAAACACAGCCTTCACCAACAAATGCACCGATATTTAAAACTGATTCACATAATAGTCAGCTGCACAATGCCGGGAGAAGGAGCGAGCACGCTGCCTGCACCGACACACAAATATACAACCAGCAATATCTAACAAGAAAAAAACAAAGTAAACTTAACCAGCCGAGGAAAAGGCGCCGAAGCAGGAGTCACAAACCTCTCGGCGGTGTCCGTTGCGGCCTCTGAAGGGCTCGCAGCTCCAACAGAAACATCACAAGGCCACCAACAACGAACGAACAACTGCAAACAAGTAGCTTTAGCTTTTAGCAAAGATCCTTAGGGCTCTATTTTAATGGTCTAAAACGGAAGTGTCTTTGCGCAAAACGCAAGTCACTTTGTGGGCGGATCTTGGGCACTGATGCTATTTTACCAGCGGGTTAATTGACTGTTGCGCCCGACGCAAATCTAAAATCGGGTGGTCTGAAGTAGCTACATTAATCATGGGTGTGGTTTGGGCGTAACGTGCAACAAACCAATCAGAGCATCATCTCACATTCCCTTTAACAGTAGGCACGCTTGTTCCATAGCTTATTGATATTATGGTGGTGTATTTGCCAGGCGCAGCCAGGAGCGTTCACAGCGCTATAATCACTGTTCAGTTGGGAACAGTTAGCTATTGATTTTTCCTCTTGACAAAATGTAATACAGAATTGTCACAAAGACATACTTTCCGATGTTTTGGGTTCACTCTCACTGAATCACAAGGTTATGAATGCATGGTGATATTTTTGCAATGTACAATGTAATCTAACATTACCTCTCTATAGACAATGCATATCTTCTGTGAGTTAATCTCTTCTCTCCCGTGTTGCCGCTGGGGCATTTGGGTTAAATGGCATCGGCATGCAATTCAACATCACGTCTCTTTAAGTCCTCAAATATTTCCTAATTTATGTCATCAACACGTCTGTGATTCGTGAAAATGTGTACGCTAGATTTATGCCTATTTTTTCACATCTTAATGGACACCACACTGATTTCCCTCGAGTGGTAATATTTTTCTTTGAAATTATGTATGGTTTACAGCAGTGGTCCCCAAACTTTTTCTTCCGAGGGCCAGCTCACTATGCCTGGCTCTAAGAGAGGGCCAGATATTCGGAGTATACTAGTAACCATAAATAGCCGGAAATAACCAGAAATTACCACTTTCACTCACCTGATGAGAACTTTTGAATTTGTATGAACATTTGAACGAGTGAATAAAAAATAGAAATAATTTTCCCAGAAAGTCCCAGAAATATGACTTGAATAGAAGTTAGTTAGTTATTAACAATTAATTGATAAACGTCTAGAATACTTTGAGCACTGATGCAGTCAGCATAGGCCTCTTGCATTGTTTGCAGGTAGGCCTACATTTCATTCCGTTTTCGATGGAAAACGCAAAACAGCGCCAAAACAACCACCAGTGGACAAAAAGAGTATTACATGTGTACTGTTAAGACTCGCCATTGAGCAGGGATGTCAAAGTCAAATACATTAGAGGGCCAAAAAAACAAATTTGCTACAAACTGAGGGCCGGACTGGTTCAATGTTTATTAAAACATATTAAAATGACTGCACGTAACCTATTGAACCAAGACGTGTACTATATTTTATTTAATGATTAAATGAATAATGACTGTGACTGAAGTGCGGGCAAAGTTTGCACAAATGTACGATTTTTCCCATCCTCACCGACCTTGTCATGATCATATGATGCCTCCTTGCTGCTTTGTCGTCTACATCAGCCTTTCTCAAACTTCTTTGACCTGAGGCCCAGTCAAGGCATACTTTGGGGTCATAGGGCCCACCTACATGAACCCACCCCCTCCTCCCACCCCCCATTAAATTATCATAATGATATCACAATTATTTTTATTTTTATACTATATTGCTATTCATGCACTTCAAAACAGTGTTTAAAGTGCTAAGATTGTTCACAAAGTTTGTGAAAACATGCACATCAGAGTACTGCTTTACTAATGTAAAATATAATTAGGCCTTCAATAGTTTCATTGTTTTTGCATTGTTGCATGATGCTTGCATGAGAAATACTTCTCAAAACAACAGCAGTTATATGGATGCCGTTGTTTTAGGATGTTTCCCTCATGCAAGCATCATACACTGATAGAATATTTATATGTTATTTAATTACATTTAATGTAAGGATTCAGGAGACACAATACCAGCTTTTGTGAATGGTAAATGGCGGATCAGATCATGCGTAAATCACTGATCTGGAGATCTTTAACTATCTTTTACTAAGACTAATTAATAGCTTTTGGCTGACTTTAATACTGTAACAAACTGCACAGTTTGTCTTAGAATGGTTTTTATTGGTTACACACCAAAACACACGAACGCATAATGCCTGGCCAGACCTGGCCCTTATGCTCCAGCACTAAACATCTATGTGAGGCTGTATCTACAACACACACTAGTTAGGCCTGGTTATGAACACTGTAACCAACTATAAACATAAACACGACAGTCAGGACGCACAACATTGGTAACTTGCATGGTTAACATTAACATTCAACATAACACATCAACCGAACAGCATCATGGGAGCACAGTCATGAACAGCTAGGCTCAGATCATTACACAGCCCCCCCGAGACTTAGTCCATGTCCCCTTGACTCAAGTCTTACCCTACGTCAGTCCATGAGCCTGGCTGGGACGCGACGCTGGCGTTGTGGGCGCCCCGCTGTCGCGGCGGTGACTTCCAGTGAAGGCTGCACGGTGACCGGTGTTAGAGCCACAGCTCCATTGTCACCAAGTTCCACAGAGTCAGTGTCAAAGTCTCCACGACCCCCAGCTGAGGCCAGGGGTCGATACGGGGCCAGTCGATCACGGTGGAGAGCCACAACTCTCCGACGCTTAATCAGTCTCACACGATAAACCACATCAGACAGCTTCTCTAAGACATCGCACGGCCCGACCCACTAGCTAGTGAGTTTCGGAGAAATGCCTTTCTTTCTCTCCGGGCAGTACACCCACACTTAATCGCCGGTCTGGAACTCCTGGCCGCGACAGCGCGTATCGTAAGCTCGCTTTTGACGTATTCCAGCTTCACTCATAGCCTGCCGGGCCAACTCGTGTACTCCCTTCAGTCTCTCGCGTAGCTGCTTGTAGTATTCCAGCCCTGGCTTACCTCCAATCTCCGCTTCCGGAGGCGAACCGAACACCAAGTCCACCGGCGTGCGTAGCTCTCACCCGAACATCAGAGCTGCCGGTGTGCATTTCGTTGACTCTTGCACCGCTGTGCGATATGCCCAGAGCACCAGGGGCAAGTGTAAGTCCCAGTCCTTTTGTCGGCGGTCAGCCAATATGGCCAGCTGCACTGCTAGCGTCCGGTTAAACCGTTCCACCAGCCCATCGCTTTGTGGATGCAGAGGTGTTGTTCTCGTTTTCCGGATGCCCATGCGCTGGCAAACCTCAGCAAACACCTCTGCCTCGAAATTCCACCCTTGGTCGCTGTGGAGCTCTTCCGGTGCCCCGAACCGGCAGAACATCAGTGACCAGTCTGTCCGCTGTCGTGTGGGCGCTCTGATCTGGCACCGCATACGCCTCCGGCCACTTAGTGAAATAGTCCATGGCCACGAGCACGTAGCGATTTCCCCGCTCTGTGACTGGCAGTGGGCCTATGACATCGACGGCTACCCGCTCCATGGGAGCCCCGACTGCGTATTGCTGCAGCGGAGCGTGCGAGCGTCGCGTGGGGCCCTTCTTCGCTGTACAGGCGTCACAGCAGTGAACATGCAGTTCAACGTCCAGCCTGCATCCCGGCCAATAGAAGTGGCCTCTCAGCCGACGAAGAGTCCTTGCAATGCCGAAATGAGCCGCCCCCACTGCCCCATGCACATGTTCCAGTACACAGGCTCGTAATCCAGTAGGAACCAGCAACTGGAAAATGTCAGATTGTCTATCGGGAGCTCGCCAGTGTCTATACAACAGTCCTTGACGTGCTACTATTCCCGGCCACTGTGAATAAATTGCTTTGGTCTCTGGATCGAGTGCTGATACGTCAGTCCATGGCGGTCGACTGCACGTCCGTGGCCCCAGCTGCCGCTCTGCAGTGCTGCATTGTGGTGTTGGGCTGCGGTGCGTTGTCTCCGGTCTCTCGATCACTGTAGCTGGTAGCGGAAGGCGGCGAGACGACCTCGGGGTGCTGCTGGCGAGCGTTGACTCTCTTGATGGCGCGGCGCTGGCGAGCGTTGGCTCCCTCACTGGCGTGCTGTTGCCGAGCGTTGACCCTCTCGTTGGCGCGACGCTGGCTAGCGTTGAAAACAGCGACTCTCTCTCTCTCTGCCAGCGGTGATGCAGCCTGTAGCCGACGAGCGGGCTCCGGTTGAGCCGCGGCCAGGATCCTCTCCTCCCTCCGGTGGCCTGGACAGGGCGTCCGCGTTGCCGTGAAGGCGACCCGCCCGGTGTCGAATCTCCATGTCATAGTCCTGGAGCGCCTCCAACCAGCGAGCCAGCTGGCCCTCTGGTTCTTTGAAGTTCAGCAGCCAGAGTGACGCGTGGTCCGTTCTCAGCAGGAACTGTTTGCCGTAGAGGTAGGTTCGGAAATGGCGCACTGCCACCACCACAGCCAACAGTTCTCTGCGTGTCACGCAGTAATTCTTCTCCGCTCGGTCCAGTGAGCGGCTGAAGTATGCGACCACTTGCTCGCCCTGCTCGCCTGCTTGTGAGAGGACGGCGCCGACGCCCACGTCGCTGGCGTCAGTGTCCAGGATAAACGGCAGTCGAGGGTCAGGGAAGATGAGCACAGGGGCCTCGCATAGCGCCCTCCGCAGCCGCCGGAATGCCACGTCGCACTCTCGTGTCCACTCGAAGAGCTGGCCCTTGTGCGTCAATCGATGCAGCGGGCTGGCGACTGTAGCAAAGTCCCGAATGAAGCGCCGGTAATATGAAGCCAGGCCCAGGAAGCCCCGCAGCTCAGCACCATCGCGTGGAACAGGCCAACGTCTCACCGTCTCCACCTTAGCTGGGTTGGTGGCCACTCCGGCGGCCCCCACGACATGGCCTAGGAATCCGGTTTGCCTCCGGAACAGGTGGCACTTTTTCGGGTGCAGTTTGAGCCCAGCACCCCGTATGGCGTCTGTAAAGGAATTATTATTATCATTGTATAAAACACCTGTGTAAACAGATATATAAATCATCTCTGTAATCAAAAATATTATGCTGAGTTTCAAGGACACAGAGTTCGAGTTGGGACACACAGGAAAAGGCCCGCCGCATCCGAGTGTGTCTGTGCGTAGGTTTTGAGGAAAGTCGCGCTGGAGGAGATAGATGTCTGGCATCCTGTTTCTTTGTGTATCTGTACAATAAAAGACACTGCTTTTGGGCTGCAGGTTCAGAGACTGATGGTGAGGGGTTTCATACCTTTCACTAGCACTCTCTCCTCGTGGCGCCGAGAGTCTGTGAGCAAACCAATACTACGTGTTGTGGTTCTTGTGTCTATATGTTGAGGTAAATTCCTTGACAGCGTCGAACACCTTTTCCAGATGTCCTATGGCACCGGTGAAGTCTGTTGCATGACACAGGATGTCGTCCAGGTAAACCACGCAGCATGTTCGTGGAATGCCCGCCAGGACACGCTCCATCAGCCGCTCAAAGTTCGCTGGCCCGTTGCATAGGCCGATTGGAAGTACCCGGAACTGCCACAGCCCTTGCCTGATGGTAAACGCTGTCTTTGGCCGAGCTTCCGGGGCTAGCTCAATCTGCCAGTAGCCACTGCGTAAGTCCAGCGAGCTAAACCAGCAGGAGCCGGCAATGCTGTCCAGCGCATCGTCAATGCGGGGGAGCGGGTAGGAGTCTTTCCGGGTTACCTGGTTGAGGCGCCTGTAGTCAACACAGAACCGCCACGAGCCGTCCTTCTTCCGGACGAGTACAGCCGGCGCAGCCCAGGGACTACTGCTTGGCTCTATCACTCCTGCCGCAGCCATTTCCTTGATCTTTTCTTCAGCTGCTTGTCGTTTGGTGAACGGTAAGCGATGAGGCTGAAGTCGGATGGGCCGAGCATTTCCGGTGTCGATATCGTGTTGGACCAGGCTCGTTCGGGTGCAGTCCTCATCTCTTGCAGCGAAGATGTCGGTGTACGCTGCTAGTAGTCTCCGCACCTGGCTACCCTGTGCTTCACTCAGCCCCTCACAGCTACGAGTGCAGAGTTCATTTACGGCTTGCCTTGTCTCTAAAAAGGGCCGCGCTCTCTGAGCGGAGAGTGGTGTTTGCTCAACCCGCTCTCTTGGCTCCTCCCTGGTGAGCGTGAGCTGAGCAGTGGCGGCCTCAGCGAGCGGACCTGGATGAGACCTGTTGTTTTCGCGGGCTTGAGTTTCGCGGGCTTGTGTGGGGAGGGGCGGAGACTCAGCAAGCTGACCTGGATGAGACCTGTTGTTTTCGCGGGCTTGAGTTTCACGGACTTGTGTGGGGAGGGGTGGAGTCTGGTATGACGAGTACTCTTTGCGAGTTCGCTTCCTGCGGACTTGTGTGCAGCGAGTTGGAGAGTTCTTCGTCGCGCCAGTTCTCCGCACTTCATGCTCTGTTTTCCCCGCCGTGTGCAACACTACGCTGCTCGTCCCCAAGCGTAGTGTGAACCGGGAAATGTCCACCACAGCCCCCCATTTCTCTAGCACGTCCAGGCCGAGAATGCAATCATCCTGAATGCTAGCCAACCAAAGCCGGCGGCTCGCCGTCTCACCGTTGATGCACATGCACACCACTTTTTGTCCATACAGTTCCGCTCGCTCTCCGGTAACTGTTGTGATGCGCGTTTTTGTCTTTTCCCAGCCTCTGGGTCTGGCTACCAGCGTGCCGGGTAAGAGACCGGGGCGCACAAGCGAGATGGTGGAGCCAGTATCGATCAAGGCGCGACACCGAGTCCCATCTAGTGTGCAGTCCACATACAGTCCTCTGGTTTGGCCGAGCCGGCCCAGCCGTATGCAATCCATAGCCCCTCCCGCCATGCCACCTTCTTTTAGTAACTGGGGCGCGAGCGTGAGGGGTGCCGGGGCTGGGCAGTACCATGCGATGTGTCCCGGCTCGCCACACCGGTGGCATCCGTCTCCGCTGGCCGGCCTCTTCCACTCGCGTGGGCGGCGTTGTGGTGGCTGTGCCGTGGTCTGCCGCGTCACCTCCAGTTCCTCCCCGTCTTCCTCCATCGATGTCTGGCGTACGCAATGCCTTGACTCTGTTGTGCGGAAGATGTTTTCCACCCGTTCGGCTTCCGCGAGGGCCGCGGACAGCGAGCTGGGGGCGCTCAGGCGAAGGTGTTCTTTTAGCCGCTCTGGGTGGATGCCTCGCACGAACGCTTCCAGTGCCATCTCTTCATGTAGACCCTGGCTGTACATTGGGTAGCCCCGCCGGGCATACAGCTGCAGGTCAGCCGCGAACTTGCCCAGTCTCTCGTCCTTGTGGCGCCGTCTGGAAGCGAGTTGTTCTCTGGCATCGCTGATGAAGATTCTCTGGCCGAATCGTCGTTGCAGAGCTGCTTCGATTGCGGTCCAGCTTACTTGCTCTGCCGGTGGCAGGTCTTCTAATACTTGTAGCGCTTCCCCCTCCAGAGCCAACGCCACCTGTACACCCGTTCTCTCCGCCGACCAGCCATTCAGCTCGGCTACCAGCCGGACCTGTACCAGGTATGTCGCCAGTGGTCTTTCGCCATTGTAGTGGGGCAACTTTACGCTGGGGCGCCCTTCTACCGCCGCCGTCGCACCGGGGACCAGCCGGTTTCCATCGCTCCCGTGTGGAGCGGGTTCAAGTGGCGGGATGCTGCCATCAGCCCGGTTCGTTCCCTCCTGTGGCCGGGGGCGGGTCTCTTCGTCACAGTCACGCTGCAGGCTGGCTCCGTCTGCTGGGCCCAGCAGGTGGCCATGGGTGAGCACGCTGTCGAAGAGCCATCTTGGCAGGAAACTCATCATCGCCAGGGCATCAGTTGCAGCTTTCTCCTTCCGTCCAGTAGGGGTTGTTATCCCACTTCTGACACCAATGTAACAAACTGCACAGTTCGTCTTAGAATGGTTTTATTGGTTACGCACCAAAACACACGAACGCATAATGCCGGGCCAGACCTGGCCCTTATGCTCCAGCACTAAACAGCTATGTGAGGGTGTATCTACAACACACACTAGTTAGGCCCGGTTATGAACACTGTAACCAACTATAAACATAAACACGACAGTCAGGACGCACAACATTGGTAACTTGCATGGTTAACATTAACATTCAACATAACACATCAACCGAACAGCATCATGGGAGCACAGTCATGAACAGCTAGGCTCAGATCATTACAATACTTAATGCCAAACAATGTTTTATGTAGTCTGTGCTGTTTTTTATGGAAGTTGCATAAATCCACGTCGTTCTATTAAATGTCGTTTCATAATTAGCCTTCCAATAGGTTGAAGCTTAGCTTTGCTACCAACGTGCACACGCATGCATTGAATAAACGCTCATACCACGACTTAATTATATGCCTCTATGTTTGATGACACCAAATTAACAAGTATTTCCTACTAGTTGCAGAAATGTTTGTTTTCTTTTTCTGTCCGCGGCTCCTTGACCAATTGCGCAGCAAATTATCAGACGATGGCCCTGGAATAATTTCACTCTGCAGACCATTGTCCACATTGCGGACCGCGGCCCATAGTTTGACAAATGGTGACCTGCATGCTGCCATATTAAGGCCTTTTTACGGTGTGTTTTAGCCGGGTTTTCGCGTGGAAGGCTCTGTAGAAATCTGGCACCCTATTCAACTAAGTTAAACTGAAGAGCGTGCCGTTCACAGACACCAGAATGAACGAGTTCACAGTAATGTTCATCAGGCAGTAGTAGCCTAATACAGTACAGTTCACGTTCGCTCAAAATACATGAACGAGTGACTTTGACATGTCTGCCATAGAGAATGAATGGGGGAAATTACGGAGGTTATAGTTTGACGATGTTGTACTCCTGTGCGGGCCAGATGCTGATAGAAGATTGGCCTGATAGAAGTTTAATTTTTCAAGCTCACAAGTCAATGGAGAGTTGCTAGACTAGCCCTGCTGCCGCTAGGGTGCGTCTAGATTTCTAGGCTAGGTCTGTGGCGGAATTGTTTTCTGAAACTGCAAAATATCAACAGTGAACGTTTGCGCCGGAACACGCCCCGTCTTTTCGCTGAATCGAATCGAATTCCCTAATTTACAGGCATGTACCTGTGGAGGGAAAATTCCAATATGAGCTGACTGCAAAATAGGAAAGACAAAAGGACGAGTATACAAAGTCAATTGCGTTGGGACGCAAGATAGAGCCCTTAGTCTTTAGCTAGCGCGGTGATACGACCTGCAAAGCAAGAAGATGAAAAGTAACAGATCCTCTGATGTCCGTGGTAGGATCTCCGTGGTCATCAGGTATCAGGGGTCACGGGTGACTTGTTCGTATAAACACTCGACCTGCGCATGCACGAGATGAATCATTCAGTGCTTAAAGCGCCGCCTCTGGCTGTCAGTAAGGATCAAATAGAATAATGTGTTTCATAGTGCAGCGATGTTTGCGCATGCAGTGTGAACAGTTTCTGAACATCCTTTAACACAGGGGTGGGCAAACTTTGGCCCGGCCCGCCAAGCACTTTAATCCGGCCCTCCGAGCATTTAATTAGGTTATCAGGCTGCTCGCTATTTTTTTCCTGCTATAGAAACAACTTTGGTTAGCTTTACTGCAAACGGCTTTTCACTCTTCTTAGAGAACGTTTAAAATGTCAATGTCAAAACATCATGTTACATTGCAGCAGATCTAACTTGAACGTTATGCTACTCCATTTAATTGGGAACGCGTCTGAGCGCTCAAGAGGGAGAGAGAGCGGCAGGTTCCAGCTGGCTTGCTATTGATAATTGATATCTCCTTCTTATAAGAAACGTTTAAAAGGAAATAATGAAAGCAACAGTAGTTTCCACTACTGACCATTTATAAACTGTGAGGGCACAGCCATAGGCACAGTACTAGTGGAGCGGAGCTGGCAGAAGATTGAGAACTAAATGTGAATTGTTCTTAACGACAGTGCAGTACATTTGTTAAACAGCATCAAATTAGCAGTATTTTTTAAGCAATTAATATTTTTAAAACAAAATGACTTTGTCATTGTAATCATTTAAATGATAGGCTATATAGATTGCGCCCCAGCTGGCCAATTTTCAAAACCCAATGTGGCCATTGACCCAAAAAGTTTACCCACCCCTGCTTTAACAGCAACTCTTCGCACCGCCATCTACAAGCCGGTGGGTGTACAGTCACTAAATGTAATTTATTGTATGGCCCCCAAAATTACTGTTATATCGACTTGAAGAATGGCACACAGCAGTGCTCCTTAGAGTCGCCCACGGTTTTAAGAAACCTAAAAGACTCGCATACATTGTATTTCTTACGTTTTGGTACAACTTAAAACACTCATCTTCAGGTGTTTGTTGACAGCGATGACAGCAGACAGGAAACCGGTATGCCTGCTTCTAGACAAAAAACGGAAGTTCATTACGTGCACAGAGCCAATTTGGGCTTCCAGGCTAGTTATGGTTATAAGAGGACCAGAAAAAGACACTAATTACGAAAAACACACTGGGGAAATGATTTCAGACCTTTTTAATATCAAATCATTCAAATTGACAAATTCCAGTTTCCAGTCCCTTTGGTGCATTTCTCAAACCAGCACATTTAGCATTTCTCAAAACAACTAGTGCAAACTGCACCACAAAGTGGATTACCTGCAAAAGTGCGTATCTCGCTCAAAATGCTTAGTTTATTCCTCAAAAGCAAGTATTTCTGCCAATGAAACTTTCAGTGCAATGACAAGTCCTTACGCCATTGTTCATGAACAAAGTGGTCAGACTGCTTTGTCACATTTTAATTGACAGCTTACTCTGTAAGTATTTTCTAATGAAAAGTCCACAAGGAAGCACTTTTTTCTGTGTGGCATAGCTATTTCGAAACTACAAAGTTACACATTATTGTGTGTGGATGAGGTCAATTGCAAGAGTGTGGATATGTTTCAAAGTTTTTTCTGTTGACAGACATTGTGACAGTGTGAAGAAAACAAAGGTGTTTACAGCATACACTAAAAGGTGTTTACAGCATACACTAATACACTAAAACACCCCTTGGTAAGAGCTGTGCACCACTGTAGGTCTACACCTTTCTATCCATCCATATAAATATGCTAGAGAGACTATGACAACTAGTTATGACAGCTAGTTCAACACTTTTGTATGTAATGACTCAAGCGATGAAATAAGGCCTATTTATTTATTTTATAGGGTAAGGTACTCAGGTATTCAGCATGAAACTAAAATAGTGCATTTTGACAAACATGACAGTAGCAATTGAAAATGTAAATTTTTTTTTTACATAAACAGTGCTATTCCTTGCTCCCCCGCTCCAGTAGGGAGACGTGGTGAATCCCCCTTTCCCTTCTCAACTTCTGTATCAGATTGGCACAAATGAAAGCTAGAGTAAGAAAAACCAAAAACACCAAAGCGACTGATAAAAACTGTAAATGACACCTCTGTCTGAATAGCATCATAGAGCTATTTTTCTGTCACTTTCCTTAGCTGATATTTTCCAATTTCAAGGCAGCATCCAGGGAAGCATTGACAGCAACAACAAGCACACTGATGAGGTGGATGTCAAGACACCACTGCCATTGCAAAGGTTCCCTTGACAACAAGACACATGCCCAACTACCGTAAACCCCACCACATCCGATATGTCTCGTCTTAGATCGCACATGGTCTTAGTTGCACAACCTTTGTTGACCACAAGATTTCCAGCAACAGTCTCTGTGAGAAATACAAATATACATGGTCAGATTTTACCCTGTCATCCAGTTGTAATAGACCTAAGACCAATTCTGTTTAACAGATACACACACACAAAGAGATAGATAGAGATAGAGAGAAAGGTATAATGATCACCTGAAGCACTGATGCACATGGTCTCAGTTTCACTGCATTTCACCGTTTTAGTGCAATAATAGGGGTCAGAAACACATCCATAACATACCAGTTTGCCCTCGGAATGTTTTTCATTTCCTGAATTTCCAGAGAGAGAAAGAGAGAAGGGACCAGTTGGGGTAAACAGGACATGAAGTGCTGGCGAAGTGTTGCTGATGGAAAAATGTCTCAATCTTACCCATAGTTACATTTTCGCCACACTTGGTCTTGATCTTCCAGTCAGCAATTCGAAGGTTCACGGAGAAGTCCTTCTCACAGAGTGTGCGATCTGCACATCTTCTACTCACTTTCTTGATGGGCACTTTGTCTTGTCCACTAAGATCTGTCATACCCCCACAAAAAACACAACATATCAAACACATGGACACACACAAACAAAGCTGCTTAAGTCATCTAGTGTCCACATATACTGTACCACAGCCACCAACACATAAGTCCATAAGTCCAAGACAGGTCCATGCCAAACAAACAACCATATAAACACATGCACATAAAACAATTGAGTGTTAATACCTTGAGTGAGCACAGACACTGCCGACACACACTTCTCAGAAACTCGACAGGTATGTTCCTGTCCAACACAGTTGGCCCATGCCGCACCTGAACACTCAAGACATTTTTCTCCTTGTCCTACAACACACATCAATAAAACAATATACTGTTTTCAGACATGCTGATATTTTCAAGACACTAAACAGTATATGTGAAAAATGTGTGAAATCAGAAGTGTTGATGATGTTTCTTAAATAGCACTTAAATGTCAGGGCAATGCAGAATTGTCATTTTACATTCAATAGATAGATAGATAGATAGACAGATACTTTATTGATCCCCAAGGGGAAATTCAAGACTCATATGTAATAGAAATGTAATGCCAGAGAAATTACAATAGTGGATGAAAAGCTGCTGGCTTAATGTTGGTGGGGAGATTCCTAGAAAAAAAAACATTGAATCATCTTTGAGTTCATACAAACCGTACCAAAAAACCTTGTGTGTCAAGGCGTTCTTGAGATATAACACTCAAGATGTTTTTGACCTTGATATTTGACCTTTGACCTCCAACATCAGCTCACTTCATCGATGAGTCCATACAAACACTTGTACCAAATTTGAAGCATATGCGTCAAGCCGTTCTGGAGATATAATGCGCAAAGCATGAGATATGGCTGTGACTTTTTTATTGACACACAGGAAATACTTAGGCCCCGTCCACACGGAGGCGCTTTTTGGGTTAAACGCACCGGTTTTGCTTCGTCTTGGCCGATCGTCCAAACGAATCCTGTAAACGCACTGCCCGAAACCGCACTTTTTTGAAACCTGGTTCCAGGGTGGAAAAATCTGAAACCGTAGCCCTTGTGAGTTCGTTTGGACGGCACAACCGCATACTTGCGTATTGATGATGTCATCGCCACACCTCAGCTGCCCTGGACTTGACACTTATAGTATTGCCTAACAATACTAGTTTTCATACATGACATTACCTACGATTACACTCAGTAGGATAAATATCACAACTGGTGCTACGCAGCGCCAATAGCTTATGACTTGGTGGACTGAACAGCTACTGTAGCTACTGTCAGTGACGCGAGAGAACTAGTCAGAAGTTATTAGGGAAGTGCGGTGTAACTTTCAATTAATTTGTGCGTAGTGCCGGTGTCATTCATTTATTTTACTATTTATTTCTATGGGGGAAAAATGAACTTTTTAACATTTTTAATCCCCTATTTCTCAAAAAGTATAAACTTTAAAAACTTTAAATAATAATAATAACTCTCTTGCCCCACTCCAGACCTTCAGAACGGTTATTTCAACATGTCTGTACGTGAAGCGGTTAGAGTCGCATTCACTCTTGAAAAGGTAAAAAGAAAAGGTTATAATACCGTATTTTCCGGACTATAAGTCGCACCTGACTATAAGTCGCAGGACCAGCCAAACTATGAAAAAAAGTGCGACTTATAGTCCGGAAAATACGGTAATAAGAAGAAGAAGCCAGGAGATTTCAAGATAGTGGATTCCATCCACTATAATAACACATATGTACAATACAAGACTCATATGTACAATAACATTTGTTTCAATTATATAGACAAGACTCAGCAATATCTACAGGCAGACATGGCAGCACATGTGCACTGGAAGAGCCAATGACCAAAGCTATGAAAACAAACTCTGTCAGTGCATGTAGCCCTTGTAGTTAGTCACTGTACAAAGTTTGATGAAAATATTGGAGATATTGTGCAAAAGCTGTGCAATGACCTTGGCGGAAAAGGATGTTTCCTGTCACTGACAAAATAGGCCATTAAAGGTTGAAAGGAAGTTTAACTGTTATTCTGTGTCAAATCAGCCAAAATTCAGGAAAATTGTTGTTGCACTGTCTTAGATTTTGCTCAAAGTTTGTCTACGTAATATTTAGGACCCAAAACTAAAACCTGTAAAATATTTTTGATAAATTTCAATGTTTTCATACATTTTTTCATCCTCTCAGAAATGCCTTATCTTGGAGGCCATGTTTGAGCATTCATACAATAAGTAAGGAAGTATTATTCCTAGCCTGCCAAAACTTTGTAGGGTGGAAGACAGATATGTTCTCGGTATGATTGGAATGGCAAAAGTTTGTACTGCATGCCCACATTCATTTTATGTAAAACTGGTATAACTGCAAAACTGGTGATATATAGGGTCTTGGAAACTTTTTGTATCCACATGGCACAAATCGTTGTTTTGTCTGCAATTATACAACAATTGGGTTCTATGGAACTATTTATTTGTTTCTGATTGGCCGAGAGACGTTCCATGAGTTGGAATATCCCTAGACATTTCAACTCAGACTTTGCACAGCTAATAATAAATCACTCCGCGATACAATATCCCAGCTCTCCACTATTTTAAGCAAAGGGTTACTCCTTAGCAAACCATAACGAAACAGTGCTTTGTAAGTAAGATAAACATGGATGCTAATTGACATGGCCCAGTGTCCTTACATGCATGCAACAAAGCTAGATATGAATGTTTATATGTGTCTCCATGTCATACTGGAGTCCTTCACGAATTCTAAATGAAATCAGGCCCGTGGCTCTGTAAAAGAGCCTTTTGGGTTGTAACTTTTACAGACAGTCTTACAGCTACCATTGAAGTTCTAGTAAATTCTGGTTTGAGTTTGATTGGCATAGCAACAAAACTATCAACTATCAATCATTTCAGCCCGACTCGTTCATTTTAAAGCAGGATGAAAACGGCTGTCCTTATTTCACAATGTCGTTCAACGAAGACACGAAAAACCACAAAGACCCGTTGGAGAGGGATCTGGAATGTTGGTTACCTAGCAACCAAGACGCTGTCTATTGAAAAGGAACTATTTTTTGATGCGTAAAAACGCTGTCAAAATTAACATGTTTAAACAATAATGGGGTGTTTTCAGATTATTTAGTTTGTGGTAGAATTGTTGTATAAAAACAATATCGCACGAGTGATATATTCCCTTGGCCTCCGGCCTCGTGGCTACAGCCGAACAACACCCGTGGGAATATCCATGACCAATCCCACTATCACTCATGCTATATTGCTTAAGTACAATATTAATGTTGAGCCAATATTTAAGGTCTCTGCAACAAATGGACATGAAGATATTAAGGATAAAACAAGGTGTGATTGCATTTTTTTGGTATTTTTGTGTATAAAGTGCTAGTGATGTACCATGTTTCATTCATAAATACAATTTACTTGGTTATTTGGTTCGTATATGGGTTTTTATTCTTAGCCCTGAGGCAAAACAAAGATTTTGACTCAATTTATTTATCTATGGTAGGCTACAATATTAGCTTTTTGTACACTAAATGCCCATACACTGAACTACTTTCACATATATTTCCAAGTGCCTGCTAGCAGTGTTGTGTGTAACGCGTTACAAAGTAACGAGTTACAGTAACGTAACTACTTTTTCGAGTAAAAAGTAAAAAGTAGTGTAACGTGGTACTACTGAAAATTTGGTAACGTAACGTAGTTCCTTTTTCATATCGGCGCAACATTACTTTTCCCAGGGACAGATTTGACAGCGACGCTGCTTTCTCAGCTGTGCGCTTGCGCAATAGACAGAGGCTGGTAGCATGAAGTGCAATCATATCTCCATACGGTATGTGACAGAGGCAGGTGGCAACGAAGAGCAATCATAGCAAGCGAGACGCAGCCAACGGTCTCTTCTGAGGGATGGAGGTATTCACATCACTTGAAACTAAGGGGAGGAATGTAAGTGTTATTTGTAGCCTACACTGTGCCCTGATTTTGTCCACTGCCGTTAACTCAACTGCCAGCCTACTGATACGATTTGCACTAGCTTTGGAGGAGCGCCTGTTTAATGAAAGAGTATAAGGCTATAAAATAAGCCCTCATATATTTGTGTTCACCTATATGCCTGATTAAGATGTATTGAGACTATGTTATTTGATATTGTTTCATAGGGCTTTAGTGGTGGTGTTGAAGCCTATAAGCCCAATGTTTTCTTGTCAAGTGTTTGTGGCAGTGTCCTCCATAGTTGAACTTTATGTAGGCCTACACATTTAGGAACAGATATTGGGTTCTGCCCAAAGACGAGCAACATAAAAGTAACGTAAAAGTAACGAGTAACGTAAAAAGTTACTTTCCATAGAGGGTAACTAAGTAAAGTAACGGGTTACTTTTTTGAGAAGTAACGAGTAACAAGCAAACACTACTTTTTAAAAGTAACTTCCCCAACACTGCCTGCTAGCTACCCCAAATACCATTTTAATCCTATGGAAATAACAGAAAAACACAACCTCCCCTTGTTTAATCCTTAAAACTGTCAAGCCCTTTAACAGCACGGAACGCAACTTCAAACTGTGCATCAGTATTTTGACAGTCAGTGGCGCATTTGAAGGAATCTGCTTGCACGCGAGACCATATGGAACAGTTATTCCTCTAGGGTCTCCAACCTTTTTGGAAATGAGGGCTACCTGAAGGACCCGAAATCATATGGAGGGCTACTCATTTGAAACAAACAAACCCTCGCCCCTTTTTTGCAAGGGTAATCCTCCTAAAAAAACAGGCCTATGTGATTTTTACATTTCAATTATCCATATTATGTAGGCCTATACGCCTTTATATATTAAGCAACTGTATTTTCATCTGATTCTTCAATATCAATATGCAACACTACCAACAGTTTTGTTCATTTCAATTTCATTTCATTTCCATTGGCAATCTAATCTAATTTTTAAATGAAAAAAGCAATCTTTTTGTGCAATTAATAATTTCGGTTACAATTTTTAGCATTACCCACCATTTAGAATTCAGAGGCTGTTTAATTTCTGATTTCAGTGGACAATTCGGTTGTAAAATTTCAATAGCAATCACCAACACCACTCTAAGACGCCTTTTATAGTTATTGCACATCTGAAATCTCTCCATGATTAAGACAAAAAAGCCACAAGATTTTCAGCACTATTGCTACACCATAGGCTATGGAGGAGAAAGGGCCCGTGGGATGAACACAGAATAGCCGCAGAACTTTTGCAAAGTTATGCTTCCATTGGCTACACCAGCATGGACGGATTATGAACTTTCTGCCCCCTGGGCCCAGATGTATTAAGCCCCCCCACACACTAATTGTTGCATATATGTGGGGGGGTTTGGGGGTCCTTCCCCAGAAATTGTTTAATTTGTTTGATGGGATTTTTCTGTCTTCTAGTGCATTTTGGGGATGACCAATACTTTAATTAAATGAGATTCATAGCCTACATCCTGATTTGTTGATATTGAGGCAATGATTCCATGCAATGGCTTGGGCTTCAGGGCCCCTAACCCCTTGGGCCCCTGGGCCTGGGCCCGGTAGGCCCGTGCAGTAATCCATCCCTGTACACCAGACGAGCAAGCTTTTTTCTGTTACTGTCTATGCGTGCGAGCAGCGTGTATGCACTCCGCTTCCATTGTTGCTTAAAGATTGAATGGGAAAGGGATTCGGATGTTTTAGAGCGTGATCTGCAGGCAACTTGTTGGCTATTTTTAAAAAAGTGCGCTGAGGGCGCCTCATACAGTAGGCGTCCTGCGGGCTACCTGGTGCCCGCGGGCACCGTGTTGGAGACCACCATGCTTTACGAAAACCTATAGCATAGTATAGCCTTTATGCATTTGCACTCGTCTATTATTTGAACTCATTGGCAAAGTGAAACTAACTTCACCGTGGTTTTAGTCAACGACGAAACAGTTCTACACAGTTAGTTACTTTAACTGACAATGGGTGTATTTCGTAATATTTATTATTTATTTATTTATTATAATTTATTCTAATTATGTTTCCCATTGTAATCATGTCATTTGTAATGTATTGCATGGATGTGCGCTGGTGCACGTTCATGGATGATAGAAGGATGGTGTGTTGTGCACCTGCCCATATCACTGTTGATAATGCGCTCTTAAAATAACATATGAACAACTCGACATGGACTTCTAACCAGGTTTGTCTTGGTCAGTAGCGTAATTCATTTTAGGTAGTGTACGATATTGATTTTTAGACAATGCGCCAGACCACTCCCTAGGTCCCTTGTTGATGACATCAAAGCTGCATGCGCTGTGCCCTTTAAAGCATGTAGCCACAGATTTTTAATATCCTGATTTATTAAAAACGCTATTTTAATTATTCTGTGTTATCTCTGTAATGTGTTATTGTGGTAATTTAACACCATGAGTAAATAGCAGAGGTGGGAAGTAACAAAGTACAAATACTTCTGTAGCATTTTCAGGTATCTGTACTTGACAACAACTTTTCACTTTACTCCCTTACATTTTCAGAGAAATATCTGTACTTTCTAATTCCTTAAATTTTCAAAACTGTCTTGTTACTTTTGTATTAATACATTTGAGGTGCGCTATCAATTATTTTTTATTTGAGGTCATTGTGTGCTTTCCTAACATCAAGGCTGATTTCAACCTAAATGGATGGGACTACTATAGTGATGCAAGAAGGGGGTTGACTTTCCAACAATAGGGGTGTCACCAAAGGGGCAGTGCCAAAAGAGTGGTTATATCATAATGGAATTTTCCTAGGCCTATTCTGCCAACGAACTTAACTCAAACAGAATGCAAGTTGATTCTTGACTTGCTAGTAGGCAACAAGCTTGCTAGATTTTTTATGAAATGCCATAGGGACAGTGAAATAGGTGAAACTGGTAATAGTCCTCAAAAGGCTTGGAATACTTTATTTTTTATACTTTCAGTACATTTCAAAGCCTGCACTTTGTTGCTTTTACTTGAGTAAAGAAGTTGAATCACTGCTTTTACTTTTACTAGTCTTTTTTTACAGAAGTATCTGTACATCTACCTGATTATGGAAAGTGTGTAAATAGCCTAATCATTGTGATTGTCATAGCAATATTAGTTTATCCTGAAAGTTGCAGGAAGATGACATACATATTAGGCTATTCACACAGTATCTTACATTTTACATATTCTTCAAACACTTTGGGGGGAGTGGAGATTGAAACTTCCCTAAGATAGCAATGACTGAGATTACTGAGCTGCTACAGCTGATTTAGTGAAGTTTTTTTCGAAATGAATGTAAGGCCTAAGTCAAATAATTAATAATAATAATATTAGTAATATTTAATTTTGCGAATATTAGTATTAATCCCACCAACCAGGGGCGCAGAAATTATCATTAAGGTGTGCCTGTGATATTTTAGGTGGCCTCAACCCAGTAAAAGTGAGGGGTGCAGAAACATGACGACAGATAGGACGCAAATTACCTCGAAATTAAAACACGTAGGTGTCAGTGCTGTCAGTGCTCTCAAAATTAACGTGATCGCGTAATGACAATCAAAAACTGTACATTAAAATATGCTATTCGCATGACCATTCACTTTCAGAGGCAGCACCATGATTAATTTTCAAACTTAGGGATTTCATCTTTGCTATAAGCTATTATGGTTGGTTTGTTAGAATGTTAAGAGCGAATGACGAGTAGCCTAATGGTAAGCATGAACTTAGTATACGCCACTGGGCCTCCAACTCTCCGTGCCCACTCGCAATTTTGTCTTGAACAACGCCTCTGCAAACACAAAGCTACAGAGGTGGGCTAGTCATCTAAACAGGAAGCTGCATTAAAGCTGTAATTTTCCATTATAGTTTTAAGATGATGGAACAACCTGAACATCTCGAAATGGTGTAGAATAGGCCAACAGGAGGCTCACTCCTTAGCCCATAACTTCGGATACAGAATAAATAACCTATAACATTTTATAACATATAATAACATTTGCTGTATCTTAAGTTATGGGCTAAGGAGCGAGCCTTATATTATATAATGTTTTTTAATCACGTTTCAGTGGCTGTTAAACAACAACAAAAAAATCAACATTTGTGTAACAACACATTAGTTTAAACCAAAGTTATAGAACATGTTTTAGGCTACAATATAGAGACAATATAGAGATACAATATAGAGAATATAGAGATAGCCAGATTGCCGCCTCTATAAGAAACACCTTTCACTGTTCATGCACATGTGTGTCCGAGGAGATAAAATATCCTCGGACACACGTGTGCATTATTTTTAAAACTCAATGTGTGGAGCAGATGTGGGTGCTGTTGTCGACCCATACATTCATTAGCCTAGCCTACTGTACTCACCAACTGCGAACGTGGCACAAAACACAAATAGCAAAAATGTCAACATATTCCGATTTTGTTTCCTATCCTGGAACAATATTCTTCTGTGGTCTGTGGTTCCAGTGAAAAGGTATGACCAGCCCTTCTCTGGAGTTATACTCTTCCTGAGAGTTGCGCCAATGGAGTCAAATCTACCAAATGTTAATTGCGCGCGAATCTGTCTCAACGCACCACACCCATATTCATTGCAACAGGCTATAGGCTTTATATAAAAGACTAACTGCCACAGGGCTACCGTAAAGAGTGTGCTGATTTTTTATTACCCTGAACCTCGCAGGTTTTGTGTGGTAATAATAGGAAGGATGCGAATGCCCGCCCATCCACCCAGTCTCTCTCTCTCCCTCTCTTCCTCTAATAATCAATTGAAGCAAATAGACTAATTTGAGTGTTATTTTTCGTTCTTGAGTGATTTTACGCCACAACACGCAATTACACTACCTATAATATAATTATAAAGTTACAACGTCATCTTGAACGTCATTTCATGTGAGAATAACTGAATAATTGGTGGGGATGTGTGTTATGGGGTGATAACAGTGGGCTACACTACAGCAAACAATAGGCCTACTACACCATTTCAAGTTTTTGCCTGAAATTGCACTGTGCCTATTTACAAGTAACCTGACCCTAGCCAGATGAATTTCGTTCCGCTATAGCTCCGCCTAGCTTCACTCACATCCATCTGGGACCTCTTCCATTGAGAGTGATTTCTGCAACCTTACTGTTTACCTAACTTACTGTTTACCATGTTGTTAGTCGCTTTGGTTAAAAAGCGTCAGCCAAATGTAATGTAATGTAATGTAATGTAATGCAACCAACTTTATGGTTCAGCCAATCAGGACGCAGGGCGGGAGTTTCATAGATGTGACATAGCGTAGAAGCGACTGTGACACTGTTATTAGCGTCACGGGTTGGCTTCGATGTGAGTGGTTGAAGTAGCACGTCAATAGATGACGGACAAGTGCATGGCTTATTCAATCATATGCAAGCATTTTTTGATTAGGCCCAGCCTTCTGAAGCAACACTTCAATGGATCGGTTCCAGATGGATGAGTGGAGCTAGGCGGAGCGAAATTCATCTGGCTAGGGTCAGGTTAATTTACAAGGGCATTGTTCCCACCTCTTTTGGGGTCAACCATCAAGTGCTGGACCTCTATAGAAAGCTGAGAACCTGTAGCTTTCATAGGAAGCAGTCAAGATAACTGTGTGATGTACTGACAAAGAGCTACAGAGGCTGGATTACAAGCATCTCTGAACTGACCACATTTTAGCTCTCTAGGTCAGCGGTCCCCAACCACCGGGCCGCGGGACATTCCTAACCGGGCCGTAGCCTACGACATGAGTTTTAAAAAAAATGCATGCAAACTAAACTAAATTCAATTCGCAATAATGTCACGTTTTTACATGGCATAGGCCTATATGCAGTTGTTTGATTGCACGCATGTTTGCATTTTGCAAGGTCTATTTTCTTACGTCTGTCTGTCCCGCCTTCAACACTTTTACATATTGCCTTCAGCGCTGCGCAGCCTCAGGTCAGCTCACTTCACTTGATCAGTTCTTGGCGAACGGTATGTCACACGAAGTTAGCTAAACTGCTAGAATGAGCAACAAAAAACAAGCATCTTTAGCAGGTCACTGGCCAGAGTGTTTGAGTTGAGAGAGCCGCCGCAGAGATTTCTTACAGAAAAAAAGCTGCACATTTTAGTGATGAGGACTGGGTGTCAAAACTCGCTTACCTGTGTGACATATTCGGATTGCTTAATGACCTCAACCAGTCACTCCAGGGGAGACTGACGACTGTCTTTAAACTGGCAGATAAAGTCGCTGCATTTAAAGCCAAGCTTGATTTGTGGGGACGACGAGTGGACCGGGGTGTATTTGATATGTTCCAAACAGTAGTGGGGGTTTTGGGAGAGACTGAGGCAGGGCCCTTTCTCTCGCAGCTGGTGCGCGATCACCTTGTTGCGCTTTCAAATGAGTTTGAGCGTTACTTCCCATCCTCCAAAGATCCACGGCAAACCAATGAGTGGGTCCGCAACCCATTTGTCAATATCCCAAATAGTCCTAACTTGTCAGCGCAGGAGGAAGAGCAGTTGATCGAAATTGCAAATGACGGTCTTAAGAGTGTCTAGGAAACCTCTCTGGCGGGTTTTTGGATCAATAACAAAGCAGAATATCCCGAGATAGCCGTAAAAGCGTTGAAGACGTTGCTACCATTTCCCACCACGAGGCCGGGTTTTCGGCAATGACTGTAACTAAGACCAAATTGCGCAATCGACTGGACATTTCAAACACACTGAGGGTGTCACTGTCTTCCATCATTCCATAAGCAGGGCTCCCACTGATTATATTCGTAATGCACGTTTAGTTCCCATGTTTTGTTCCCATATTTTGTTAAGCATGTTCACACGTAGGCTATAGATGTAGCTTCAAGTTGTTCAATATTCATAGTTCATAGTTCATAGCTTCAAGTTGTTCAATATTCATAGTTCATATTCAATTTTCACTTCTTCAAGTTCACGTTTTTCACATGTTTAAGAGATCGTTACCTTCACTGTTCATACATAACTGGAGCTAGTTCTTTTCAAGTAATGCATGCACAACACATATGGAACATGGAACCCCCCCCCCGCCGCCGGTCCGTGGAAAAAAAATAGGAATCAAACCGGTCCATGGTACATAAAAGGTTGGGGACCCGTGCTCTAGGTCACTTGATATCCCTTAGAAACACAACTGAGCCCTAGCACCAGGTCTTGTGAAGCTGTGTGCAAAAGTTGATCAATATAGAATGAAAATATGAGTGCTTTAGACTATTATTTGCCAAGGTATGCCAATGCGTTTTGTAAAATGCCTATGGATACTCCCCATAGGACTTTTTGTTATCCAAAATGCATACTGACAATCAAATGCTTACTGCACATGAACCCCCTTGTGTAGAAGCATAATCCTGGTCTCAAATGAAAGGTAACACTATGAGGATTTTTTGTTGGCTATTTAGATTGTATGTCTGGTGTTCTGATATAGACTGACTACACAAAATATGGAATAATTACAAAAAGTCTCTATTTTTGCATTTACTTTGTTGGTTCAATGAGTGTGTATAAGATAGACTATAGGTACCTTCTCAGCCTACGTCATTACGTTCACTGGAGGCAAAACAAACCATCACCTCAGCTGGGAAGCTAAACCAACAGTCATATTTGGGAGGCTAAAGGTTATCATGGTCTCATCTTGCTGTGCTGTCGGGTGCCAGAACCGAAAAAGTCATCGGTTAAATTTGAAATAAGTAGGCTACAGTTTCCAGTGAGAACGTAGTTGTTCGTTTGACTCACGATAACCCAAGCCGTGTATATATCACTTAATATTCATTTCTATACAAACCAAGACGGCGGATTCCTAAAGAAACGCAAGCGCCCACACCATAAGTGTATCTAAATTAGCTATGTACCAAAAATTATATTTTACCGTGACTCGAAGAGCTAAACCAAAGATCCTTGATTAGGCTACTAGCTAGGCCTACTGCTACTGTGTAAGGCCCAGCACTAAACTCCGAGCGTGGTAAACAAAATTAGACATTCCAGGCAGCCCCGGTAAGAAACAAATTAGATTTTGTTCAAATCTACACACCTATGGCTACTGAAAAAGTGCCGGCGGGACACTGAAAGTTATTTACAGTTTTTCTTGATTGCTTTTACCTGCTTAAGTAAACTAGAACCCACTTGGTCTTCATGACTACTTTCTTTGCACAGCAGAAGTAATCTCTTGCGAATGTGTTCACACATTTTCATTGGGTTCACACATTTCTCACACCCTTTTGCAAAACAGTTAACACAGGTGTCATTCAAAAGCCCCAAACTCTATTGGTTTCCCCATGCTAAACAAAAGGAAAACTTTTCACAGGTGGTATAGATTCCTTGCATAAGTCTGAATCTCTGATACACCTGTATGAAACTCCTTTGCACAATTCTTCAATCAGCAAACATTCATTAAAAAGATGTCTGTTCTGTGTTGCTATTTGCAAGTATGGATCTAATGCACATTTAGACAAAGCCTATTTGGTGGAGAAAACAGTACAAAAGGTGTTTACTGTAGGTCTATTTCGATGAAAGTTGTAGTCCAATGAAATTTACAGTATCTTACTAGGTGTTTGCTGTATGTCTTACAATGACAGTTACATCTTGGGAGGAATGAATAAATAATTTTTTTATTCAGCACATTTAGTCTTTTCACAGTTTTTTTCTGATACCAGAAAAATGAGAAAGAACAGACATAGCAAAAATGCTCATTTTGAGAACTAGATTTTGCATTTTGTAGTCCAGTGTGTAATGATGGATTAAAGCAGGGATGTCAAAGTCAAATACATTAGAGGGCCAAAAAAACAAATTTGCTACAAGCCGAGGGCTGGACTGGTTCAATGTTTATTAAAACATATTAAAATGACTGCACGTAACCTATTGAACCAAGACGTGTATTGTATTTTATTTAATGATTAAATGAATAATGACTGTGACTGAAGTGCGGGCAAAGTTTGCACAAATGTACGATTTTTCCCATCCTCACCGACCTTGTCATGATCATATGATGCCTCCTTGCTGCTTTGTCGTCTACATCAGCCTTTCTCAAACTTCTTTGACCTGAGGCCCAGTCAAGGCATACTTTGGGGTCATAGGGCCCACCTACATGAACCCACCCCCTCCTCCCACCCCCCATGAAATTATCATAATGATATCACAATTATTTTTATTTTTATACTATATTGCTATACATGCACTTCAAAACAGTGTTTAAAGTACTAAGATTGTTCACAAAAGTTTGTGAAAACATGCACATCGGAGTACTGCTTTACTAATGTAAAATATAATTAGGCCTACAATAGTTTCATTGTTTTTGCATTGTTGCATGATGCTTGCATGAGAAATACTTCTCAAAACAACAGCAGTTATATGGGTGCCGTTGTTTTGGGATGTTTCCCTCATGCAAGCATCATACACTGATAGAATATTTATATGTTATTTAATTACATTTAATTTGAATGCCTGAATGTAAGGATTCAGGAGACACAATACCAGCTTTTGTGAATGGTAAATGGCGGATCAGATCATGCGTAAATCCCTGATCTGGAGATCTTTAACTATCTTTTACTAAGACTAATTAATAGCTTTTGGCTGACTTTAATACTTAATGCCAAACAGTGTTTTATATAGTCTGTGCTCTGTTTTTTATGGAAGTTGCATAAATCCACGTCGTTCTATTAAATGTCGTTGCATAATTAGCACACGCATGCATTGAATAAACGCTCATACCACGACTTAATTATATGCCTCTATGTTTGATGACACCAAATTAACAAGTATTTCCTACTAGTTGCAGAAATGTTTGTTTTCTTTTTCTGTCCGCAGCTCCTTGACCAATTGCGCAGCAAATTATCAAAGTCAAAGTCAAAGTCAAAGTCCGCTTTATTGTCAATTTCTTCACATGTTCCAGACATACAAAGAGATCGAAATTACGTTTCTCACTATCCCACGGTGAAGACAAGACATATTTTACCAATTTAAGTCCACAGACAAACATAACATTCAAGTAAACAAAAAAGTAAGTAAATAAGAGGGCACATATAATGAAAAAAATAAGAGCAGCAAAATTTGGTTAAAATTGTGCATAGACAGTCAATAAAATACTAGTGCAAAGTCAGGCCAATAAAAGGCTGGGGTAGTTCTGTTTGACCTAAGTAAGAAAGAAAGTGGCATAGTGGTGCAAGTTATGTAAGAGCAGCAGAAGTGTTGTGTTTTCAGGACAACAACAACAAGTTGCAAAGTGTACAGGTGTGCAAGTGGAGTAGTGCAGGCGGCCATTGTGGGTCCAATGTCCAGGATGTTATGTAGCTGAGGGTGGAGGGGGGAGAGGAGGGAGAGAGTTCAGCATCCTTACAGCTTGGTGTATGAAGCTGTTGGTGAGTCTGGTAGTGCGGGAGCGCAGGCTTCTGTACCTCTTCCCAGAGGGCAGTAGATCAAACAGATTGTGAGCGGGGTGACTTGCATCACTCACAATTTTGGTTGCCTTGCGGGTGAGGTGGGTGGTGTAAATGTCCTTCAGGGAGGGGAGTGAAGCACCAATAATCCTTCCAGCTGTGTTCACTATGCGCTGCAGGGCTTTTCTGTTGTATTCCGTGCAGCTTCCGCCCCACACAGCGATACAGCTGGAGAGGATGCTCTCAATGGTGCCTCGGTAGAATGTGGTCATGATGGCTGGTGGAGCACTTGCTCGCCTGAGTTTCCGCAGGAAGTACAGGCGGCGCTGAGCTCTCTTCGCCAGTGATGCAGTGTTGGTGGTCCAGGAGAGGTCTTCACTGATGTGCACCCATAGGAATTTGGTGCTGCTCGCTCTCTCCACCACAGCACCATCGATCGTCAGTGGCAGGTGTTGGGTGTGACCTCTCCGGAAGTCAACAACAATCTCTTTGGTCTTGCTGACGTTCAGCAGGAGGTTGTTGTCCCTGCACCACGTGGTCAGATGGTCAACCTCCAACCTGTATTGAGTCTCGTCGCCCTTGGTGATGAGACCCACCAGAGTTGTGTCGTCAGCAAATTTCACTATGTGATTGTTGCTGTAGGTTACAGTGCAGTCATGCGTCAGCAGGGTGAAGAGCAGCGGACTGAGCACGCAGCCTTGGGGGGCCCCCGTGCTCAGTGTGATGCTGCTTGAGGTATTGTTGCCAACACGTACTACTTGAGGCCTCTGACAGAGGAAGTCCAGTAGCCAGTTGCAGAGGTAGGTACTGAGTCCCAGTTTGTCAAGTTTGCAGATGAGTTGTTGTGGTATTATGGTGTTGAATGCAGAACTGAAGTCTATAAACAGCAATCTCACATATGAGTCTCTTTTTTCCAGGTGGGTGAGGGCTGGGTGGAGGGCAGAGCAGATTGCATCCTCTGTAGACCGTTTGGCTCGGTATGCAAACTGGAAGGGGTCCAGGGTGGGGGGGAGAATGGATTTGATATGTGACATGACAAGCCGCTCAAAGCACTTCATGATGATGGGTGTCAGTGCCACGGGGCGGTAGTCATTGAAGCAGGATGGAGCAGTTTTCTTCGGCACAGACGATGGCCCTGGAATAATTTCACTCTGCAGACCATTGTCCACATTGAGGACCGCCTTTTTACGGTCTTTTTACGGTGTGTTTTAGCCGGGTTTTCGCGTGGAAGGCTCTGTAGAAATCTGGCACCCTATTCAACGAAGTTAAACTGAAGAGCGTGCCGTTCACAGACACCAGAATGAACGAGTTCACAGTAACGTTCATCAGGCAGTAGTAGCCTAATACAGTACAGTTCACGTTCGCTCAAAATACATATGAACGAGTGACTTTCGTTCAATGAACGCGTTCAGGCACAACACTGGGGAGGGGGGTTGCTGAAAGTTGACATCTGCCCTGGCTGAATACTGATGAATAATGAAGCCGAGGCCCACTTGCGGCGCCGCAGTGAGTTCGTGGGCTACAGTTGCATTGTGGGGAATGGAGTATTGATGCGCAAAACAGCAGCAGGCGGCTGTGGCCTGCGGGCCGGTTCTAATACTAATCAAATATCATCCCGGGGGCCGTAGATAATTCATTCGGCCCGCAGGCCTTGACTTTGACATGTCTGGATTAAAGAGTGTTTTTGAATTGGCAACAAGTTGTAGTGTTTGAAGGCAAGATTTGCTTTTGCTGCATGTTTTAAGTGTTTTGAGAGAGTAACAGCCTTTTACAAGCAAAATGTGTCATTTTGTCCAGAGTGCTTTTGTTCAGACACGATCGAGAAAAACTGTAATAAACAGAGTGGTAGAGAAAACAGAGTGGCGACACTCTCATAAGAGTCTGGGGAAAAATGTTTCATGCCTTTTTCCGGATTAGCCTATGAGTTTTGGAACTTAAAACTGCCAATCACTTGGTCATTTAATTGATTCCCCCTCCAGGATCCAAAAAGGCCTACATCCCACTTTCCTGCGATTCAACCATTCAGCTCAGTTTCTTTTAGCCTGGGTGTTCCCATGCTGCCTTGCGCGCGATTTGATTCACGCTGCTAAGGCAGCCTGAAGACCATGGAGCAAATTTTCGCCTGAGATAGGGAACCAATCACAGAACAGGGGGGAAAGCAAGACGATGATGAGCTATGCATTTGATGATGAGACGCATTTGATAGACATCCGTGGCACCCAATAAAAGGATCTGGGCATTTTTTTCAAATAGAGAAAATGAACGTTTGGTTCCCAGACCACGTCTCATTGAGAAGTGGTGGCACTAGCCAGGCTAAGTTTCTTTGGGACTTTTCATCGTGTGGCGGCAACATCAAATAGTGCCGCACTTTCTATGGCTCTGGGTAGGCCTCATAGGTTGGCTACTCTTTTTTTCCCCTTTATATTTTATTCAATCTTACTCGTGTCACCCTCCAATCCAGGTGGTGGCGATAGCAAGGCTTGCCATTAGAGAGAAGGCATTAGAGAAGAAGACGAAAAGTAGGCTATGCTACATTTTGTAGCCTACTGTCTACTGTTCTGACGGTAGGGCTGCTGATTATCAAGACAGATACCACTGTTGGAATTTCTGAACTGAGTTTCAAAGATTGTAGCCTAGGCTATCGTGAAGTTGGAAGTTACTAGTCTGTCTCACAGACAACACCAGGCATCCACTGTAGAAGACATGGCGTCGTTGAATTCACCACTGCGTGTATGTCGTAGTATACTGAGAGAACTGCGGGCGTTAAAGGGACCAGAATATAAACAAACGATGGCATATAATTACGTTTTGGAACAGTTTCGTAAAAATCAGGTAGGCCTATGTGAAATTATTATTGTTGTAGTTCACCAAGTCTGCTGACAACATTACATAGTTAACGTTAATATACTGTCCTGTGTCAACTTGTATGTGTAGGCTAAGCTATGTCAGAGGTCATGCTGCTTCACTTCACACACTATCATAGCAGAAAATTATGGCATCGTGGGGAATGCACAACTCGCCTTTACCAGATCCCCAAGGTGACCGTCACTGAAGACCGTCATTCATGGGCTAGCCCATAGACTGTATATAGAACAGTCTATGGGCTAGCCTAGGAGGAGTTTCATGCACTCCCGTCCACATGCACCCACCGACGTGTAGCCTACCACAGAGCCCGTCTACTCAGATATTCTCTGGTACATGGTACACCGATCTGGCCCATCTGTGACTTTCCTTGTCCGATTAGGCTATGCATTAATTTCAATCATTCATACACAATGAACACATAATTCATCCTTAGGTCACCATTGGCACTAAAGAAGTGCATGCATGTGGACACCCTCCTAGACCAGGGACCAGTAGCCTATTGTGGTGAACCAGTTGTACATCTGATACATTTTGGGCAGAACTATTAAGAGAAATTTAAGAATGCCACCTAAACAATATGTTTTCTGAAACCCCATACCATACCCTCTAGATGTGATTTCATACAACCCCTGGCAAAAAATATGAAATCAATACTCTTTGAAGGCATTTTTTGAAAAAAGACAAATCAAAGATATATTATTATATAAATACATATATTATTATATAAGATGACTGCCTGAAGAAAACAAGACCGTTTCCACCATAGATACATACGTATATATATCTATGGTTTCCACAGTCACTGATGATATGGGGTTGCAAAAGGACTAGGGGAGATGACAGTCAAACCTACAGTAAATGCACAAGTGTACATTGAAATGTCTCTTGTCATTCAAAAGTCTGCTTTATTGTCAATTTCTTCACATGCCAAGACATACAAAGAGATCGAAATTACGTTTCTTACTATCCCACGTTGTAGACAAGACATATTTTACCAATTAAGTCCACAGACAAACATAACATTCAAGTAAACAATAAAAAGTAAATAAGAAGGCACATACAATGAATAAATTAGAGCAGCAAAATTGGGTTGAAATCGTGCAATTGTGCATAGACAGTCAATATAGTAGTGCAAAGTCAGGCCAATAAATGGCTGAGGTAGTTCTGTTTGACCTAAGTAAGCAAGTGGCATAGTGGTGCAAGTTATGTAAGAGCAGCAGAAGTGTGTTGTGTTTTCAGGACAACAACAACAAGTTGCAAAGTGTGCAAGTGTACAAGTGGAGTAGTGCGAGGCAGCCATTGTGGGTCCAAAGTCCAGGATGTTATGTAGCTGAGGGTGGAGGGGGGAGAGAGTTCAGCATCCTAACAGCCTGGTGTATGAAGCTGTTGGTGAGTCTGGTGGTGCGGGAGCGCAGGCTTCTGTACCTCTTCCCAGAGGGCAGTAGATCAAACAAATTGTGAGCGGGGTGACTTGCATCACTCACAATTGTGGTCGCCTTGCGGGTGAGGTGGGTGGTGTAAATGTCTTTCAGGGAGGGGAGTGAAGCACCAATAATCCTTCCAGCTGTGTTCACTATGCGCTGCAGGGCTTTCTTGTTGTATTCAGTACAGCTTCCGCCCCACACAGCGATACAGCTGGAGAGGATGCTCTCAATGGTGCCTCGGTAGAATGTGGTCATGAAGGCTGGTGGAGCACTTGCTCGCCTGAGTTTCCGCAGGAAGTAGAGGCGGCGCTGAGCTTTCTTCGCCAGTGATGCAGTGTTGGTGGTCCAGGAGAGGTCTTCACTGATGTGCACCCCCAGGAATTTGGTGCTGCTCACTCTCTCCACCACAGCACCGCTGATGGTCAGTGGCAGGTGTTGGGTGTGACCTCTCTGGAAGTCAACAACAATCTCCTTGGTCTTGCTGACGTTCAGCAGGAGGTTGTTGTCCCTGCACCACGTGGTCAGAAGGTCGACCTCCAACCTGTATTGAGTCTCGTCGCCCTTGATGATGAGACCCACCAGAGTTGTGTCATCAGCAAATTTCACTATGTGATTGTTGCTGTAGGTTGCAGTGCAGTCATGCGTCAGCAGGGTGAAGAGCAGCGGACTGAGCACGCAGCCTTGGGGGGCCCCCGTGCTCAGTGTGATGCTGCTTGAGATATTGTTGCCAACACATACTACTTGAGGCCTCTGACAGAGGAAGTCCAGTAGCCAGTTGCAGAGGTAGGTACTGAGTCCCAGTTTGCAGATGAGTTGTTGTGGTATTATGGTGTTGGTATTCTATCAGTTGAAAGGAATTCTGATAATGAGGAAGTCATTTTCCATGATGATAATGTATCTTGTCATAGAGCAAAGATTGTAAAACTTTTCTTCAGGAAAGACATCAAGTCAATGACATGGCCAGCCAACAGTCGGATCTCAATCCTATTTAAAATCTATGGTGCAAACTGAAGAAAAGGCAGCATCCTGTAAAGCTGATCTGTCAAATGCTGTTTGACAAGTTGAAAAGTTGAAGTTGAAACCTGATTGATGAAGAATACTGTTCTACATTAGTGAAGTCTGTGCCAGAAAAGGTGTACAAAGTAATAATTATAATGTTTTAGGTTTGTGATTCTATATTTTTTTCCTCAGTATTGAGTGACTCCATATTTTTTTCTCACAAAGCCAAAATGTTCATCTGTTGCAAAAGTATTTTTGAAGCACATCTGTGATTTTGTCTTTTTTCTAAAATGATTCATTACATTTACATTACATTACATTTGGCTGACGCATTTTTAACCAAAGCGACTAACAACATGGTGAACAGTGTTGAGATTCCATAATTCTTGCCAGGGGTTGTGTGAATTGAGATAGCTGATTTAACAGCCTAAAGCCTATACACTCTAGATGTGATTTAACATTCATTGTGACAACATGGTGCATGGTAGACTTATCTGGACTGGAATCTGGCACATATGATATCCTATATGATTTTCCATGTCCGATTAGGCTATGTAATCATTACTGATAATTTATAATACATAATTAATACATAAGTCAGTCATCCTTGGATCATGATACCAATGTTCAGGAACTTGCCTACCAAGCTGAAATTAGTCATGTTATACAGCAATGATGGGTGGTTTCATTCCCCCTCAGGCTCAGATTAAAAAACAAGATGTCTTGAAGAGTTTGGAAAGGGGTTCTAAGAAGTACACTGGGAATGAGTTTATATCTTGTTAACATGATTTTTCTTAAACTTTGGGACCAGAGCTGCAAGAAAATACCAATGGAATTTAGTAGTAGTGGACCCCTCCTAGCCCATGGACTATAGGTTAGACATCTGTCATAATGTAGTTATATGGTTGAGCCTGTTAAAGTGAGGGGTGCTGGTTAATCCAACACACAAACCACTGGACGGAACGCCAGTTACCATTAACAGTTAATTAGCGTCTTCCTGATTAATGTTTTGTCAAAAGATGTATTTTAGTGTGCATTTTTCACATAGGCCTATTTTTTGGAATTCTCATGTGATGACCACGTACCATCAAAATTAATTAGAAGGTGTTATGCCTGCCCTAACATATTCTAACACTTTTATAACATGATACAAAGTAACACTAAAATCAAGTTATTTTAAGTTATTTTGGCATAGCCTAAGCTTGAGGCCAAAGCCTTCATACATTTCACCCACGTACAGCCTAAAGCAAACATAAACATAATGGCCATAGTCAGGTCGGTGTTCCTCATACATTGTGTGTGAACCTACTGACCTTTTCATATCTCTCTCCTCTGCTCAGGTAACAGGGGAGAGGTATTGTCGGGCCCAGCAGGAGGCGCTCCACTCCTCCCTTACCTACCTGTGCTTGCTCTCCTCCACCAGACAGCATATGGCTCTCCACAACCTCTACCACGCTAAAGGAGAGATTAGCGCAGAGGATGCAGCCGGCTTGGTGGGCCTTCGGTTGCCCACCCAACCAGGAGGAAAAGGCTGGGAAAAGTGAAAGGTCAAAGGGAAATGTGCTCACCTCAAGTTCATGTATGGACCACATCCATCTTTAAGCTCTGAGATGAACAACGATTGAGACATACATTGCTGAATGTAATGTTAGGTTCAGATGCATTAGTAAAGTAAAGTCTCATGCATAGTAAAATGTATCATATATTCTTAAATGTAAATATGTTTGTTGATGTCACTAAACGATTAAAAAACAGATACCATTAACTACTTGCTTTGTTTCCTTGTGTGTCAAGAGAATTCCGTGAGTCAGTCTGTGTTAAGTGCATAAAATTTGTGGGTCTAGCCTTACATACTTTTGAGCCGTTGTTTTTTTAATTCAGTTCCTGGTAGTCATAGTCAAAACTTGACCTCCTTGCATCTGACTCTTCTGTTCTGTTTTCATGGAGTGGAGTTATTTCATTCAAGTAGAGAGCACAAAGTTCCCATGTTAACCTTTTTTGCAGTCATTTTGTGGGAGTAACTGGCTTCCGGAGACTCACCACAGCACGTACAGTGTGTACTGACCTTTCTGGGAATTAAATACGCTTCATTTCATTAAAGTGTGAGAGGAGGGAGATCAGATTTTAATGGATGGGATGATGCTGTTATTTTTACTGGTTATATTTTTATAAGCAGGTAATCAAAAGACAAAGAGCTTGGTATTATTTATAGTAATATTTAACTAAAATACATTTTTTGCACGAAGGCAGGACACTGTTTTATATGTGCACTGTGTGTGGTTTAGGAAGTTATAACAAACTATTATATTATGATGTTTTCAGTACGGTATGCCACCAATAGATTGCAATGTCTCATTTGGATGGAAGTCAGACACACTTCATAGCTGAGAAAGGTATTCTAATTCAGAGGTGGCACATTGGCTATTTGGGATATAATTGTTTGCTTAATCTATATGATTTTTTCTGATTCAGAGGGTGAAACAAGAAAATATTGAAATGGGAAATGGCTGTGTATTTTTGATATCCTCTTTGCTGTCTTTTTTTTCCTTCGTGTGTCCTCATAGCACCAGAAAAAGAGAGTGCACATGAGAGAGACCTTGCTCTGGGTCATCCGCCAGTGTGCTAATTTACCATCAGAAAGGATTTTTGTTGTTTAGTGAGATCAAATTGATTTGTTTAGCTGTGCTGCTGGAGGGGCTGCCTGGGATCCCCCACACCCCCCCCATCTTGCCCTCCCCTCGTCTCTCAGTGGAAGCGACATCTCTCTCCTTCTGGTAGCAGTTAGTGTCAGTCTGTCGTCCTCTGCTCATCTTCACAGCCAGTCCCCTCTGCATGAACACACCCCCCTCTCTCCCTCCCCAAACCCCAAACCCTCCGCTGATGTCAGACTGAGCATGTTTCAGGACCAAGTTGTCCATACTAGTGCCTTGTGGATTATATTTTGTGCTGGCCTCATCTCTCTCTCACCTCTGAGCAATGAGCTATGTAGGGCTTGGGTGACTGTACGTGTTAGACAGCAACCCCCTTCTTCTGGCCACACTGTAGTGACTAATATTGCCTTCAGTGAGAGTTTAAATAGATTGACCCTACAGCTACGCAACGTGCTGTGACACACAAGGGAAGAAAAACGCTTGCACATGCGCGTCTCTGATTCTCAACTGTACACACACGCACATGCATTTAATGAATGGTGATGCACTATGACATTTTGAAGGATAGTGTCAAATGGTCAACAGTAACAGAGTCCAGTACCAGAGGTAACTGAGGTGATGCTGAGCTGATGCTGAGCTGATGAGCAACATAAGGTTGCTGTTGTCTACTGTTATTGTTGCTCACCTTAGTAGATGACAGCAATCAAAACCAGAACTCTGTCTTACATAGCAGTCAAGCATGTGTAGACATTAGATAGTATTTAGCTGATGTGTCAGTAAAAATGTATGTGATATGATAATGTATTATAATGTAGTCTATGTAAAGACTGTATAATGTGCAATTCAGAACTGGTGTGTGGCCAGTTTTCGAATAAAGAGTGGATGATGCCATGCCACCTTTGAGAAGAATGGATGAGGCCACTTTTGACGCTCTGCCTCGGTGAGGGAGGAGAGAGAGTGAGCAATAGTGGACTCATCGACAATACCAAGTGCGCATGGAGAGACAGAGGCGGTGGAAAGAGCCTTAACCTCGGACGCTACACTAAGTTAGTGCTGACTGATAATTTAGTCTTATAATGACAGGGGTAAATTGGAACAGAGAAACATAACTCTAACAGCCTGCCTTATGATAAACAAGATTAATTCATTCAGTCATTTTATAATTACGCAGTTTGTACGGGAAGATCTGTTAAGGTGGACGCACTAAAATTTGAAACCGTTAAATTTTCACTGATTTGAAAGGAGTTGAACGAAGAAGGACAACGATGTTTGGAATGCTAAAGAATTCGCTTTTTGGGGCCACTGAAGAAACTGAGTACAAATTATTAAGCACCGAAACAAAGGTAGGCTACGTTTTATTCCCTTTGGCAGTCAGTGAGATTATTATTATTGTTATTATTAGCTTATATTCTCGGAAAAATCGTGACTGGGGTGTTGAATCTGTTTTTTTTCTGCCCGCGCGTCAGGAGGTAAGACCCCAATATTTCCAGAAACAATCAGTTCAATTTGTATGAGTTCATTTCCAGAAACATTCAGTTCATTTCATTTGTTTAACAATGTCAATTGCGATATGCTTTTTGCAACAGTTATTTTTCGTAATGTCAAGTAATAACTCTAAATATAATGCAAAGCAGTTCTATTAATCAATTTTGATTACCCCTAAACCAGTTACCCTTATAAAACCTTTGACACTTAGCCTATAGCCAACTCTTCAACATTTCTAGTAATATTGCTTAGGTTATAGCCTATACCTGTCAAACACAGATATATATCGTCTACTGTTAGTTGGTGGACCATGGTGTCTGGATTAGCATCTCCAGTACACTTCTACTTAGTTTACACTTTTAACTATGCACATAGGTGAGGTCTTCATGACATCAGCAGTGCTGTTATTCTACACACTATACACTGACCTTGGCCCACAAAATGTGTGACATCAGCAGTCAAGGTCAAGTTATCTTGAGTGAGGTAGAGAGGGAGAGAGAGAGTTGTTTGCAGTTATCAGGGATAGGTGGTTGCCTGTGCCTTGCAATCATGTGTGTTCAATGGCACTGTGGGGGAAAGCTGGAGGAGGAAACGGCTTTTTGAAGTCACTGATGTGTGCTGTTTAATGAGGCAGGCCCTTATTGTCATTTTACATATGTAGGCCTACTATATACTGTAGATGGTCAAGGACCCCTGATGCATGCACACATGCATGAACACATGTATGTAGAAAGAATGGTTATGTTAAGCTTATAGCATCTTGCTATATCACCACCTTTATACTGATTAAAAAGATCGTCCCCTTTAGGCCAAACTGAAAGACATAAAAATCTGAAATCATGCCAATAATACTGCAATAGTACTACACTGGAGAGAAAGACATTCAGTGGAGAAACATCTATGGTCTTGACAGTTGACCACAGGAGATCTGAAATCACAAACGGACACCTGATCTCTTCTTCCTTTTTTGACCCTGAAACCCAATATCCTTAATTAAACATGGCACAGAATACTGATTGAATGTCTAGCCAGTGCATTTTGCCTCAGGTCCCATGTATTTTGGTCTTTGGCTAAATACATTCTTTGGCTAAAATGTGTTCTCTAACACAACCAGGATCAAAGAGTTACACATAATGCAAGGCCGTTCTCTTCTCAGTGTGTGACAGCCTTTTTGCTCAGTGTGTGACAGCCTTTTTGCCAAAGGGCTCTTTTGGCTTCAGCAGTGGTGAACCAAAATGTCTAAATATTCATAATATTCTCCTCATGATTCACCACTATCTTGCGCTACATCTCTGATGGTCTTGGACTTAATGCATCTAGAGAGAATACAACTAGTTCACACTTTTGTTAAATAGTGCTGCTAGAATTTTTAATAGGTTTTGCAGAAGTTCACAAAGCAAATGGGTTAGAGACAGTAGGTTCAAGTCCTAAGCTAGGGCTCGATTCAAATGGGTTAGAGACAGTAGGTTCAAGTCCTAAGCTAGGGCTCGATTCAAATGGGTTAGAGACAGTAGGTTCAAGTCCTAAGCTAGGGCTCGATTCAAAGCCTCCTCTAATCCACTGACAAAAACCCTGGAGTTGCCAAGGAGGACACTTTCATGGGAGGACAGACAGATACCTAAGAAAAGAGCGACTCAGAAGTGAATTATTAATTGACTCACTAATATTAGCATAGCCACATTAATTACATCTCATGTCTAACCAGCTGAAGTACTGCATAATTATCTGGAGGAGTTTCTGAACATCAGTTGAGCATACACACTATAATTTAACTCTGAAGTGTACTCTGAGCAAAGGCTATGTAATTAGAACTGTCCTAAAGTGTCACAAGTGAGTGTGTAATATTATGATGCCTATAGGGGGGAAAATACATTCTATACTGTTGATGGTTATGTATAGTGAAATTCACGCAAGGAGTGTGCGCCACATAATTAGAATTTATCTCAGTGCATGGAGAACTAGACTAGTTTTCCCCTTTGATGATTCCCTTGCCATCAAACATACTCTGGATCAAAAGCCGTTTATAAAATGCATGTGCAAAGCAAAATAGTGCTTTGGATACAGGGAAGTGTTTATGTATGAAGATGAGTCTTGTAATTGTTTTGATATGAACTAAAATAAATTAGTGAAGGTAAATATTAAGCACGCTGTATTGGAGTACTGTTGTGTGTTTGATTTCAGCCTTCTGTTTTTAGTCAATCACTTCTGAGTCTTTATTTGACATATGAGATCAGGAACAATACCGACGTCTCATAACTGCAAGGAAACAATCTTGATTCCCACGTAACCAATATTTTTGACTCCTGATCTTTCAACCTGTGTCTCTCTAGTCATGTACAAAATTCAACAGATAGCTTCTTCCACTAGAACTTGCTAATCATCTCTAAACCAATATGTTTAAAACATTAACAAATCAGCTACAGCTGCACGTGTGTGCCCATTATGCATACAAGGACTGAACAAACCTTGCCGAAGGCTTTGTTCTTGTACCTGATGACTTTGTTTTTTCCTCTATGTTGGTGGATAAATGTTTTAAGGCTTTTGTTCCGTTAACAAATTGCCCTTAACCCTTCAGCAGGGGAGTTTTGAACATTCTAACAAAACATTCTGTTCCACAACAATTTAAGGTTCTAAAACTCCATGTTGAGCCCTAGAGAGAGGCTCTGGTTGAACCCAGATATTCTTTAGAACAATAATTTTACAACATTCTTGTCACACCATTGTGATGACAAACAGAGTGGAACATTTTAGTTGAAAACTGCATAATATTAAGCTGAATCTAGCTGAATATCACACAAATCTCTTGAATGTGTTGACAGATTTTCCATATTTTATGCACTGGTTGATTATGTTTGTTGTTTAACGCCTCTGTTGGCTTACTGATGCTACTCAGATTGGAGTCACACTGAGTCACCATGATCAGCGTTCAGTGTTTAGGAGGGTGTGCTTGTCACATTTTCCCTGCATTGTCAATATGTGTGTGTGTATATGTGTGTGTGTGTAAGCTTACATAACAGAAGGCATCACAAGAGTCTCATTATTTTCTTTAGGCTGATTAAACTCCGCAGTGTGACGAGTTAGCCAGGACAACAGTAATCAAATCAGTGTAACCTTCTCTATATGCCAGGCCATATTTGGGTGAGCATTTTTCATTTCCACCACGGATGTTTTGCTCAGTAACAGCAGTCTGAGTGTTCAGCCAGCTGGATTACATTTTTTTTCACCACTCTTACAAACCAGGGCACTGCTTTCTGTTTTGGTCCACGACTGAGGGTGTCTTTTTTTCAGTATGATACACAGCCTGTTCTTGTCTGTGTGCGTCAGTGAATCATGTTCTCACCCCTTGGCCTCCTTCTCAGGACGGGGTCAGCTATGAGGTGCGACGGTATGACAATGGAAAGTTTGCCACCATAAGCTCAGAGGGACGGACGTTCGATCAAGTGTCGGGTGAACTTGTGAGGAGGCTCCTCATGTACATCGGGGGGAGCAATGAGCAAGGTGAGCTGACCATCACAGTACAGAAATACCCATAAACCAAATGCTTGCTTTGTACGGCCGGGTGCATATTTCTGCATTTAACTCTTTTACATATAATGGACTATGTGGAGAAATCCCAAGTCTGTGTGTAGAATCTTTTAATAAGGAATTCTTTAGAACCCTGTTGTGCAGCTTTGTGATTCTCAGTGACTATGAAAGATTCTTTGGCTTTCTTCCTTGTAGCTTGGTATCATCTTTAGACAGAACAACTTTAGGACTCTCTAGGATGACTTTTTAGTAGCCTTCAATGAAACCAGTCCAATAACATTAAGTGTAGCACAGGAAGCATACCAGTTTTGCACATTTGCAGACCACCTAAACCCCACAACAGCAGTTCCCCAAGCTTATGAAGAAGCCTTTAAGGGCATCATCCTGGTTCCTAATGTATCACTAAATTCAATTACTGTTTTCTTGTTGAATGGTATTTAGCTGAAGCTTCATAGAGATTTTCAATTCTGAAGAACCCTAGCAATGAATTGTCCACATGCTTTGTTTGTGAAGGGCTATCTCCCCTTAAAAGTCCACTTTGTTGGTATTGACTTGTAGGCGAAGCCATGGGAAACACAATGCCAATCATCTTAACAGTGTTCCCCCGGGATGACGGTGCCATGCTGCGACGTGTGGTTGTTGCTGTTCGTATTCCCTCCCGCTATCAAGTCTGTCCACCAGCACCAACCGACAGCACAATCAAGATTGAGGATCGGTCAGGCATGACCGTCTACTCACTGTAGGTCACTTCTAAGGGGCAATTGTAAAAACAAATTTCCAAAAAATGTTGGAACTATTAGCCCAGTAAGCACTTTTCTTGACATTATATAGCAGTTGGATACATTTGGAATATCACTGTTTTTGTTTTAATCATACAGGCAGTTTGGGGGCTTCGCAGGAGAGTCAGAGTATCGCTCAGAATATTCCCGTTTGACACGCACCATTGGCGAGACCGCCCCTTATCAGCGCAAGCAGTACTTCTGTGTGAGCTATGACCCGCCACTGAAGCCCTACGGGCGACGAAATGAAGTCTGGCTCATCCAGGACGAGCCCTGAGTTATGGATTGCTCGTGCATCATGGAGAAGGGCGGAGCTTGAAATGTTTAATACTTACTGAAAGGGTCATGGGTTATATTGGAAATGGGTGGGATTATTTGATTCAACTTCAAGACGCACAAAGAGTGCTACATTCATTGGGTGGGTGGGAGGGAGAGATACATAGTCACAGACCTACCAGTAGTGCAGTAACAATAATTTGATGTTGGAGTTAGTATGATCTAGTGGGCTACATATTTATCTTTCAACTAGTGCAATAACAAATGGATGGGTGGCGTTTAGAGTAGCATAGTGAATTAATAGACCTGATTACCATCATCTGCCTAAACCACAATGCATTATAGATTTGAAGAGGAGGCTCACATCTGCCATTTAAATGAAATCCTGTACTAAAATACACAGTTCACTTTTTTGCCATTCTTCTATCCAAAAGCTTTTATCTTCCAGATGGACAGCTGGAAGTCCCATTTCTCATAAAGTGTAATTTTGACTGTTTGAATTTGTTGCCTTAGTAAGTTGTGTGTGTATTGTATTTAAATGTGACATTACAGCACACTGTAATTCTAAATATCTGCCTTTAAATACTGAATCATGGATCTTTACAAGACATTGAAAGGCTCAATATGTTCCATCAATTACAACGTCATGAATTCTTGATTATTAGATGTTGGTACCATAATTTCTGAACTATTAGCCATGGTTTATACATTTTGCAAAATTTCTTCAGCTATAAGGTTAATATACGGGGGCAGTTAATATGGTATTAATATGTTTTTGTTTTAACTTGCATAAAACACCTGCGGTTTATACCCAATGCGGCTAATACACAGGAAATTACTGCAATAATCTTGCTTGAACAAACTTCAGTGATGTGCATGAGTCAGGAGTGGTAAACACCAAGAGAAATGTACGGTATGTGTACAACACATGTGTGTAAGGTGATATCATTAATCTTTAAACACACTTTACTGCCCAAATTCTGGCATATACTATTTGACTTTCTTCTAACTGCTCTGTCAAACTATGTCACAAAGAGACAAATGGTGTTATGAAATATTGGAAAATATCAACACCCTCAAGTGAACAGGAACATTTTTGCACAAGGGCCTCCTCTTACATTTTTTTTTTTAAATATTAATTTGATAGTGGTTGTGATTTTCAGAAGTAGATTTTATTCACTGATTTTGTTTCCTTCCCCCCTTAAGGCTAGGTCGTGTGGTCACATCAATCATATATTTGGAATGAACATAAGTTCATTTCATTCATTCGGGGAAGGGGAGTTGTATTGGTTAGTTCCGACATATTTAGGTTTAGAAGACATGTCTGGATCATGTCTCAATGATTAAACAACATTGTAGAAGACAGCAGTGCTGTGTAGTGGCTGTGTTGATGTGCTTGTGTTTTTTTGACTGGTAAATGTTATTAGTCATTTACTATAACGTGACAGTGGTTCTAGAAACCATTTTCAAGTACCTCTGTACGTGGTGTGATTTTCTGTGAAAATATAGATTGGACATATTGGTAAGCGGGTTGAATACCATATGATAATAAATATGTTATTCAGTGTAATGAGTATGGTTTTGTTGGTTCCCATACAGCGATGGTCATATGGCCTCATTAAAAGAAACACAAATACTTCCTGTTGTGTGGTGTATGCTATTTACATGGAAATATTAGTAAAGTTTAAGAGGTTTACAATCATAGACATCATCCTTATGCAAACAGAACTGTTCCAGGCTTTTGTCAATGCACCATATACCAGAAAGGAAGTTTAACTAACTCCGATATCTGGGTGGATTTTCCCTTAGATGGGAAATTAGTCATCAGGGGATGGAAGGCACATCCGGGATATCAAAATCAGTTCTGGGCATAGACTATGCTTGTTAATCTGCTTTCCATTGGACAGATCTCAACCAGATGACAACCACCACAATGCCCATGCTCAGCAGGAGGGAAGAGATACAGTGCAATAATAAAAAAAAATACCTGCTAGTCTCTTACTGGTATAGAAAGCCCAAAGTTTCCCACATCTCAGGGAACACGGTCACTTTTAATAAACCCCGCTTTCTGGAATTCCTCCAAGATACAAATATACATCTATATTAAGTATTTTAAAACCTACATTTACAAACTGATTTTTTTTTTATTGAAATGCAAAACAAAGGAGTCCTTGACATGAAATACTAATGCCAAACTAATTTAGTTGCTCATCTTTTATTTGAATTTCCCTATATTTTTACCATATTTTGTTGACTTCAAAATATTTGATAACTATATCTCTTTGAAGCAGTGAGGGTTCTGTTATCTCTCTCTATAAGCATTCTGCTAGTATGCTCACGGGTATATTTATTATTTTAAAGATTAATGTTTAACAATTATTTTCAATAATTGTATGTGTGTGTGTGTATATATATATATATATATATATATATATATATATATATATATATATATATATATATATACACACATACACATATATACATACACACACACACACACACACACATATATTAATGTTTATCAATTATTTTCAATAATTGTGTGTATATTATATATATATTCAATAACTATATCGGCAAAATACAAACAGGCATATTATTTTCAATATACATTTATTAGTTGTTTGATTATAGAAATTGATCAGTTTTAGAATTTAAAAATTAACATAAAAGAATTTACAAACACAAGCCAAGTCAAAACAGCTTTTGTTAAATACACTTCATCTTTTCTAACATTTCACCAAATTCTGTAAAAGCCATGACATGACAAAAATAACATAACTAGAAGAGACAGAGACTTCTTAAACAGAGCAGGTTACTGATCCAGTTCAATTATGCATAAATACCTGCAGTTCACTTGGGAGGTGGCTGTGAAACAGGACACAACCACATGGGTAAAAGGCGTGTGTTGTGTCCAAATGCTTGTGCATATGTGCGAGTGTGCGTGTGTGTGTGTGTGTGTAACTCAACTCTGTGGTAATTACAGAAAGAGTGAGGTTGGAATTTCTAACAAGATTAGAAGTCATGACTGTGGCTTGAAAAAGGAGCAAAGGTGAGGGACCAAACCTGATATGATAAGGTCACCAAGACTTCTGGGAGTGTCCTGTAATGCAATCGCTCTACTCTCAATCACAACCATCTCAATCCTATGGTAAAATGTTTATCCCACAATTATCTTCCTAGGCAATAGAGGAAGAATCACAAGAATCACAAAAGACTGCTCTGCATTGGATGAAGGCTCGCTACCAAACAGAATAAGACAATGCCGCAAATCCCCATAGCAGGATTTATCTTTCTCAGCCACTTCAACCATGTAAAAAATATACTATTTCTGGTAAGAGTAATGTCATCAAATCACAATATATTTCTTAAGTTTTTAAGTCACATGGTTCATTATAGAATTGTGCAAATTGATCATTATGAAAAATAAATTATCCCTATGACATCATTGGCTCTTGTCAATGTTGAAAATGTAAAATACCTTTGCTTATACATTCCCATGTCTGCCTTTCCCAGTTTCCACACAAAATGATGCAAAAGCTCTCCCTCAGGCAGAGTTCAGTGCCCCACACTCAAGCAAGAGAACAGTCCACACATATACTGAATACATAAGTAAATTATCTAATAAAGTAAAAGTAAAAAAATCTGAGTAAAACAGTTCAAAGGAGCTGAGATAATTAAGAGGGATGAGAACAGAAAGGTGAGTGTACCTAGTCCATTCAATATACTTGCAATGACCACCCTGACCTGAATATGATCAATTCACTCTCCAAAACAACATTCCACATGGATGCACTCTAGCCAGCATGGTCAGTCACAAATGAATATCTATATTGGCTCAGTATTTAATACAAAATAATAATCTGCGCTGAAGTGGGAATGAATGTATTGTAACTGAATGCACTGTAATGGTGGTCACTTCTCAGTTGTTCTTCTTCTCAGGGTAGCTGGGGTAAGGTGCATATGGAGGAGGCTGATCCTAAAAAGTGTAAAGTCCCTTTGATTAAAACCCATTTTACTTACCAATTAATTAGCCAGAACATGTGACAAATGTTGGTATGAAGGGTTTAGGATGAAAGGATGCTTACCATGGGCATGTAGACATTGTGAGGATTGTTTGGGTTGTAGTACGCACTACCAGCAGCCTCTGCTGCCTTTGCATTACCTTAGAAATGGGAAAGGAGCCAGTTCACAAATTATCATCAGAAACGGTCATCCATATCTGCAGTATCTGTCATGCATAAACAGTGCAATGCATGCACACAGTAAACTGTTCAAGGACCACTTAATGACTAAATGCTTTCATTAAGATTTAGATGGACAAAGACAAAAAAAGAGGTTTTAAGAATTGCTGTCAAGATTATGGTAAATTAGAACTAGATACAATTACTGGTTAAAACCACAGCAAATGAAATACAGTTGGAATCATTTTTACTCTGTATATCTTAACAGGAATATGAAATTCCATTCTTGAGGACTCTTGTGACTCAATACTGGCATAAGGGATGAGGTTGATTTCTGGAGATATTTTGCTTGCATGTGTGTGTGTGTGGATGTCCTTTTTAATTTGACAAGTAGCTCTTTTGACACTGGCCCTCCTTCCTCACTGCCTGCCCTGTGTCATGGCATTCACTCAGATGCTAACTGATGGAATCAGACAGATGCGCTGAGGCAGATACAGACACAGACAGAGAGAGAGAGAGAAAGAAAGAAAGAGAGAGAGAGAAAAGAAAAAGAGAAAGAGAATGAGAGAGACAGAGGGAGGGAGGGAGAGACAAGAGAACACAGGAAAGTACTATGGGGAAACAGAAAAAGATGGAACAAACCAGAGAGAGAGAAAGGGAAGATAGGAAAACAGAAGAGAGGAAGAGAGATGGAGTGATGAAGGAGAGATGGAGAGACATACCTGCAGGGGGTGCAGCCCAGTTCTGGGGTGGTCCAGGATAAGGTGGAGGAGGGGCCATGTAAGCAGGGGCAGATGGGTACACTCCTGCAGAACGACAGTTACATACGCTTCAGTGAACAAGTCTGGGACATCAGGGCTCATCATGAATAAACAAAACTAATCATTACGTCTAGGATGTGTGACATTCCTAATTCATGACTTGACTATTAACATGAATCTTTCTTAACCTTTTTTTTTTCCACTGCTCAAATTAACATTACTTGCGAAATGTTCCTACTAAGACAACGTACCAGCTGCGGGATATGGATAGCCCATGTTACCAGGTGGTGGAGCAGGACCAGGGTGGAAACCATTTTGTTGAGGAGGAGGTGCGTAAGGATAGCCCATGGGCATAGGTGGTGGCCCATACCCATTCATAGCTCCAGGTGAAGGATAGCCAAATGAGGCACCCCCATTTTGGGCTGGAGGGGCACGAGATGCTGAAATGGAGAAAAGGTCGGAGTTATTAATTAGCAAATGAACTAGACGACTACATGGCACATGGCCTGATCATAGACATGGGGCAGTCATCACAGACAATATAAGCACGTTCAAACATGTATTTATTATTCAACTCTGCGAGTCATGAACAATCAATCTCACCATTTGTGGCCAGTTTGAAGAGGTGTTGGCCCAGCTCAATGGCACCACCACTCGGAAAGGACATCTTGAAACTTGCCTGTCCCTCCCAGCCACCTAATCAGGAAAACACATTTTCACAATATTGGTTTCACTGTTATGGACTAATCATGACACCCTTCTTTTGCAATAAGGAAATTCACACATAAATATATGCCCTAACAAAACATGGGTCATTACTCTTCAATTACTTTTGCCTTGATCAAATGTGGTTTGAATGCAGGCCTATCCCACTATCATTCTGGTAACCATGACAAAAGCATATACTAAGAGAGCAAATTCTGTTCATGGCACTCCCTTACACTCTACTGCCAATTACTACAGTTTCAACGTAGTCTAGTTGCATCACCCTTTACATACATAAACGTACATTCTTTCACAACACAAGGAGTAAGAAGGGGAGTTCCTACAGTGGCTAAACAGTTTATGCTGACAACAGTTGCCAAGAAACACTAGAATTACATACAGCATCTGTAGTTACACCATATAAAAACAAGAGTTTCTATCCAACGCTTTATTGTATGAAGCTTCTGATTCAGCCCACAATTACAGCAGTATATTTCAGTACCTCCTGGCTCTGCATGGAGTGTGCCCTTGATGTAATTTGCAGCAAAAACGGGCTGTTCAATACTGCAGCCCTTCATCAGGTAATAGGGGAACATAACAGAGCCGAGATTGTCCCTTGGGTTGCTGGAGACAAACACCATCTATGTAAAAGACACAAAGAGACAATAAGATTTTACCACCTCAAAAGAAAGTATCAGTTCAGATGTAAGATTTAAGCAAACTCTTTACATTAAATATGACAGTGTCGGGGATCTGAATTAGATCTTGACTTAGTAAACTAATATAAAACATCTAAAACTCTCAAAGACTGGTAGCCTGGCTAGAGCCACCACTTCTCAATGAGACGTGGTCTGGGAACCAAACGTTCATTTTCTCGTATTTGAAAAAAATGCCCAGATCCGTTTATTGGGTGCCACGGATGTCTATCAAATGCGTCTGTGCATAGCTTATCATCGTCTTGCTTTCCCCCCTGTTCTGTGATTGGTTCCCTATCTCAGGCGAAAATTTGCTCCATGGTCTCCAGGCTGCCTTAGCAGCGTGAATCAAATCGCGCGCAAGGCAGCATGGGAACACCCAGGCTAAAAGACTGGTGGAAAAGTAGCCATCACAAAACAAAGAAAAACACAGCAATAAATGAATTAACTTGCCCTGTATGGTGTGAGGTATACAGAACCCTTCTTGGTTCCCTTGAATACATCTGTCTTGCATGTTACATCACTGAAGGACAACTCCACATTTTTGCACTCTCTCAAGACACTGGGAAGCAAACACAACACATATATGAACACATAAATTAGGATTGTGCATTTAATCCACATTGAATTCCAATGTCAATTATGTTTTTTTTTTACATGCATTACATTTTCTAACATAATCGACATGCAATGATTTCTTATTTGGACATAGGTTATGAATCAGCCCACCCGTTTACTTTAACAGTGGTAACTGTTGTATAGATAATATGTTTTGTTTTAATTATTATTATTATTTGTTTTTCAGTTCAATGTTATTTAAACGTTTATAAAAATGGCCGGTATGTCCAAAATCCTTGAATAATCGTGATCTCAATATTAACCTAAATAATCACGATCTTTTCTTTAGCTCAAATGCATAAGGTGGAACTAGTCGTTAAAATTAAAGACAGAGCAAAAGTGTGTGAGTAAACCCAAGCTCAAGGGAGAAGACCATAGGAGAAGACTGGAGTGACAAAGACAACAAAGTTCTCTTCCTGTATTCGTTTCGGCATTGGTTTTATTAACTAATCAGACTACTTGTTGTTGAAGCGTCCCAAGTGGAGACGTCACGAGACTGTCCAAAGAACCAATGAAACGAAGTAATGATTACAAACGGCGTAAACAAAGCTAGCTGATATTAGCTGATTTCTAGAGAACTTAAGCTATTAGGTATTTTGTAGTGTTTTGAATGTAATAAATATGTATCAATAACATCATGTTTTACTTTACGATCATGTTGACCAAGGTCTACTTCGATTAACGTTGCCCTCTTCTTTCTGAAACAGTTCCGCGACAGGAGTCATGCCAAATGAAGAGTAGCACTAGGCTACGTTTCACTTTTAGGTTACAAAGTCAAGTCTGGTTTTTAGACCATATTGTGGCTGTCATAGCGTGCGACAATCCCAGATATACATCTTACTTACCAACATGTAAGACCCTCTTATCCCTAACGTTAGCTATAAGATAGCTACCCGAACTTAACACGAAACCAAACTCAGAACTAATGATAGGCTATTTGAACAACCTGTCATGTAACGTTACACTCTAGATTGTCGACATATGCAATGTTTTCCTTTACCTTTCGCCGTTATTAATCAAAACTCCCCCGTTTTGCGAATGATTTCGATTCAGTGCCATGTTTGGGTAGAATCCTTGATTAGCTTGCTAATGTTTCGTTGGTATGTTCACTGGCCGTCAAATAATCTGAACGCCCTACATTCGACTAATCCCGTTACGTCACAGGAGCAGCTGTGTAATCATTTCCATCTCGTGACTCGCCGAGACAGCGGAGTTGGAAAAAACTAGAAACAAGTGTGGTGCATTCATCTAAATACTAAACAATAACAAACATAAAAATACGTACAGCCCAGAGCTATGCAGAAAATATGAAGGGGCGAAAACACACACACACAAAAAAAAAAAACCCAGCTCGTGCAACTCTACACCGTGAGTTTCATTTTTCACTTTAACTCGCAAACATTGGTGCTAATGCTGATCCTTGTATCAGTGTAAATAATAGTAGTATAAAAATGTAGCATCTTAATTAGTCTCTCTCTCTCTCTCTCTCATTGAGTGACATTTTGTATGATAATGTGCTATATAAATAAACTTGAACTTGAACAGACCTTGTAATATATTAGTATAGACTCCAATCTAATACATTGTATAGCAGTATGTTATAGACAAAACAAGTTAATGTGATTAAAAATAGTCACACAAAAAACATATTCTGAACCCTTGAATTAGATACATGCTTTGACATAAGACAAACAAAAAACACATTATTTTCTCCCTTATGCATCTTATCAAATGTTGCAAACACAAATGGCACCCGTTTTGAAGAGTGACCCTATAATTGTTTTTGGTGTGAAAATTACCAAAAAGTACAGATACTCAAACAACCTACTTAAGTATAGTATTCAAGTACATTTACCTAGTTACTGTTAACCCCTGCATGTGACCTAAACTAACACTAGTTAGCCATTACATTTTTGTCGATAGGGAAGCTGGTAAGATTGCGATCCCCTGCTATAAGACAATCTCTTTCGGAAACTTCCCTCATACCTACCAGGGATTCTGTCGTGTACCTTGATTCTATTTATACGATTTTTTGCTTGGACAAAGACTACAGTAGATGAAGATCAAAGCTATAGAGCCAGGTGAGATGGTAGCATCTGTAAGCAAGCACCTATGATTCAATAACAGCAACTCACTGAGCATAATCAAATAAAGCACTCAAAGATAGCTTCATGTTGTCATCTGTATTGAAAGTAATAACCCATGTTAATAATGTATAATTATATACACAGATGAGCACATTCCAGAACATAGCATTGACAGATTTTTTTCATGATAAAGATATGCTATACAAACAAGACTTTACAAGTAGTATTGAAGACCATTGGTGTCATTGTCTGAAAAATTCTTAAATAAGTAATGGAGAGAAAAAAATATAAAAGTGTTTGCCTAACAACTTTAAAAAATAAACCAAATATAATGAAATCTTGAAAACAATGTATTAAGAATGAATATAAGAGTCAGTATGGCCTGAATTTTCTTTGGGCTCTCAGCAAAGCAATCTTTTGCTTGTCCTCTTCAAACTTCTTTCGAAGCTCAGCAATATCTGCAATGAAAGAGTATACCTGGTCACTTAAATGTCAGATTAAGAGTGCTCTGATCATTTGGTGAGGTCCATTCTAAATCTTTGTAAAATGTCTTTCATAGAAATGGTCCAGACAGGACCATTTTTTTTACAACTTGTTCATGTGTTCTTATACAACCATTCCAAGTCTTCAAGACCCCCTTACTTACGGTCTCTCTGAGACTGTCTGTGCTGCCAACTGTAGAAGTTTAACAGCTCCTTTCGTTTCGTCTTCTTGCCTTCCTTCTCCAGCGCCCTCTTGTCAGCTACCTCACTGTGAGGTCGGGCCCTAGCACCCTTTGCACCTTTGGTTACTTTAACCCATCCCTCCTCATCCTCCTCCTGTTGTTCTGCCTCCTTCTTCTTTCTCTCTGCTTCCTGAGGTAAAACAATATAGTGAGGACAAAAATAAAACACACCCAGCCAAGAAGTAGACTCATGTTTCATTTTCTGCATTTGCTACGTGCCATTTCTACTGCTCTAGGGTGTAGTGACAAAATGACAAGTGAACAGCAGCCCGTCAACTGCACGGTATATGTTTGCCACATGCAAGAACAGTTCGACAGATAATAGCTTAGCAGATCATGAAAAATGAGCCACGTAATCCAAAGTTGCCTGATTTCTACATTGTTAGTTACCAATAGCTTGGATGAAAAGATATTCAGCCTAACGTTAACATTAGAAGACACATAATAATGAAATCTTTCGGTCTGACTTGTGAAAAGAAACAAGAGGCCAGCTTTGTGCTGCCTTGCTGTTGTCTGTGCCGCCTTGTTGTTGTCTGTACCTGCGTCCTCTTAGTAATTATATAATATGCTTGGACTATGTGTCCTAACTGCATGCGATGCGGTCGAGCGTTAGCAACAAAATCAGTTTGATAACTTTCTTTCTTTCTGTAAATTGGATAGCAATTTGATACTACCTCCTCTTTCCTCCGGTCATAGTCATTCATAAAGGAATCAACTGCCTGTTGAAGTGTGTCTGGCTGCACAAATGACTGGCTGTATTGATGTATCCATTCTGTGGAACATACAAAAGGAATGAAGGGTGTCTCAGTCAAGTCTTAAGTTGACAAGGGATCTCAATACTTTGCCCAAGTTGACAAGAGACGTTAAAAAAAAAAAAAAAAAAAAAAAAAGACTACATCCTCCTAGAGGCAACATAGTATGATAAACAACAGAACTGTTAAGGACAAATAAAAAAAAAAGGAATACAACCAAGCTTAACCATATAAGCCACAAATGTCACTCACTCTGTAGACCTGTTTTTACTGGATGATTCTCAGTGGAGACAATTAAAGGCACATTTTGAGGGTGGGCTTTGGCAGCTGATACACCTGATGGTTTTGAGTAAACTATGTACCCCACTGAAAATCCCTGTGGAACAAATAAGAGGTATTTTAAACGGGAGACCAATACATGTCAAAAGACAAATCCCTTGATGAATACATTATAACAGATATAACAGCATTATACCTGTTTTTGTGTCAGGGTGAAATATTTTGAAAGTTTTTGCTCTGTGGGTTCAGGGTTGCCTGGTTTATCTTTCAACTCTACAGACTGAATCGGCCCAAACTGGGAGAAAAGCCGACTTATGACATCCTAGAGAGAAAAATAGAGAGACTTTATTCATCCTAAGGGGAATTTGGGCATCCAGTAGCTTTCACACATATGAAAGATAGCACACATTTGGAATAAGATTAACACAACAGTGATAAAATGACAACTGTGAGTAACAGTGAAAAATATGTAGTGAGATATCACAAAAAAGCTCTATGAACATTTGAATTTCATTAACAGCAATCTAAAACGAAATCTACCTCTGTGCAGTAAGGTGGAATGTTGAGCACAAACAGTGTCCTGTCCAAGGGTCTGCTCGCCGTTTTTTCTAACCGGACCTTATGTTCTTTCACGAACAGCTGGTGTGCCGCTGGACTATTCTTAGTAAATTTTAAATCCAGCACTGGGGGACAAAACAATAACATTTAAGTGGTGTGCTCGGAGAAACAAATGGCCCATTCCCAACGGCCAAACCTCTCATTCTCTAATCGTTATTCATATTGGTGTTATTCACCACCATTATATCGGTAATCTCTGTAAAAACCGACGCACATCTCAATTTATTATAACATGGCCATTCTCATAATATTATATAATATAATAACATTGTATAAAGCTTGATATTTACCAGTAAATCCTCCTGGAATAACACACGGCTGGCTAGCATGCTTTTTCTTGGACACCGCCATCTTTAATAATGGAAGCAGGAAATGACGTCTATTTTGTTACTTTAATCCCCAGCCCGACATTCTCTGCCAGGAGCTATGGCCACGAGTCAATTTTCTTTTACTGTTATGGGTTTTCCTGGGTCAGTTTCTAGGACCGCAGTGCCGACTCGCGTAGCTTCATATAGCAACATTTCTCTAGTTACATTCTATATACGTTTTAATCTGAGGCTAGCTCATGCAGGGCAAGTGATTTCCATGAGTTTTGCCCCGTTTCATTTGTATGACCTGGGGAAACATTTTACCATAGCAATACAGTATACTTATGTCCATCCCAATTCGTAGTCAAATGTCTGTTGGTAATAACATTACCCATGAAAGATCACGCATTTGTTTGTTTATATAAAGGAACATATTTACTGAATGTAACGTACTTTTACAGAATTGTGTCCTTCTCATCCGTCACCAAACAAAAGGAGGGGGGAAATATGTGTAGAAACAGTAGTCATTTACAGTTTGAAAGACAAAAGTATTTCAGAAGGACTGTTTCTATTTGTTTAACAATCAAAGGACAACATTGCTTAACTGCCAAAACAAGCATTCAACTTACTATACATAAGGAGTCGAAGTGGTGAACAAAACATGGTAAGAATGTGAGCTTGTGCACAAATCATTTAATTTCAGTAAGGCTTGAGTCTTCCTTTACATGTTCTTAATGCCACCACTTTTGATACTGGTCAGAATATCTCTTTAAAGAAATATATAAAAAGGGGGACAGTCCAAACAAAACGAAAACCAACAAGCATCTCATCTTTCACAGAGGTTGCGTTCAATGTGAACTATCTGAACATAGGCATGTTAAAAATGAACCCTTTAGACAGACACCGTTTCTGAAACACATTTTGCTTCATTTTTAAATCTGTAATTCAAACTGAAAGTAAACAAAATAGCTTAAAACAAATCATATGTCAGGTCTTTCTCCAGTTAGTCCACTGAATACATACGCTAGGTAACAATCAACACTACGGCCGTGGACATCACTGCTGGAGTTACTGGTCTTACTGGATGACTGAATTGACATGGAGGATCCAAATTAATGTTTTCTAAAATAACACTTAGAAACCTATTTCTTTTGTATGCGAGTTGTGTTACTGTAGTACAAATAAATATGTACGGCATGATGTACATCCTGTGTGCATGTGTGTTGTGTTTGAATGCGTCAAATATGAAAACAGGTGTCTGTATGTGATCGTTGTTAAATCTTGATGCGGAAGGCCGTGGCCTGGGAACTCGGGGGCTCTGTAGTTGTAGGTGTTTGGCCGGAGGACTTGAACAGAGCCTTGAGGATGGTCTGGGGGTCCACTTCTGGCGTGGGCTGGGAGGAAGCAGGGCGACCACCTGGACGGCTGAGGGAAGCAGGAAGCCCATCTTTCCTCCCACCACTTCCTGCACCTGGGGTATCACTTAGCCTCCTGAAAGAGCAAAGAAGGTGGGATGAAAAACAAGAATCACGTTGTTTTCAGTTTCCAGTTCACGCCTTGAGCTAGTATAGGTTTTTAATATATAGGTTTGTATAAACAGCTTTTAACGGTTAAATTATGTCTTACAATTGTTATCATTATGTAGATTTATCTGTATCTGATTCACAAGTATGCCCGGCAGTAGCAGTTAAAAGACTTACAGAAGAATGGGTTGATCAGAGGTGATGACATTCCCCTGCATGTGTAGATTACACTTCATTGGCTGGCCTGTTAAGGAATAGAAACCAATTTTATACGTGTTATTTCCCCTCAAATGTCTGAACTAATACAGAAAATTAGAAAATTGGTCAACACTGGGGGGGAAAAAATACCCAATTTATCCATTTTCCAAAATGTTCATTTATGACAAAAGTGAACTGACCGAACACACTAAGCCACATATTGACAACCTTTTGGAGAATCCATACTCCCCTTTAGTGCTATTTGTTTATTTTTAAACATTCATATTATTTATTTTCTGAATATTTCATTGATTTGTCAACATTCAGAACAAAACTATGTAGTTGTGTAATCTCTAAACCAGTAACAATCACTTGCTTTTCCTGCAATTCCTGACAACAATTAACACCAAAAGGCCATAGATCTCCATGTTTGTGGGACAACCTGTTCCACAGGGATGTCAATGTGGCAGCCACTAAGACTTCAGACTGAGACACGGATGCAAGAACTCAAAACAAACTTCCGTGATCCATCCACACAACCTCTAATATTTCAACAGCAACTTATTGCTATGGTGCACATCATATCTCCCACCTACAACACGTTTGAGTATTATGACACTGGAAAAAGGTTTTACCGTCCAGGCAGCGATTGTTGTACTTCCGGTAAGCACTTATAGCGTCCTCTTTCTTGACAAACACAACCTCGGCCACTCCTTGCTTCACTAACCGTGCGCGTTTCAAAGCACCGCAAACACAGAACAGTTCCTGTAAAGCATGTACGACACCGACACACACACACACACACACACACACACACACACACACACACACACACACACAGACACAGACACAGACAGACAAAATGCAATTAAAAATGGCATTGTGCATTTTGTTCAAAGGGGGTTTGAAACTTAATTTGAGAAAGAAGGGAGGGAGAAAGAAGGGAGGGAGGAGATAGGAGGGTACACTAACCACTATATCTTCCTCAGTGACCCGGGGATGAAGGTTGTTCACTGTGATCTTGGTGCCTTCCAAAGGACTGAAGGCAGGCTGTAAGGGCATGGAGAAAATGGAATTAGGGGAAAAGTCTACAAAAAAATCCTTCATAAAGTTACCTAGGAAAAACACTTTTGGTGGTAGATGTAAAGATATTGATAATTTTGTGACATTTCCATGAACTATACCAAATTTACTCTAGGCTGTAATTTAAGATTTAAAAAAAAAAAAAAAAAAAAAAAAAAAAAATTTGTGCATGCTCTGCTAACCCTCTTACTCAAGCAACACTCAGACCAATTCCACCTCCACACATAGACCTACCTGAGGAGGAGCAGACCGGGTGCTGGTGTCTGCTGCTTGTTGCCCGTGCCCAGTGACTGCAGAGGCGGCAGCAGCCGTGGCACGTACAGGGGCAGTGGGTGGTGTGGGTGTGGGTGGAGGTGGAGCGGTATAAGCATCGTTCTTCACCACTTTGGTTATAGGGGCCGACATGGAGAAAGATGATCCCATGGCACCAGGCTGGGGGGGACAATGATTTTATTTAAAGAAAATAGAGACCGTTCACCCCTCTCCATCTTTTGCCATTCACTCCTGCTATTCAGATACAAAACCATTGCATTGCCATGTCACAAACTCAAAGGGTGAGGAGTCAGTCATAGTCAAACATTTGTGTACCCAATTAATTTAGGCAATTTGGGGAGAATATCTGATGCAAAACACCAAAGGTGTACTTCATTTGTTATAATATGCTATTTATTCATCACTATTAGCATACAATTGTCCTGGAAAGGCATACATATCATTAAAAAAAAAAACTGTACAAATTGTTAATACCACCTCATTAAAAACAGGGACAACGGCACTGTCTTTCCTGGTCACCTAGCTCCCTATGGTGCTGCTCCCCAACCCTACCCCATCTATCCTCTTCCATAAAGACAGAACAAGCCCAAGGCATGCTTGTGCTACTGGTCTGCATGCTTTTCTATTCTGCTACTAGAATGAACCAAGCCATTTTCTGCCAGGGTAGATGACAATCTTGCCAGTCCTTTATGCAACCTAGTATTGTGCCAGGATTTCAGTGTGCTTAAACTTAGGCCTGAGGACCTGTGTGCCTTTCAAAGCTTTATCATCGGGTGGATTTCAGAAAAGCTTATGACACAGATGTTGTTTGCATGTAACAAATTCATGTCTCCCATTGAATCAGTTTGGTCAGAAAAATCTGTCAGGATTATACCAGGGGGCTATACTATACTATAGTATGGTTAGGTTTAAGGTGACTGTTTTGAAAAACAGACATCTGGTGCAAACACATTGTTCTCTAATGCTGGTCATGCTGTGCAAATTGGTCAATCACAATCAGGTATCCAGGAACCTTCGGAAGTAACTGATGATCTCTAAAAGGGCACTACACCAAGCATCTGTTGTTTCAAAAGTGACTACTTGGATTACTAAACTAATCTTATTACATAGAGGTGATTAACAATTAATTTTCCTATATTATGTGTATGCTTTTCTATACATTCAATACTGTGCATCAACTTTGCTTTGTCTGTCATTTGCTCTCTCCGTGTCACGACTTTCTAATAAAGGTCATGCGACCCCTTTCACGAGTTAAGGGTATTCTGCCTGAGGCAGTAATATTAGGAATATCCTGACAGGAAATGGACTATGGCAAGAAAATGCTGAAGGATGTATAATGTATTGTATTGACCAATTATCTTACTTACTTGGAGTAGCCACATGACTTGAGTATGGTGTATGGATCTCATGCTATGTCCAAGAAGTGTACATGTATTGTTGTATTTCTGCATGTATGGTTAGTTTTGGAAAAGAACATTGTACTCATGTTTTGATTTGTATTACCACAATGTAACTAACGTATATAAGATAGAGCCTCACCCTAGAGAACTTTGAGTAGTGTTACTGGAACTTGTTGTTGCTAGTGACCTCCCGGTATCGTGAATAAACCTGCAGGGATTTCTCACACCTGAGTGTGCCTGGAGATTTTTGACCACACATGTTATTTTGAGACCGGTGGTTACTTCTGAAGTTACCCTGGATAAAACCGTATCTTGGCTTCATAATAAAGCTCACTGGTCTCCATGTTTAAACAATGATTGATATTCTCAGTTTAAAAGCAAAGAGGGTTAGTCGGCCATCTTCACCCCAAAGTGAGAGTCAAAACCCCGAAGTTGCACAACTGGAATGCGATGAACAACTACTCACCCGTGTCTGTGCCAAGTTGTTGGCAGTGGTTATCTTCATCTGTTTGGTAGGGATAACATCATCGTCGTTCATGAGAGACTGTTGAAGAGAGAGAGAAAGAGAGCATGATCAATTTTGTTCATACACTTAACATCAGTTCATGCATTTTAAGAGTGTCTCAAATGTTTAGTAACCATTTGTCAGCTGCCCTACAAGCAAGTGGTGCTCTCAGGGCTTCCCCTCACTCACCTGGGGTCCCCTTCCGGAAACATTAAACCGGATGTCACTTGCCATTGCCACTGGCCTTTGCTGAAATAAGAGAAGGAACCTCTGTGTCATATGCATAAAACCACCAAATCCAGGCAATGTGAATACAGAAAAAGAATGAAACTGTGTTCTACATCCATTAAATTCAAACATTTTGGATGTTAGTTCATTCAGCTCAACAGTTACAGAAAGCTACTAGAATAAGACTTAGGTATTTCAAACCCTACAAATATGGTGGGTCAACGTATGAGAAAACGATCAAGACACATCAGAGAAAAACAACAATAAGTAGCAAAGGACACCTCCTACCTGAATAGTTTTTGTAATCTTCAAAGGCGCCTGTGCGCTCGTAGTGGGTGCTGCTCCTGTGATGCTCCTCTTCAGGCTTAGCCTATCGCGAGCATCAACTACTTTCTTTAACCCTCCACCGGGCTGTGGTAAGAGCCCTGCTCTGACATTGAGTCCTTGGGGGGTGGGTGGGAACTGTCTGGCACTGGTATTGGTTGTACCATTATTATTATGGATCTGGAAAGTGGCTTGCAGCCCTATTCCCAAGGGCTTGTGGGATTGAAGGGGGTTGCCCACTGGGTTTTGTCCTTGTTGTTTTCGGGAGTTGATCATCTGTCGGGCGTCCTGCACACCCCCAGTTGCACCACCTCGTCCTCTTATCCAGAATCTGGCATCCTTCTGGCCAAGCTTCTCTCTGGCATCTTTCACCTGGAACCCTGAAGGCAAGCATCAGGCAACATTATACAAAACATTTTCATAATAATGGTCATGGCATAAAACAATGGCAAGATGTTAATGTAAACTATCTTTAAGTCATGTACCTGATCCTGGCCCAGTTTGCCCACTACTACCAAGCCTCTGTCGGACATCTCCAGCCCCAATCTTCTGTCGTGCATCAAATGTTCTTCCCACTGTCCCCATCCCTCTACCAAAGGCAGGCCTGTGAGAAGTGTTTTGAGAACTGTGAAAATGGAAACAAAAATCACTTATGTCAATGAGAAAGATGAACAAATAGCTTTACACCATTATGAAACCACCCCCTAACATAGCACATTCCATTTGATCAAACATCACATCCTCAACACACCAAGAGACAGCCCAACAGACAGCCAAATCGAGAATAATATGGCATACACGATACGACCCTGTTAAATAATTAGTCTGTTTGGTCAAAGTCTTGGGTAGTATAACGTTAGCTGCCGGGATGACCGATACTGCAAAGCTTCTTGAAAGAGGCAGTTGCCTTAGCTAACGTGAGCGCTAGCCATAACAAAGTTCCCTGCTAGATAGCCAGGTAATGAACTGTATCAACTTAATGAGTAAAGTCTGTGTTTAACACATACAATAAGAATGGTGCCTTAGAAACTAGGCAATTTTACATTCCGCTATGTCTAGTGTAACGTCGATTAAATAAACGAATATACAAACAGTTGCATACTGAATCAACACTAGCTAACTATCTCGCTAGCTACAAACTAGCCACAAACGATAGTCAGTAGCCAATTAAAATGCACTTTATTCGGGGGTAAGGACGGAAAACGCTGTGTAGATCCAATCATTGACGAGACGAGGGCGGTCCTAGTGAACACACAACGAGTTCCAATCGATATTTTACAAACATTACATTTTATACAAGAAATATCTCTCTAGCATCTGCCCATATAATTCTCTGGTAATAACTTAAAAACATGCAGTGTGTGTTACCTCTTTATGGGTCCTTTCGTGTTTAAACCTCGTCGGCGTATCAGTTCGTCAAGAGAAATATCCGCCATCGTTACCTGCAGCCTGCCTCACGTACTGCGCATGCGTGGTGTTGCGCGTGACGAAATAAGGCCGTAAAACGAAAAGTGAGATGGTGGTCGACGAGAGCCAAAAGGGTATTTAAGATATGAATCGAAAATGTAAAAAAAAACAAATAGTGGTTTATGATGGTGTATGGTTATATATGTAGGTAAACTTAAACTAACGTAAACCTTCGCACGAACAATTGCCCATACATAATAATGACAGCCGGCGAATCATGTCACACGGTACCCATGAGCCTTTGCGAGTACATACATGCAGCACTACAATGTTTTTATTAATGTTACTCAATAGATTATTGCAGCGTATGATGCTTTGACATGCTCAAATAGACATGGTTACCTACATAATCAGATGGGTAAGGGTGATTTATTTATTGTCATATTAATATGGTCCCTTTTGTAACCCTGGATGAGGCGACTCATCGAATACTTAAGTGTTTATTTCAGCGCTCGATAGGTCATGCCTTAAACTGATGAGTAAGGAAAATAACGACGCGGGGTGACGCCCGTGTCCTCGCCAACACATGCGAGAAGAATTTTTGAGAGGGTATAGGTCTGATTGCTGAGGTGACTCGCTTACTTCGCGAGATGCCTTGCAGTCTAGGATCTACCCTACCCCTAAACTTGTTAAAAGAATACGAGAAGTAAGACATGCCACTCTCAAGGAGGACTATGAGAAATGCTACGTAATAGCGATGTCGTTCATTGAACATACTTTGGTGATTAAGCCTCCTGCCACAGGTAAGTGGCATGGGAGGCTTCCCTTATAAATCACTCATTATAAATCACACATTATTCTCATTCTTTATTAGCTTTATACCTCCCCGAAGACATACGACAAGGTTCAAAACAATCTCAGAGGCATAAATCTTTATTTGTTGTGAACAGCACAAGGAGCCGGGGTATCCACATAGCCCATCACCTTAAAAGCTGCATGCCAATGCACTCTCATTCCTCGGTATGCTTCAGGCAGAAAAGTTTTATTCAAAAGAAAGGTAAGAACCAAACAGTCTCCTCAAGGGGTTCGTATACTTTTCAATGAAACATGTACAACTGATCATGTCCATTTAACACCAAATTACATTTAAACAATTTATGACAACAGAATCATACATATGTGGGGAATATTTTTCACTCATCACTGACAGAGCCACTTCCGTGTCCAGGCCCAAATCATGAGATTGCACCATAATGATCCTTCAGTCTCTGCTACCTAAAGAAGAATCTATTTTACTGGTGAGTAGATGAAATAAGGTCTGACCATGGGGGATGAGACTGTTCAAGACACTCAGTCAGTCAATCAAAAAATAATCAAAAAAAACTTTTTAAACATATATTGTGTAGGAAAAGACTTTTTTGTACATAAAACACAACCATCCGTTATGCAATTAAGCAGTGACAAGGGAGCAAATATCCAGAAACAATGTTCATTACAGTGATTGCTTAAAAAAAGAAGCTAAAATGAAGCCTTTGGTAGGATCTCCACCCTCCTTCTCTTCATTACCCCCTCCTTATCTTCCGCCATCCTGCTTACTCATCCCCGTGACCTCCTCAGAGGAGATGGTCTACCAATGCTGAGGTAATTTTCCTCCTCATCAATGTTCCCTAGCACTGTAGCTCATCCTTTAGCCTGGCCCAACCCATTTTACCTCGCTGTCAGCTGCTCCCACCCACACGTCATAGTAGTAAATGTACTCCAAACATCCACCTATCACTCTCACACACACACACACACACACACACCTTCCAACAGCCCCGCACACATGCTCTCAGTGGCTCGGTAAACCATTCTTCCCTCCCTGTTTGTTGTTCTAGAGCTCCCCGGACTCGCGCTCCTCTGAACTGGAGCGCCTCTCTCTTTCCAAGGATGGCGAGTGTTCTCTCCCTCGGGGCACGTCCGGTGAGGCCGACCACTCCTCGTCCATCATCATCATCCTCTCGGACTCCCTGTTAGGCAGCTCATTCGGGCCCCCCTCCTCGCGGCCCAGCTCCTGGCTTGGAGAGAAGCCCCTCTCCCGTTGGGGGGGTGGTGAACGCTCTCTAGAGGACCTTATGATACAAAATTAAAGGGGGAGAAAGAGAGAACACATTGAGACATCCAGGCTCTCGCTACAAAGGAGTCAATGAAAATACAGATGCTGCGATGTGTCATATGTAAACAAGGACCAATCCCTTCAGCCTTGACCAATCCCATCAGCCTTTGATGGAGTAACTTATTTGCATATTAAAATTGACAAAACATGCTTTCAAGAAGTATTCCAATAAAGGGGTCACAAAAACCCTCAACATTTTAAAGGTAGAAATGCTTGTTAAATTTAAAATGAAAATGCTATTTAGGCCCCGACATGATGACGAAGACCTGGGTGATCTTATTAGGCACTGATGAAATGAGACCATAAATCGAGTACTGAAATGGTAGTCAATGAGAGCCAAAAGTGTGGGTCTAATTAAAGGTGCTCTAAGCGATGCTGGGTAACGTCACTTCTGTTGACTTTTAAACAAAACAGAGAGGTAGCTCGCTACTTCCTCCCCCTCCCTCCCGTGCTGCTCCCGTGCAATTGAAACTCTCCTAAACGCGCATCTCTTCTGTGATTTGCTGGAACAGTTTGTTATGTTTTTATGGGTTAGGTCTGCCCAGGTTGTTTTTGTTGCCATTTTGGGAGCCTGGGCTGTCCACAGAGATCGCGTTTTTTTACAGTGTATTCAGGACACAGACAGCTAGCGGTTGGTTAGGTGATTTTTGCAGTAAGTGACATAAAATGTTTTAGCCTAAAAAACGCATCTTTAACCCACAAAGTGAAAATGTAAATAAATCCAGTTGTTAATGATGTTATATGGTTATACACATGCATAACCCAACATTGACGTACACAAGCAACTGACAGAAGATCATAATGCAACTAAGATTGCAGAGTGGCGAGTTGTGGCACACGTTACAGATGAGCATTTGTGAGCACGTATTTAAAATGCTGAATGTGTTTTTATTTTATTTTATTTAGCAGCATGTGGGTGATTTATTGATTGCCTGATCATTATCCTGCATTTTCCAACCATGGATGAAGCGACTCATTGAATAGTTAAGTCCTCAATTCAACTCTCTACAGGTTATGCCTTAAAATAATTAGTAAGGGAAATAACATGGGGTGACAAAGACCTGGCTGGGTGAAACCTACTTGTTTCAGATCTGAACTCTAAAAAATCTATTATTATTATTAAAGTATTAAAAAATATCTTCCAGATCTGCAAAAAAAGTGTGATGTGCAAAAATAATTTCAGTGACAGCTTCAATTTGTGCAGTAATGTTCATTTTTGAACTAACAACTGGCTATAGATAACAATGCCAGCCGGCGAATCATGTCACACAGTACCCATGAGCCTTTGCAAGTACATACTTTTTTTGCAATGGTTTTATAGTAATGTAACTCAATAGATTACTGCAGCGTATAATGATTTGACATGCTCAAATAGACGTGTTCACCTAAATGATCAGATGGGTATGGGTGATTAATTGATTGTGTTATCAATATGCTGCCTTTTTCCAACCATGGGTGAGGCGACTCATCGAATACTTAAGTCCTTATTTCCGCACTCCATAAGTCATGCCTTAAACTGATGAGTAAGGAAAATAACAGCGCGGGGTGACGCCCGTGTCCTCGCCAACACATGCGAGAAGAATTTTTGAGAGGGTATAGGTCTGTTTGCTGAGGTGACTCGCTTACTTTGCAAGATGCCTTGTAAACTAGGATCTACCCTACCCCTAAACTTGTTAAATAATAAATACGAAATTGGACAAAGTAGCACTGTGAAGGACTTGCATTAACTAATGCATTTGCAAAAACATTGACTTGACTTGAGATTTAGTCTTCTGTCACAGATAAGGCATGGTAGGCTTCCCTTAAAAACAACACCTCCAGCGAAATACATTATTCCTCTTAATTTATTGCCTGTGTGTTATATGTGTAATATGTTTATTTTTGAAATGTTTAAACATCTCATGTGCAGGGGTGATAGTGGAAAAAAATCCTGAGCCTGAACCTTTTTCCCCAGGAGGTAAGCGGGCCCCTAAGCCAAGATATATGCCCTGATCAACATAATTGTTAAGCGGTATCCAGGGGTGTGCTCCCCTGGGAGAACATTTTGATAAATAGTCCCTTAAATGATAGATTCTGGTGACTTTTGTGGATATAGATGGACATCATTCAGACATGAGATGAACAAACCCAATACAAGCCTATATTACAGTAGCATCTTTGTGTAGAGCACCAGAGCTCTTGGGACCCTGGGCCTGGTAGGCATGTTCATTAATCAATTTGCGTGGCGCCAGAGCGCTATCAGGCCTGCATGTGCTTTTGGACCATGTAAGCATAGGCTTATTTATTTATGTACTTAGGCGTATATACAAGACTGATTTTTGCAGTGTAGACTGCACTGATCACAATAATGAGCCAGTGACTATATCAGTACATCTGTTGAAAGACAAGAGTTTAGTACCTCTTCTTCTTGCCCTTGTGGGAGTGGGGGTGGGAGTGTGAGCGTGAGCGCTGTCTGTCCTTGTGCCTGTGTCTGTGCCTCCTCTCCCGGTCTCGGTCTCGGTCTCGATCCCTCTCTCCTCCTTCCTCACGCGACCGAGACGACTGGTGACGCCTAGAATGACGGGAGGAACTGCTTCCATCTCTAAACATGAGAAGAGGGTTGGCGTTAAGCAACACTATCAGAATTCCCTTTTGCATTTACAGCTTGCTGATGCAAACTGACCTAAACACTTATGGGACTAACTTCCACCTCACACCACCAAGGCACCAAGGTTTTGTGGTTTAACACTTACGTGGTTTACTGTCTATTTCCTGTTATTATTTACCACCACCATAACCCGTTTTTAATTGTGCTATACTAGTGCAGTGCCCGTTCAAACATGATATTCCTGTAGAAAACCCGTAGCCCAATTAGGCTAATTTAAATGAGGCGAATTAATATACAAGTGTGATACGGCCAAAGAAATGGATCTACTTCATAGGTGTTCAAATAACATATGTTAATGGTCGTTCTAAATTACACAGGACAATGGGAAATTCAACCAAGCAGTGGAATGATATATTATAATACATTATACTAAACGTGCAGTGAGCAGAATTTAAGCATGGCTGCATATGGTATTTTCTGAATGGGTGGCATTCTGAAACCTTGTTTCAATTTGGGACCTTGCAGTCGGAACTGTTGTTTGTTTATTCAAAGTCTAAAGACAGTCCAAAGTAGTGTCTAGGCTAGGCTATTCAAAGTGTCAGTTTATTGGACTGCATAGTGTGTTGTTTCAAAATTGTGGAATCATTTAATGCTACAGTAGCAAACCGCATACAGAGGCATCCTTTATTGTTGAGGTCAGACATGCTAATCATCCAAACATCTCGCATTTTGACTTTACCTGTGCTGTGTGCACTGATTCAGTGCTGGCAAAACTCAATGGTCCTGTGCTGTGCTGTGTAAGAGTGGGAGTGACCAGCGGCTAGAGCAGCAAAAGCCAATGAGTGCTTCTTTTACCGATATATTTCACAATATCTTAAGCATTTCTTATCCAACCAATGTCTAACTTGGCACTGCACTTGCCAAGTTTAAAATCAATCTGACGAACGGTTCGACAGATATGCAACTCACACACACAAACACACATTTCTGTAATTTATAGATAGATAAAGTCGACTTGACTAGAAGCCATGCTTACAACCAAGATAGAATAGCATATATATGTATGTATGGGGACATCGGAAGAAAAATGCATGGACGTACAACTTTTGTACTTACAGCATGCATGTACAACTTTTCAGGTTTCTACTGGGTACCTGATACTGTGTTGAAATGGAAACACAAATGCAATGTTTACCTATACCGGTCCCCACTTCTGGATCTTGTTCTGGAAAAATGAACACAAAAGCTACTTAAACATCTCAATTACTGAAAAACAATATGGCAATGGTTTCATGGAGCTGGTTCACAGTAGACAAAGGAAAAGTTATACATGTACTATTAACTTTTCCCAACAAGGAACCACTTTCTCTGTTTATTTTCAGCATGTAAATTCATTCATTATGGATGGCCGAATTATTGTGTAAAAGTACTGTGAACACCAGACGTACCCATCGAGCCATTTATCTGAATCCCAATATCAATGAGCATTTCTAGATTGTTTTTCTTTCACAAGATCGATTTAAAAGTAGGGGAAAAGATAAACAATGCTACCCTGGAACAATGCTACCCTGGAGTTCTCGCAAGAGCTAAATTTGAATTTGCTCAGCGAGTGACTCTGGCGACGAGTAATGATGCTCATTACCTATGCCCATGAAACCGTGCTGCACCAATCACATCGGTGTATCTGATATAGGCGGGCCAGAGGCGAGATAAACAGATGACGACAGCGCTGCGACGTCGATGTCCGGAAACATTGGTCGTAGTGTTATCCAATTGCGTCGACGTCCGAAATCGGTCAGTAAACATTGGTCGTAGTGTTATCCAATTGCGTGCAGTGATATTTTCAAATGCATGCTTGGTACCGCCCCTCGAGCTGGGCCCTTTTCATTACTCGTAGCCAGACCCTTAATCTTTCGGATTGGGTCTGGTCCTCCAGGCTAAAACAATGCTGGATTTAAATGCAAACATAGGAATGTTCAGCTGAGCTATGAAATCTCTTTCATTACCCAAATAATATAACCCTAGCTGTAGTGTCTACAAAACACCAGTATTTAACCTCCAGTCATGTCATTATGCTCTTCAGTAAATGTTCACTCATAACACAAGTTGAAAAGCATGTGCCATTGGAATACAGATATATGACCTTCTATAATAATCACTAGGCTAATATTCAGTCATTCTTTCCAGACTCACCTCCGCTTGTCTCTTTCTCTCTCAAGCTCTCGCTCTTTCTCACGTTCTCTTTCTCTCTCCCTCTCCCGCTCTCGTTCCCACTCCCTCTCTCGTTGCTCCTCTCTGTCTCGCTCCTCCCGTCTTCTCATCCTCATTTGTTCCTGTTTCTCTGCGACGGTTTTCTTTGGAAAGGACAAATAAAACATCATTAAATTATTACTTAATATCAGTTAAAACCAAGCCAATGCCTCTATTTTTGAATGCACATTAACAGATGTCACAACACAAGTTAATACTAATAAATCTAGTGTGCACAGATCCCACAAAACCTTGTACGTAGATAATAAACCTGTTTGCTAACTTATACCTTCTTACCCTGAGCTTGTCGAGCTTCTCACGTATTTCAATAAATCCCAGATGCAGCTTTCCACCAAAGTGGTCAGCCAAGCGCCGGTCATTGTCATGGAGACCAAGGTAGGCAGAGCACACCTCACAAACTCTCAGTTTCTGCTGCTGGAAGCTTGAGGCTGGCATGGAGTTCCTGTAAATATCCTGAGTCACACAATCATCAGTCAATTGATTTGTCTTGCTCTGATGCTGGATCTTATAGCAAAGCTGATACTCAAGGGTATCTTTGTAGACACACAGAAGCAGCTAAAAGTGTTACAATTACGCAATCCAGTAGCTACATTTGGTTAGTAATCGTCTGATGTTGCAATAACAGTTCATAGAGATGCATTACATAATGTGTTCCACAAACAAACATCGTAGCGACAGATAGCCTTCTTGGAAATACGAACTTGGGGGCTTCGGTGTTCGTATGAGCTGACATAGGAATTTTAACTTCAGAGGGAGTACTACATGGAACTTCCTGTTACGTAACTGATAACTATGACTGGGAATACAACTTATGACAACTGCAGCACACCATAAGAGTCTAGACAAAGAGGCAAAAAAAGTCAGTTGTATTACCTCAGCCTCCTTCTTCATGGCTTTGGTCTTCTCTACCTTCTCCAACACCTGCTGCGCTTCATCCACGTTGCCTTCCCCACCCAGCTGCTCAGCTCGTGCCAGCAGTTTCCCAATCTCCTCATTCAGCTCATGCACGCGTTCTGCCTGAGAAACAAGAGTGTCTGTTTATATACTTGGTCGTCACAAAGTATTGGGCCATCATATCACAATGCTGAATACAAGCATAAATGACCACCAACAGGCATTGTAAACCGATCACTTAAACCAGTTGCTGAGGTGGCCTGGGACGTGTCTGATCAAATCTTTTGTAGTGTAAAAGCTGAGGTAACAAGCATCCCCAACTTCTAGTGGAGGTGATGTAGACAGTAGGCAGAAATTAAATCTGTATTACAGTTTTTTTCAGTCGCTAACAAGCGTTTGTCCAACCAGTTGTCACATTTTCAAAACTCTAAATACAGTTAGCACACCATCGGTCTTTTGTGGCCATACCATTCACACATTTCATGTCGTTTTCACACGATATGCAGTCAGTGAACACATTTCCACAATGCTTCCATTTTCTTAACAGACAAGCTATACCTCCCAACAAAATTATGGATTGTTTTTGCAGTATTTACGAATGTTAACACACAACATCCCACAATAGCAAAAACAATATTCCAAACCTTAGATACAGTATAAAAACCTCTGCTTCTGCAATGATATCAGTTCAAAAACAATATATCTTAGCTGATAATAAACAAACAATTGAATAATTGACACACAATTGATTTATGTTGGGTAAATTGGGCCAACCACAGCTGATTCCAGTCTGGCTTAGACTCAGTGGCAGGGGTTATTTTTTTTCTATTACATTGACACGTATACAGTAAAAGGAGGACTTTGAGGAGTGATGTTTTTAGAAACAGAAAAAGACAAACACTGTAATGTCTGGATGAGGTAGAGTAAGAGCAAGGGGCCCAGGGAGAAGAGCAGGCCCAGTGAGAGATGCAGTGAGAGATGCAGGAGCAGTGAGAGATGCAGTGAGAGATGCAGGAGCAGTGAGAGGAGCAGGGCCAGGGAAAAGAGCAGGCCCAAAGAGAGGGCAAGGTAGAGGTGTAAGAATGCGTGGTGGTGGCATTCCAAAGGTTGCAAGAACTGTTGTCAGTGATGAAATTCGTGCCACTATCATTGACCATGTAATCAATGCAATGTTGATGAAAACATGTGGCCTAACCCTGAAGATCACAGAGTTTAGATACAGTAATTTCGTGCTTTTTTTATTCCCCCCCCCCCAACCCCAACCCCTTTTTATCTGGGCTTTTTGCTGTTTTTTTGTTAAGAATGCTCTTGTGTGTTTCATGGATATTTTGTTGTTCACTGTAAGCAATACTGTAAAACTTTTTCTGTTCTATCATACTGTAAACAGCATTTCTACTGTACCTCCTGTAGTAAACAGTATAAAGGAAATGCTTACTGGAATGCTTTTGAATGTGAACATAACATGTAGACATACAGTTCCCAACAAAGAAATGTAGTGTAAAAATGGCATGCAAACACCTGTAAAACTGAAACATATAAGTCAACAATAGCCAGTATTTTGAAACCTGGTGTACTTTGATTGACTGCATGTACCTTGTGAGGTGAAAACAAGTGTTATTCTTTTTTTTTTTTAGTATATTTTTTTGGCCTTTTTCATGCCTTTAATGATAGGACAGTGAAGAATGACAGGAAGTGAGTGGGAGAGAGAGAGTCGGGGTGGGATCCGGAAAGGACCACGGGGCGGGAATCGAACCCGGGTCGCCGGCGTACGGTGCAGGTGCCCCAGCCAGTCGCGCCACGGCCGGGGCCAACAAGTGTTATTCTTTGACAGAATAATTTCATTTTGAGTCAGATTTCCAGTGTTTTGGTAAAGTTAGTGTGTGCAGAGAAAGATGTGTTAGTAATATATTTAACAAAATGTGTTTTTGAGAAGAAAATTATCCAATTGGCCAATTGTGTTTTGTAGGTGCGAGTCTGTGTTAGAAAAAGTATCTGAAGTATGGGTAAGCGCTTGTTAGCGATTGAAAAAAACTGTAAGTGGTCAGCTAGACACTGTGGAGACACGACAGACTTATCTATAAAATGGTCTCCGCTTATGACCCAGACATCCGAGTTCCAATTGAAAAACAATTGGGCCTTTACTTTATTCATCTCATGGGAATTTTAGAATTTTTTCATTAACACATCATGAAGAGTTAAGAGTGCTTCATACGTTTTTCTCTGAGTACAGACTGTGAATACTATTGGCAATGACAATTGACTTCCTGGATGAATAACTTCAAATCCCAAAGATAGATAGATAGATAAGATGGATAGTTAAATAAATAAATAATGTGCAGCTTAACATGGACTGTGAAGACCAGATAACATCATTAACCTGAAAACAGCAAAAACGTAATGTGAATGTGGCAAACCTTTGCAGCAACTTCAGCACTTATCTCCTCTTGCGTCTCAGCAAGACGTTTCTTGGCAAGCTCTGTCCGCCGGTCACAGTCAGCTATGAATGACTGCAGGTGTTCTGCTGCCTGTGGAACACAAAACATTCATTTTTACATTGACAGTGATATCAGTGAGAATTCAGCATGAGGATGAGTGGAACAACAATGACATCGTAGAAGATGAAAACACTATAACAATAGTATAGCTACAAGTATGCACAACTTACATCCAGCTCAAAGAAATACTCCTTCTGTTTAGAGGCAATCTCATAATCTGCCCTGAGGGCTAAGTCATGGACCTTCTCACACTCTCCCAGGTCCATTCTCTGTGATACAATAAACAATTATCAGAACATTATTTGTTATTTGACAGTTCAGTCATTGACAACTTAATGAGGATGGCTAAAGTTGGCTAGGCCATTCTATGAGAAGTAAAACTCACAGTGCCCGAAAGTATGTCGTGGGGACATGAATTTAGAAGGTGACTCTTGCAGACCCTCTCATCAGTAAACTTGATCCTCTGGCGCATGCTGTCCCCTGTTAAAAAGTGCATTGTGAAATGATAATCAATACGCATTTATTAGAATTTACAAGAGTGCAAAAAGACTTTTCATTAAATACCTACAAATACACTACACCTACCAACACATTGTAGTTTGCGTTTGTTATGTGACACTGTGAACAGTTCAGACGTATGTGACATGTTAGTGTTAACAGATTTTTAACTCTGACGTTAGTAACTTGGTCGAGACATCTTCTGCACTACTTTTGCCCTGTGTTCAAATCAATGAAGGGAACATTTAACATCTAACGGTAACGTGTTTCTTGTACGAGCCCATATATCTAACGTTAGATACACACGTAGGCTACATAAACAAGTTACACAAGGGCATTTTTGCTATGGCAGACATCCCAGTACTAATTCAATTTTGACGAAGACCACGAAGTCTAACTCGGTGAACTCTTGCTAGCCGTTAACATTAGCCAAGTTTGCTTGCTTGTACTGATGACTTAACATTAGCTAGCTTAGCCACCTGGATAGCGTAACCTTAGCTAGCCAGACACGTTTGAAAGCGACATGCTACTGTTAGCTAAATAGCTACATCATGTGTCTGATATACTAGGTGGTCCGCTACATGCGTTGTGTCAAAACCAAAAGGTATACTGCTGAACTCACCATCTCTTCCAGTACCCATGAGTTGGTCCAGCATCGCCCTCATCTGCGCTTGAGCCGACATCTTCTCTGCTCCTGTCGCTGTCCCCTGACAGACCACGCGCCGAAATGTTGTGTCCACAGGCTGATTGACGACGCCAAGCTAGCTCACTAGCTAAGGCCTTCAGTAACGTCAGGTATGCTAGTTAGCAAACGTTTGAAAGTTTGAAATCACAAGGTAGCTAACGTTAGCCTATACTTCAGAGTCAAAAAGGCAATCCACGACGAACATGACTTCACAAATTATGATGGAGACATTCTAATCGGTAACAGTTCCTCCAATGATCCGCTTTCATCTCTGTAGCCAGTCTTCCTTTGAATTATACAGGCTAGATGTTATGTGCTAGAAGCTAGGCGGTTCACAAGCACCGTGCTGGTTTCGTTTGAGTTTTGCCACAACGTTACGTTTCGCTAGCCAGCGAACAGTCTCAAGACTTGGGAGGAAAACTTGTTTCTGGGAACAATTAAATACAGACCGAAATGTTATCAGTCATTCCGCACACATTGTGTAATAAATTAGTTTTCTACACTTTGGCGTTATCCGTTTCAGGTTGCTTTGCCGAGGCTTGCCGCTAGCCTCTCGGACAACCCGTTCCCTCCACCGAACGATATGAGGAAGCGCTGAAACCACTGACTTCAACAGTCACTGACGTCACTGCTCAACACAGAACTAGCCGGGGCCAGAGCCACGCTACCGCTCTGGATGGGGCCTACACAGTGGTTAATAACATCAACACACGAAAGAAATATGGAGGCCTACAGCTATTTGATTACTTATGTGAATATGAATGTTTATGTTTGTAGCTCTTAACAAACGCGTTTGTTCTGTGACATCAATAAACATTGCATTAACATTACATACCAATATTAAATACTTTAGACTAAATAGAATTTTGAATTATCTCACTACACATGCAGGTGGGCCAGCTAACAGTGCATTGTAATGAACCATGGCCTGCACAAGAAGTTGTGTGGCATAAGGTCGTCTTTCACGCCGCTCCGTCTGGCATCATGTTCTTGTTTGTTTTTGATGTAATGTTCATAATTTTATGTAATGTCATGTTTATTTTTTGTATTGATTTGTCTAGTTAAATGTTTTCTCTTATTATTATCTTATTATATTACTTATACGCAGTGTTGGGCAAGTTACTTCAAAATCGTAATATATTATGTATTACTTATTACTGTCATTTCAAAGTAATTCATTACATTATAATATTACTGTCTCTGAATTGTAAGGCATTACACTACTATTGTATTACTTTTAAGTTACTTTTACCAAAATATCTAGAAATATGGATTTGGAATTCTAAATGCAGTTTATTATGCTCAATGCAGCTCATTGCACTTCTAATGGAGGGTGATGTGGTACAACATAATGACTGAGCTAGGCTTAAGGCTAACAACAGTAGAATGCAATAGGTGCAGTGATGGCTCATGATGCAATACAAGGAACAATCATAGCCAGAATTTTGTTAAAAGAAGACAAAAGGTCAAAGTCTGGTCAATTGTGATAGAAATGCTGTAACTTCAGGCTTAGGCCTACTCATTAAAATCAACAGAGAGCCCACTATCTGTATATTGTAACCCAAAACTTAAAGACATGTCAGGATAGGCTACACAGTGCAGCTACTGGCCATTTTGGTGCCCTAACTGGTGAAATACAGTATTAACCTAAGTATGTCATCATATGGCCAACTATAAAGATGTAATCTGCCTGTTCCCAGGGATGGGTAGTATTTCTGAAACATGTAATATGTGTTTCAAATGCAAAATAGTATTTTGTCATTTGTATTTTATTGGGTTGAAGGAAAGGGCTCTGTATTTTGTATCAAAATACTTTATTGGTGTGTATTTTTGTATTTTAAAAATACTGCAAAATACTATATGTGAAAAACACAAAAAAAGTAGATACAACACACAGGTGTAATGAATAATTGGTAATTAGGCAACAATGGTTTATGTTTATCACAATCAGCTAATGTGAGAACAGCTGTGTTCAACAACACTTACAGCTTTTCAGTATTGCTGAAGCATCAGCTCTGGTCTGAAGCACTGGTGTGAAGTGGTACGCAAGTAAAGATGAGCAAGTTTACCTGTGCAAGTTCACATAAGGACACTGACAAAGGCAACCATGTCCCATTGTCTCCATGCCAATCTTCAACAGAAAAATGTCAGATATCTCAACCACAATGACATCAATAGATGGTAAGGTGTTGAGTGTGTTTGAATTCCCTTCCTTGTAGCATCCTTTTCTGCATTCCACAGAGGGGAGAAGTTCACCTTGTTTAATTAAATAACAATTCTATCTCCTTATTAGCTCCATACTTGAGGTTGGAGATATTAAGGCACGTCAATTCTCTCACATACTGGAACTTCAAGATACATAACCGTATGATTTTCTTATTCAGTTCTGCACTGGACTTGAATTACGAATTTCGGCACAGATACACAATTATGATTTTGGCCTATTGATTATAATGTTTTTAATTGAAAGCTCTGTCAGTCATTTGGATAAGCATCAGTTAGATGACTAAATGTAAATGTAAATTCTTGAATTATTCTTAATTCTGATCACACTACATGAACTTGCATACGGTATACGACAGGGGCCAAATTGTATTGTTTTTTACTATATAGTTTTAATAGGCTAAATGTTTGGGATAGAAAAAGCTTTTTTTGCAGTGCTTCCATACTTCCTTGAAAAAAGTATTTTGAGTATTTTCTAAATACAAAAATACAGTATTTTATTTTGATACATAATATGGTTAGGCCTACTGTATTTTGTAGTTTATTTTGATACATTAAAAATGAGGGTATTAGGTATTTTATTTAGAAATACATTCTGATGTATTTTTGCCCATCCCTGCCTGTTCCCAGCATTAGCACAACACTTTGCAATGATTGTCACCTGTAACGATATATGCTAGGCCTAAGTGACTGACCTATCTGGGTGTGTTTGAATTTTTGTTCAATCATTGTTGAATAGGCATAATTACAGTGCATGAAAATGCACTGTTCTGTTATCCGAAGTCTTCTTCTTTTTCTTCTTCTTCCCACCAAATTTCTGCGTCTAATTCAGCTTTAACCGTTTAACATAGAAACTTCGTTCAAACTTTGTAACGTAGGTCTTGAAAAGGACACGGGAATGTATTTTTCACTTTTGTAAACTTTATACTTTTTGAGATATTAATAAAAAACAAGCTTATTTTTCCCCATAGACTTAACATGGGCTGATGACATCACAATGGGCTAATTAACTTGATTTGCACCTGTATCAACTTCCAGCTGCTCACTACTAGGACCCATCAAAGGGCCAGTTAAACTGATTGCACCTGTATCAACTGCTTTCTGCTTAACTAGGCCAACTCTCTCTGTGTCTCTCCATTCTATTCCAAGGATATAAGGCACATTCACTGGCGCCTTAATGCAGGGGCTTAGGGGCCTCGACCAATGAGGGGCCTCCTAATAATAATAATGAATCAATAATAATAAACGTCCATGTCCGTATTCGCGGCGTCAGTCATTAGCCTACTCTGGAGCTAGCCTACATAATTGAGCACATTGCACTGTTCTACAATGACATTGATGCAGAGGCCCCCTTTGTCTTCTCTTCTGAAGTGTAACAAAATGTAACAAAACTTAATAAATCCCAAAGTAGAGGAGCTACAGGAGAGGCTGAAACTGACTGACAAATTTACAAACTCTAGAATTAACGTGGGTTGGATTGAAGCAACGATAAACGAATGACGTGGATTCCTGTAACTGTCCATGAAAACAGAAGGCATAGCAGGTAAATATCGTAGCAAATAGCCTGGCAATGAAACGGCTTTAAAAACATGTAGGCCTATTTCACTTGTCTCACTGGAGTGAATGCAGAACATGGGCTGTTGCGCAAAGAAATGAATTAGTGATCTGCATCTCCGTTCACCAAAAGCTAAGTTTGTGCTAACCCATATTCGCACAAATAATATCCTATGTTATGTTTTCTGATTGTTAACGTGAGATATGTCTCCATGTTGGGAAGTGTAGTGATAATGCATAAGGTACAGTAGCCAATGTTCACGTCACATGAGCCAGCTGATTGTTCTGTAGGCTAAAAGCAAAGATCCTTGATTACTAGCAAGATAGAGCAACGTAATTCGTTACTATGGGAGCAAAATGGGACAGTTCCGGTCTGCATAAGTGGGAGTGTCACCTTACGTCACTAAATAAACTTTCTCTCTTAATAAGCAATAACAACAGATAAACATAATTGTGTTCACAATATCATTGTCTATAATCATGTATGATACCAATGAATCATTCTTTAGGACATGATATAAATAATTTAATTAGTCATGTGTACTGAGCTAGCTAGCTAGCTAACGCTAGCTTAAAACGCCATACAAGTGGATGGGAGTAGCTATGGCAATACAGATATGCGCTAACAAGTGACTAGTAGTTGAAGGACTTCGCTTAAACTTAATATACTGTTCCAAATTCGCTTGAGTATAAACTATCCACTTTAACTAATGTCAGTAATGTTAGTCAGCTAGTTGTCATTTCAAAGAAATTACACTTCTCCGTTTAAAATGTTACCTTAGCTAAGAGGCTAGCTAGCATGCTAACAACTGGACAGTAACTGGCAGCAGCATGGTCTGATATTAAAGGAGAATTCCGGTCTGATATTGACCTAAAGTGTATTGAAACATGTCACGATAAGTCGAGCAACGAGTAAGAATGAACAGGTATGATAAGGGATCAGATTCCAAAAATAATTCAGTGGAAATGCATGGATTCCAGTTTCTTTCAGTAGCAGCAACTGGAATCCATGCATTTCCACTGAATTATTTTTGGAATCTGATTCTTACTCGTTATTTTTGGAATCTCATTCTTACTCGTTGCTCGACTTATCGTGACTAAATTCAAGATGGCTGCAAACGCTAAACTTCGTGAAGATACTGTCTGTATAAATCGTCTTGTCAGGGCCCTCGGAAGTCTACCAATGAAGTGTGGAGATACATTGAGCCTCGTAAATGGGTGTAAAACAGTGATTTATTTGCATGGCTAGCCCGATGCCGAAGCACCACTATTGAAAAAGCTGTTGGTAGCATCGGCTAACTAGCGCCAGATTTTGGAGTGCAGGGGACAAGCCGAGATGGGCTATGAGACATACGTTCACACTCGGTATCATGTTTCAATACTCTTTAGGTCAATATAACACCGGAATTCTCCTTTAAGTTATTTTATTACAAATCCGAACACTAAAAAATTACACTTTTAGGCTTGAAATGATCCCAAACACTTACAGATTATGACAAAATGTTCCAAAAAAACCTCAACAAATCCAGAAAGACATAATGACCAATTTATTGGTAAAATTCCACAAGTCTCCATTGACATTAGTGCAGCGAGGGTTTACTCTGGTCCAGAGCCATAGAGATGGCTCTGCTCTGGTCTGCATAAAGGGGGATTTTCCCCCCTCCCCCTTGCAAGAATCGAACGCGGAAATTGTCGAACGTTTGCGCCTCTCGCTCCGCTTTAACCCTCTCTGCTAAAAGTATTTCTGTCCCTCCCAATCTGTGTTAGAATGGTGTGTTAAGTAGACAGAATTTCAAAAAACCTCCTGGGGAACCCCCCGACACGACAAACACATGCACTTTTGAAAAGCTTGAAACGTCCATATGTGTAACCCATCTTTTAACTTAGCCTATAGTGTTGTAAAAGTTCAACGCTGTTGTTTTCGTGCAGTAGGCTAACCTTTTTGATAAGCGATGTCATGGGTAGGCTGACGTGATTAAGGGCTTTCTTTTCCTGTTTATGTAAATGTTTTACATAGGCTACACTGCATGTTAGGCTATATCAACCAAAAGCGCACGTTATGTAGGCGGGTCAGATCGCGGGCCGGTTATCATTAGTATTTGCGGTTTGGGGGGGGCCTTAAAAACATATAGCCCAGGGGCCTCAGGTGGTATTAAGGCGCCCCTGGGCACATTCCATCCAACTTTCTATCCATTCATCCCCTTCAAACCATTCACTCATCCACCCATTAAACTATCCACCAACATCCATTAAACAATCTGCCTGTCAACATCCATTCAACTTTCTGTCTATCAACATCCATTACACTATCTAAATTTAACTTTTAAACTATATACTCTGTCGCAGGCTTTAAGCATACAATCTGGCTCTCTTAAGACTACAGATTCTGTTCCTATTTCCTCTGCCCACAACTGTTTCAAAATAAATGTCCTCACTACAACAATTCACTATTAAATAATTTAACTATTTAAACTACTCAACTATTTAACTGTTTAGACATTTCAACTGTCAGTTGTTATCAACTATGACTCCTGCCAACTGTTTCCAAATAAAAGTTTGTTTTGCATTTCATGTTAATATACAGTATGTTTATATTTTCATGCACTGGTAATTTCCTCGAAATTACATTTTCTAGTTTATCCTGGTGCCACGCACCTTGCATGTAGCTGTTCGCTTATTTCCTCTGTGTACGAAGTAACTGAAAGTAACGATAAAAGGCACAACTCCAGGAGGACTTGTCGCCATGGTCAATGCATTTTTTTTATATATATATCTGTGAGTGTGCGCACATAGCGCATGCGTTACGTTGCACATTATGGCAAAGGGGCAATGCCGCTCGTTATACGTTTCCCAAAGTATATGTAGCAATAAAATAAAATAGAAATACATGAATACATTTAGATAAAAAAAAGCAATAATTGCATGAAATACAGCTTGTTCAGGATTCTCAAAGCTCGAGTCCGAGTCAAGTCTGAAGTCTTTTGAGTGGAGTCGCAAGTCATGTCTGAAGTCACTGTTTTTGCGACCTAAGTCCAAGTCCCCATCTTTTTTACATTTCTATCCCTTCATTCTCTTTAATTCAAGTTCACAGCACAAAGCTGACATGCACTAGAAGAGCATTATGCTTGATCAAGAATCAAAAAGATTAGCGTGGCACCGCTCTAGATGTGTCATTAAATTAATTGTGCTATTTCGCGAGGTATAGAGATCTTTCGGTTTCACACACAAAGTGCACTTAACTGTTGTTCATATCCTAGTTGTCTCTGACAAATTGAAAATAATGAGCGTATAGGCTTATGTCCATCGAGTCAGTTGCAGCCAGCCACAGTCATCTTCAACCAGTAACAGGAGCTACGTTCTGCTATTTGTGCAGATTTTTTCTCCTCTGTTCTCGCAGTGTTGTTTGCGAATATGTATCAATACATAATACCACTTAATTTCAGGTTAAAATACATAGTAATGCGCGTTACTGAAGTTTGTACCGAGTAAAATATTACCCAATTTTTTGTAATGCCTTACATTGCCGCGTTACAGCAAAAAGCAATACATTACAGTAATTACATTACTTTTGTAACTTGTTACTCCCAACACTGCTTATACGTTATTTTTGAAAGTTTTCGTGTTATTCTCTTAGTCCTTTTTACTGCTTTCAAGTCGGCTGATGTTGTTAACGTCTGTCCATTGGGAGCTTGCTATGGCTAGCTTTTGTCCTGGGCCTCTTACATCCTTCCCATCCATCTGTGAGCCGGTGCTGCACTTTGCTGTCTGGTCGAGGGGATTTCTCGGGACAGCAGCTGGAGCTACTCTGCGAAAGATCTGCCGAGGCCGCCGAGCTGTTTCTGACCTGTGAGCTGCCATGCCAACTGCCTGGAGTCTGGATTGAGTAGACTAACGTTAACGTTGAATAACTCATTATACGGACCAACAAACTGTGGCTGTTATAGCAGCTAAGTCCACCGAGTTGCTGATCTATAAGATCGCCCACGACTTTCGGACTGGTATGCTTCCAGTGATCTCCAGACTAACAAGGCCTAACGTTCACGTTATCTCCAGACTGCCAGTGAGTGTAAAGAACTTTGTTGGTTGCATCGGTTGTGGAGACACAGCTGTGCGCAGTTTCACGTGAGTCATCATTGCCCTTGGACATTTTCAGCCGGTTGGAAATTGGACTAATTTTATTTTAATTTTATTTTATTTATTCATTTGTTTGTTGTCTGTCTTGTATGTCTTGGTGTCACGGGTTCGCTGGCGACTACGCCGCTCCGTCCGGCATCTTTTGCGTTTGTTGTTTCATAAATGTAGGCTAGTTCTATGTCTTGGTGTCACGGGTACGCTGGCGACTACGCCGCTCCGTCCGCTATTGTCTTTGTTAGTCTATGTGTCAATGACAATGTCTTATATGTGGAGCGCTTTGGGTTGCACTATACAAATAAAACTGACTTGACTTGACTTTCGAATATTGTATATAAACCGACATGATTTTGTGACTGAGGCTACATACTCAGAGAAATGTAGTCGGTCACCTAACTTACTTTTAGTAGGAGTCAGTAAAGATGAGCCAAGCTGGATGCTGATCTGTTAGGGAACATCTGTATTATTTGGGAATACCAGAAGCTCAGTTTTGGAGAGCTTGAGCCGAAGGTGTCTTTCATCCAAACTGAAATAGTCCTGGATATAGTAAATATGGAAATATACATGGAAATAGTATACTCATCAGGTGGGAAAGACAGGTAAATCATCATCTGCATAACAATGATTGGCAAATCCTTTGGAGCAAATGATTTCACCTAAGGAAGTTATGTCAATGGAGACAACAAGAGGCTCAAGTACTGACCCCTGAGGTTTGTCTGTGGTGAAGTTGTACATCTCTTTGGATGAACTGGGATGCTTCATCAGTGATGTTCCTGGGGTCAACTGAGGTTTTCGAGTCTTTCAACGTCAGTCCTCCTCACCTAGGTGACCCAGCTGGGGTTGATCAGGTCCCGGCTTGCATCCCAGTAGCATCAAGCCACGTGCTCACCCTCTTTGTCCAAAGCCACCTAGTGGCATGGCCCCCCTCTTAGATGTTCCAGTGATTCCAGCTGTCAAAGCCCAGCAGAGTAAATTCCCTGCAAAGCCCCGACAGCCTATTTCAATAGCAAGCCTTCCAGCCACAGCTCCTGCACTGCTCCACCAGCTCATGGTATTTGGCACGCTTCCTTTCATGAGCCTCCTACATGTGTTCTTCTCAGGGCACTGTCAATTCTCACATGATCACCTGCTTGGTGGAATCTGAGAAGATGACCATATCTAGGCGCTGTGTTGTTGGAGCTATGTGGCTTAGGGAACTTGAGTTGTTTCCCAAGATCCACTCACCCTGCCAGTCTGGAGCCGTGGAAAGCAGGCATGGTTTTGATGGTTGAAATGAAGAAGGCTTCTCCCCAGCTCTCAGAAAGGAGATGAATGAATGTCCTTTGAGGTAGGATGCAAACCAATTGAGAACTTTGCCAGAAATTCCTAGCTAAAATAATGTAGAAAGAAGAAAGTCACATAAATCCACATACATTTATGTTTTTGTCTTAATAATGTGTGGCGCACCCAAATAGGTGACCACAAGTGTTGTGGTTTATTAACTGCATTTGTATTTTTATATGATTCATCTAGAACGGCACTATGCCTAGTAGGACTTTTATTTGTCAATATTAGATTATTACTGTATTTTTATATTATTACCAAAGATTCTATACATGGATTTCTATGGAACGTCACGAAAACATGCGTGCGCAACCAAGAGGCAGAAAGCACCATAGAACAGCATAGAGCAATGCAAAAGAGCAAAAGAATAAAATGAGTTTTTGTGCTGAAAACGGCACCAATTCGAAATCACGATGGTTAGAGAATGTTAAATATGTTCAATATACCTAACGAAATGCATGTCTTTGCCAAAAATGACAAAATACGATGTTATATTAATAATCCAAATGAACATCAAACTTTGAAATATAGTCTGAAATGAGATGTTATTATCATTGAGACAACAGGGGTATACAAAAAAATCCGATTGTAGCTTACAGCAGCCGACTATTTAGGTTAAGTTTATAACGTTGTGGACGGCCACCAAGCGTCTTCTGCCTCAAGGCTGCGCGCGCATCTAGTTTTGTTGGTAAACGGGAAACCCGTGTATAGAGCTAGTAAGTCCCGCCCTTTCCGCTATCCCCGCTGGACCTCTAGATTGAAAAATCGTTAATGCAAGTGAATGTGAGAAAATAATTATTTTCTGGTCCCATTTGAATTTTGCCATGAATGTGAACATTTGTTGTCTGTGAATTTTTAATATAAATTTTCGTGTAAAGATTGCTACAATTGAGCGGGTAGAAGTTTGATGCGGTTAAACTTTGTGTGAGAGCACTTTGTGGACTACAACTTTCCGCTAGACGACAGCGAACTAGTTTCCCATAACAACCATCAGTTGGTCGAGATGTAGAGGGTTATTAAGATCGACTTTGAACACAGTGAACCATACAACTTTACAATCACACTGTATCATAGTGTTAATGTGTTGAGTGAAGCTAGACATGTTTAGAATATTTGTGTTACTATGTGTGTTTATTCCTGCCGTTACAAAAACTAGCATCTCAGTTAATGTTAGCGATTAGAGCTAGCTCACGTCACAGGCAACATGTAGTCTTTCTCGTTATGTCTTTTCCACAACTGATAGCTGAAGAATCATATAATATACTGTCAAACTCGTAACATGAAAAATTATATTAAAAATTCACAGACAACATATGTTCATGGCACAAACGGGACCAGAAAATAATTATTTTCTCACATTCACTTGCATTGACGATTTTTTAATCTAGAGGTCCACTGGGGGTTTAGCGAATGGGCGGGACTTACCAGCTCTATAGTTAACTAAGATGAATCATAAGACGATTCACCCAGAGAATGTCTAATAAGGGGAGAACTGCCACTCTCGGAAAACTTCCGGTTTCTGAACTGGTTGCAGTTCCTTCTGTGGTTCCACATGAGGGCGCTTATCCACGAGACCAGAATGCATGGAGGTCTATGGAGCTGTACCCCTCAAAATCCACTTTATTCGGGATATAATTTTTTTTCAAGTAATTTGAGTATTGTATTCGAAAGGGGAGGCAAAGAAAATACACTTGGTTGAGTATTATATTTTTAAAGTCACTTAATTGTTCTTAAAAGCCTTTCAAATGTGTCAATGACGTCATTCATTAGCACAATGCTAGCGTGTTATGTGCAACAACGACCCAACCTGTAAGAAATCAAAAGGACATAAGTACTCGTTCATTCAACTTTTGACCTATAACCCATGTTGAAGTTATACAAACTACAATCAAATCTGAGATTTGTCAACGACAATCAGGTGAAAGAGACAATTTTAGCCGTCTAGCTCCATTGACTCCCATTCATTCTGCACTCATGGCGATCGCCCCCAGTGGAACTCTGGTGGAACTGCATCCAAAATTCGGTACAATGGGACTTAAAGGTGCGATTTGTAGGATTGTTACCAAACGTTCTGTAGGCCAAAATCAAAACACTGGTGAACGTTCTCAAGACTACCAGACGCGAGCCTCTTCTGGGTTGCCAGATGTAATGAAGACTTAGCTAACGTTAGTTGACCTGCAGCTGCTTTAACGTTTCTCCAACCATGACCCAGCTACACATTACGGAAACAGTGAAAACAAAAAATACCTCTCTAACCAACGTAACATATTTAGCTGAAGTTAGCGATGCAGATAAAGTTTAGCCTAGGCTACCCGTTGTGGAGAAATATGGCCAGCTCTGCGTCAGACTTGATATTCTTCGTTTGATGAAGACGTCACCATCTCAGGAAGCTCCTCCGATGTCCACTTAATGTGTTTCTTGTTTTAATTTTGGAAATTTGCCTGCCTCTCGTAGGCGTTCATGACTACAACTGACAATTGTTGACAGTTGGCCTTTGCTAATTTGGCAACCCAAATAGGAGGACGCGCTAGCCCATTATTAATAAGCTATTCTAGAATTAATCGTTCAAAACATAAACGAAAATTCCAAGAGATTCCGCCCCGTAACTAATTTTTTTTCATGGGTTTTACAGGCTTTTACGGGTTAGAGTAATGTTGTCAAATAAGCCATTACTTCAATTCATCGTGTTTCCTTACTCTCTGACAACATATGGTGATCATTTTTGGAATGGTTACAGTTTATTTTTCATTATTTCCTACATACTGGACCTTTAATACGGAGTGGCAAGGCTCTCCGTAGACGGGCTCTGATTCACCAATGGAACGAAATGGCACTAGTTCCGGACTCCTAAATAGGCGTGTCAAAACATAACCTTTCTCTGAATAAGCAATAATAACATATACATATAATTTTCTATACTATTTTACAGTCATTGTTTGTGTGTGATGCCAATGAAACACTCTTTCGGACACGGAATGAATAATTTAATTTTGTCCCGTTAACCGAGCTAGCTAGCTAACGTTAGCACAGTAAACGGAAAGTGAATGGGAATGTTCGCTAGCTAGCAGCTAAGAACTTTAGTTAAACTTATATATTGTCCCAAACAAACCTGAAATAACATATACTCAGCAACTTTGTGGTAGTCTACTAGTTCTAACAAAAAATATGTTAGGTTAGTTTATCAACCATCTCTGAGTCTAGAGCCTCTGAGAACAGGTGGCTGTGCACCAGAGCTTTGAGGAGACAGTGACAGATCACAAACAAAGCTACTTTTGTCTTTATTTGTTTCGTTGGAAAAAAAACAATTTCAATGTCGGAATGTTAGGGAGACATGTGGCTTCTAGAAAATGGGTTCAAAACTTACATCGCTGAATGTAGGGCTAAGGGATTGGTCATATTCCGTGAAAATGTTCATTTCTCCCATAGGAATACATAGACACTGGACCTCCCGCTAGACTCCTAAATGGGCGTGACAGCTTCGAACCCCACGTCACAACGAGGGAAAGTGAAAACCAGCGCCCCAAGTGGTTGCGTTCCTATCGAAGAGCAGCTCCAATGTTAAAGGTGCGATTTGTAGGATTGTTACCGAACGTTCTGTAGGCCAAAATCAAAACACTGGTGAACGTTCTCAATAATACCAGACGCGAGCCTCTTCTGGGTTGCCAGATGTAATGAAGACTTAGCTAATAACGTTAGTTGACCTGCAGCTGCTTTAACGTTTCTCCAACTATGACTCAGCTACACATTACGGAAGCAGTGAAAACAAAAAATACCTCTCTAACCAATGTAACATATTTAGCTGAAGTTAGCGATGCAGATGAAGTTTAGCCTAGGCTACCTGTTGTGGAGAAATATGGCCAGCTCTGCGTCAGACTTGATATTCTTCGTTTGACGAAGACGTCACCATCTCAGGAAGCTCCTCCGATGTCCACTTAGGCCTAATTTGTTTCTTGTTTTAAGTTTGGAAAATGTCCTGCCTCTCGTAGGCGTTCATGACTACAACTGACAGCTGTTGACAGTTGGCCTTTGCTAATTTGGCAACCCAAATAGGAGGACGCGCTAGCCCATTATTATACGCTATTCTAGAATTAATCGTTCAAAACATAAACGAAAATTCCAAGAGATTCCGCCCCGTAACTCAATTTTTTTCATGGGTTTTACGGGTTAGAGTAATGTTGTCAAATAAGCCATTACTTCAATTCATCGTGTTTCCTTACTCTCTGACAACATATGGTGATCATTTTTGGAATGGTTACAGTTTATTTTCCATTATTTCCTACATACTAGACCTTTAAGTCCCATAGACCTATTTTAAAAAAAATACTGTGAAGCCAAATCAGCGATCTTATCCACCAAAAATATTGTTCAGTGTCTATACAGTAATAATCTTCTAACTGTGAAAATGTCAGACCCTATTTTGCCTTATTTAAAAAAAATCGAAATTGCTCCTTTTGTTTTCATAAACGAACTACAAAAAAAGCCACGTGACTTTACCCTTCGACGTTACTCACAGTAGCATGGTTTGTTTATTAGCCTGGTTAGCATTGCCACTTAACACTTACTGCCAGCTCTTCATGTGAGTAGAAGCACAACACCAGTTATCCAGACATAAAGGTTATCACCACGCGGTTTACATCACCTTCCATTATTACAAAAATATGTAAGCCAGTTAAGCAAATTGCCGTATTGATCAGTTAGAGATTAAGCGCCCAAACCTGTGACGTCACATGCAACTGTAGTTTGTTATCACCATGTTACGACAAAAACTCAAAACAATTCAACTGATCCTAAAAATAAGGTATGACCACTTGAAGCAATAGAGGTGACCCCAGTGCCTAACATATGGAAGGCATTAAGATCCCAATGTGCACCGAGATATATTTTTTCTAAAAAAAAATCCCATCCCCCCCCCCCCCCCCCCCCCCCCCCCCCGCTAAACTCTAGGAACGCAACCACTAGATGGCGATGAGATTACTTTCCCTCCCTATTTACCCGCTTATGAATCGTCTCGCTGTATCAACCGTCTCTGTTATTACTCTAGAACGGCCTAGTGCCTAGTAGCAGAGAATGACGGGCTCTGCTAGTAGGAACATAAGCTCGTGACACAGGAGGTGCAGTTGCGTCTGGGTTCCTATGGGAGCGGACCACCGCTCTGCCCACAGATGCACTTTGGATGAAAAACTGACAAGAAGCAGCCTGTGTCATCTCCTTGTTTTTCCACCTGTTTCACAGGTTAGTACTGTCAGAGATGACGGTCTCTGGTACTGTATAAACGCCATCCGTTTCATGGTGTCTGCAACTCATGACTGATGTCTATTTGATAACTTGTTTTTGTGTTATTGTGAACTTTTAAATTTATATGTTATTAAGTGTGCTTGCAAAGCAGCACACTTATTGTTCTTCTTAAGTTTTATTATTAAGTGTGCTTGCAAAGCAGCACACTTATTGTTCTTCTTAAGTTTTATTAAGTGTGCTTGCAAAGCAGCACACTTATTGTTCTTCTTAAGTTTTATTATTATTTTTCCCGTCTCCCTAATTTTTTTGTCAGCCCTAGCGCCTAGGCCCTTTGAGACAGAGACACCGTTCCAACTTTAAAACGTCCGGTCAGTACCGGTGTAAGTTGGTCGCGAAGATGACGTCAGGTGGGCGTGCCGTTCGTCCGCCATATTGGATTGAACAGAAAGCGAAACTAAATTTTCACAGGTCACAAATTTGGTCCGAACGCCACGAAACTTGACGTACATTATCCTTGGACCAAGCCTCACAAATGTTAGCGGAAGGATTTTTGATTTTCGAAAGCGTTTGCCCGTCACAGCCAAACGAAATCGGCGGCGAAGCTCCGAAACAGGAAGTCGTCCATATCTCAGGAACACTGTCACATATCGATACCAAATTTTGTATATGAACTGGGGACTCCAGTGTGAGGGTGCATAGGCAACAAAAAAAAAAAAAGAAATATTCCAAAAGTTTCCATCATTTGGCAAACCACCCACAGGTATTTGGTAACTTACACCATTCACCATTTATCACAATGCCTTCCATGTATGCACAAGGTCTCAGAGCAGACACATTGTCTCCAGGCAACCTTGCCCAATCATGAAATCCTTGCTCTGCCATGGGATAGTATTGACTTACGAACTGAAATAGCAAGGAGAACAGTAGCTATATATAGCTTACATAATAGAGTTGTTTTCACATTGACGATATTCAAATTAATTTTTTCATTATTGTTACATATCATGATGGGAGACTATTATTAAAAATGTTACAAGTATGCAAATGCATATGTTTACGGGCATTTAGGTTTTACTGTGTTGTTTTGTTGTAAAGACATGCAAGGCATTCTGGGCCATGTAATGAACAGTGGTCGGCAGCACTCCATAGGCTACGTATTAATATAAATAGGTGTTTCTGTAAACCTAGGGACAATAAACAGCTATCTCTGTTACAAAAACGAGCTGGTAATCGCTCATTGAAGAGGGAACTATGATAAAAAGATTGTTTTCCTAAAAGCATGGTGTTGTTGACAAAAGAATAAGCAGGAAATGCCACGTTTATCTTAAATAGCCTACTGAACGCTAGGTGGCAACGTTGTATTACATTTCACTAAATGCGGTGGAATTAGTGTGAGCTTCACAAGGAAAGAAGGTGCAAATATTATGTAATTTATCATGGGAAATTATTGGAAATGTTATTTCTTGTTTATTCTAATTGCAAACCACACACATCCATTCGTAATCACACGTACACATTTAATACTGGAAGACTGTCTATTCGTTTATTTGATGTTGCTTAGCAACTGGGACAGACTTCAGAGCAAAGATTCTAGAACAGAGCTTCAGAGAGACACGTTTTGAGTTCGTGGCCAAGTAGGCTACCTAAAATATCGGTTTCCATGTGTATGTGCTGGATGGTGTGCTTCCTTTATGAAAGTAAGTGTTTTATACAGTTAACGTTACAGACATAATGAGTCATGTTGTAGTGGTCCTGTGCCCCTTCTGTTATTAGAATGCTAAGCGGAGATTTTAACATCATTCATTTCTTGTGTGGCTAGAAGCTAGCTTCTAGCTAGCTAGGTCATAGGGAGGAGATGTTGCTGTAACGTTATGAGATTTATGTTGCTTAGCGTAATGCCATGGTCATTTGATATGAGATGCTTGTAGAAGCTGACAACAGTAACTTCGTCACTCGTAACTTTAGACTCCTATTTTTTTTACTAAGAGTAATTCAGGAAGCATTTTAGCCCTAAAAGTAGCGCCTGAGTCTGTGACAGCTTAAGCGAGGACTCCTAATAAGACCGATTCACAAACAATGTTTTGTGGTGGCATTTCACGTCGCGATGTTTTGAAATGCGTCTAACAATCACGAGGGAACAATTTTGAATTGTAGGCATAACCAAGGGATGCAGTAACACCACCAACAACAACCAAAAGTAGCCTACTCATTGTTTACATGTACATTAAATGTAACGTTTCATTGTGAATCAAATTAAAAGATTCTCATCTTTGCAAACGTTGGCATAGGCATAGGCATGTGGTGACAGATTAATATAAAAATATTGCTGCGTGAATCACGGTAAGCGCGAATGAAGTGGCCACTTCTTAATAGGAGTCACTGTATGGAAGTAGGCTAAGTAAAATAGAGATGTTTAAAATAAGATAAAGTTAGGATATGCCCGCTTGACAACGGCAGAGATAACTGGCCTTTGGCCATAGCATTCAACCATCCATTTAGAACGACTGGCCTTCATAGCAACCAGGGATCTTAGCTGTGATTCATGTAGCTACAGTATGCATACAATGTGATGCAAAGTATAGAAAGGTGATGAAATATACAGAGACAAGTCAAGAAATATAGTGCAATGTAGACAGTAGTATACAGTTGATTTACAGAAGGTGGTTTAGAGTAATATGAATTAAATATAAATATGTGCAGTGTATTAGCAGTTATCTCATACAATAAGTAGAATAATGTATGTAATAGTAACATTATAATAGTAGAAATAATAATATAGATATATGCAGTGTGTTAACAGAATATAATAATATTCAAATATGGATATTCAATATGACAAATATATAACAGATATGTACATAACATACAGCTATGTGCAGTGTGGAAACAGTGTCATTGTAGTGCAGAAACAACATTATAAGAGTAGTAAGAATAAGTTTATGTGCAGGATGAATAGTATAAAGATCAGTAGAATAACTATGTATAAATGTAATTACAGTAGGCCTATGTACATTTGTAAATAAATAGAAAACTATGGGTGAGAGGGATAAATTAATTTTATTTAATCGTAAAAGTAAATTGCATTCAATTAAATAGCAATTAAAAATCTTTCCAGTAGGCTTTAATGTCACGCAAAAAGTACAACCAAAGCTGAGCTTGATCAACTAGAACGTCTAAAGAACCAGAACTTGAGTGTAGTTTTTTGCTGGGTCCCAGGCCATGTTGGTCTGAGGGGAAATGAGAAAGCGGACAGTGCTGCTAAGCAAGCCCTCAATGAAGAAGTCACAGAATGTCAAATCCCTGCCCCAGACCTTAAACCTATACTGAACTCTTAAGCCTAAAGTATGGTCCCGCGTCTGCGTCCCGCACACGCGGCACTGGTGAACGCGTGACGAGAATTGCGTCATTTTTACAGCATGCGTCGCGTCTTTGAGTCGACCGAAATTTAAGACCGCGCGTCAAAGTGACGCGTAGACTGCGCATGTGTGAAACGGAACTGCTGTAAACACTCCCCTCCAGTAGGTGGACCACATAGAAGAACAACACTTAAACGTAGAAACAAACCTAGACAGAAGAAGACTTGTTTGGTTACCATAACGACGATGGAACAGAGCGCCTGTCCTCAGCTTGCCTGGCTTTGAGTTACGTGAGACACCACGACATGGAGTCAACTTCGACCGATGTAAAGCCACAATCCACAGATACATTCTTTAACATTATATTTAATGGTCACTTTACCATCTATGATGTAGAACCCAAAGTATTTCAAGACACCACATTTTAGATGAGTTGGGGACGTAATTATCTGTCTGCTGGCCGTTCTGTGCGTTACCTTTGATTGTCGAAACAGGGTGGCTGCATGGGCTCATTGTGGCTACTGGCTATTATATTGGCTTGATTTGGTAATGAGCCCTGGATCATATAGCACTGAATGAGATGGTAAACAATAAAATAAAACTAATCATAGACAGTGACAGCCTTTACTCCATGCATGGAGAGCTGACATGACTTCGGATTAAATGCATCTTTTAAAAATGAGCGTATGCTGAAATCAAATCGCAAAACCCAGAGCCAATTAAAGGTATCTATCTACAATGCTCAGGCGAAACCCAGTTGCTGATCGAGATGCATTCTCGCCTGTTCCTTATATAATGCGTTATCAATAGTGATTATAATAATAAAGGGAATGTAGCCTACCTCTCCCAGGTGCAATCATTATCACCTAGCCTACTCCTGAACAATGCTGAACTCAAATCTCGAAACTCGCCTGTCAACACCGGGAAATGCGCTACACAGCACTAAAAACCGAATAGTTTATTTATAGTTCGACTACGGATATTTCACGTCATGTTCGAATAAAAGTGACAGCCCTACTCCCTGCATAGAGAGCTGACATGACTTCGGATTAAATGCATCTTTTAAAAATGAGCGTATGCTGAAATCAAATCGCAAAACCCAGAGCCAATTAAAGGTATCTATCTACAACGCTCAGGCGAAACCCATGTAACACTTGCTGATCGAGATGCATTCTCGCCTGTTCCTTATATAATGCGTTATCAATAGTGATTATAATAATAAAGGGAATGTAGCCTACCTCTCCCAGGTGCAATCATTATTACCTAGCCTACTCCTGAACAATGCTGAACTCAATCTCGAAACTCGCCTGTCAACACCGGATAATGTTATCATAATAATAATTGAAGGAATAACCTAGGCTACCGCTCGCTCTAAATACACCCATTATCACAGTGAGACATACATTATGAACACAAATAGTTACTTCAAAACTTTTATTGACACGTCATATTTACAGGTTTTTGGTTCATACTTTTTGGTATGAGGCAGGTGTGAAGACTCAATACAAATTTAATTGAGGACATCTGTACGCACAACTCTTTCTTACCATGACACTACTGCATGTGTTCAGAAAAATGTCTTTACTTTGTATCGCACCAATATTGCTGCCCTCGCAGCACCGAGTCACTTAGCTACATGAGTAGCCTAATAAGCAAGTAGGCTAAGCTAGTCTCTCAGCTATACCAACAGGTGTGCTGTGTGTGTTCTGGTGGATGATAAATGGAGCGATGCGATGGGCCAGCTTATCAAACTTCCCAGCAGACAGGCGAACGTACTCGTGGTGCTTTTTCCTTCATCAGCTCTTCCTTCGTTTAGTGCTCGCACATCCCAAGTTCTTCTTTTCTTCAGGCGTTTCAGGCTTCTTTGGTGGTTGTGTCCTACTTTCAGGCTCGACGTACCGCCCCCAGTTGGTGGGGCAGAGTATCACAGTTAATCCGTAGTGCGCAGGCGCTAACCTTAACAATTTAACGCGCATTCAGGACAGCAGAAATTGCTGCAGAGCCAGAGCATGCCAGAGCCTTTACATCTCAGATAAGTGGCAATCTGAATGGGATTAATGTACCAACAAGCAAGGAATGTGAATTTTGGCACATTTTCATGATCCACTGGGTCGTTATGGGCCACACAAAATACGGTGTTGCTAAAATTACTCCTATTGTGGCTGTTAGAGACATGCATTCATGAGTATCCAGCTACATTCAATGAGTTAAGTAAAATACATTCACACACAAAAAAAACCCCATCACTAATGTTGTGGACATTCCTTTATTCTGAGATACATCAATAGGCTCTCAAAACAATCCCAAACAGAAATAAGGTCTTTATAGAGCAAATCCATATAGATTATTTGTCAAATAAACAGTAAAACAGAATTAGGGGATGTTATATATAACATTCACACTCATAGCTCATATTTCTAAAATAAATCAGTGAAAAAGTATCCTGACAAACAAGCAGCATTTTAATACCTTAGTCATATTTCATAATTTCAAATTTTTCTCTAGGTTACCTGATAGCCCAGTTTGAGAGGTGCAAGACGCGTGACATTATTTATTTTTGCAGCCAATCACTGCTGTTGTTTTATTTTATTGATTTGATTTTAGTCATAGAAGCTAAATTCGAAGGCAGGCCACAGGTAAAAGCCAACGAACCGCATTCACCCCGCAAGGCAATAGTTGAATAGAGCTTTTGAGGTATTGCCACTGCTCCAACACTGAAAGGCACTGTTAGAATGCTTGGATCAAGCCAGGTTCAGCATAGCGTATGTCACTGTCTGCTCACGTTGGTGACCGGACCAGGGCAAGCACACTTTCGCAGTTCCCGCCGGAAATGCAGTCTAGTTATTATTTTTATTATTATTTTTCCCGTCTCCCTAATTTTTTGTCAGCCCTAGCGCCTAGGCCCTTTGAGACAGAGACACCGTTCCAACTTTAAAACGTCCGGTCAGTACCGGTGTAAGTTGGTCGCGAAGATGACGTCAGGTGGGCGTGCCGTTCGTCCGCCATATTGGATTGAACAGAAAGCGAAACTAAATTTTCACAGGTCACAAATTTGGTCCGAACGCCACGAAACTTGACGTACATTATCCTTGGACCAAGCCTCACAAAAGTTACCGGAAGGATTTTTGATTTTTGAAAGCGTTTGCCCGTCACAGCCAAACGAAATCGGCGGCGAAGCTCCGAAACAGGAAGTCGTCCATATCTCAGGAACACTGTCACATATCGATACCAAATTTTGTATATGAACTGGGGACTCCAATGTGAGGGTGCATAAGCTAAAAAAAAAAAGAAATATTCTAAAAGTTTCCATCATTTGGCAAACCACCCATCCATTTTTGGTAACTATCACCTTTCACATTTGCAGTTGTACTGTTATCACAATGCCTTCCAAGTATGCACAATCTCTCTGGGGAGCCACAATGTCTCTAGGCAGCCTTGCCCAATCATGAAATCCTTGCTCTGCCATGGGATAGCATGGACTTACGAACTGAAATAGCAAGGAGAACAGTAGCTATATATAGCTTACATAATAGAGTTGTTTTCACATTGACGGTATTCAAATAAAAATGTTCCTTATTGTTAAATGTCATAATGGGAGAGTTTATTAAAAATGTTACAAGTATGCAAATTCATATATTTACGGGAAATGAGGTTTTACTGGGTTGTTTTGTTATAAAGACATGCAAGGCATTCTGGGCCATGTAATAGACAAACAGTGGTCGGCAGCGTTAACTTGATTTCCTGTATTAATATGAATAGGTGTTTCTGTAAACCTAGAAACAATAAACAGCTATCTCTGTTACAAAAACGAGCTGGTAATCGCTCGTTGAAGAGGGAACTATGATAAAAAAAGATTGTTTTCCTAAAAGCATGGAGTTGACGAAAGAATAAACAAGCAATGTCACGTTAATGTTAAATAGCCTACCTATCTGAACGCTAGGTGGCAACGTTGTATTACATTTCACTAGTGTAGCCTACTTGAAATACGGTGTGAGATTCACAAGTAAGGAAGGTGCAAATATTATGTAATTTATCATGGGAAATTATTGGAAATGTTATTTCTTGTTTATTCTTGCAAACCACACACATCCATTCGGAATCACACGTACACATTTAATACTGAAAGACTATCATTTCGTTTATTTGATGTCGCCTAGCAACACAGCCTTCAGAGCAAAGATTCTAGAACAGGGCTTCAGAGAGACACGTTTTGAGTTTGTGGCCAAGAACCTAAAATATCGGTTTCCATGTGCTGGATGGTGTGCGTCCTTTATGAAAGTAAGTGTTTTATACAGTTAACGTTACAGACATAATGAGTCATGTTGTAGTGGTCAACATAAATGTGCCCCTTCTGTTATTAGAATGCTAAGCGGAGAAGCATGCTAAGCAGAGATTTAGTATCATTCATTTCTTGTGTGGCTAGCTATAGGGAGGAGATGTATGTTGCTAATTGGGATTTATGTTGTTTAGCGTAATGCCATGGTCATTTGATATGAGATGCTTGCACTCGTAACTTCATCACGTGTAACTTTAGGACTGCTATTTTTTTTACTAACAGTAATTCACGAAGCACTTTAGCCCTAAAAGTACAGTAGCACCTACGTCTGTGACCGCTTAAGGGAACTTGCATTGTAGGCATAACTAAGGGATGCAATAACACCACCAACAACCAAAACTAGCCTACTCATTGTCAACATGTACATGAAATGTAACGTTTCATGTGAATCAAATTAAAATGTTTTCTTTGCAAACGTAGGCATAGGCGTATGGTGACAGATTAATTTAATGCTGCTGTGTGTATCACGGTAAGCGTGAATGAAGTGGCCACTTCTTAATGGGACCCACTGTATGGAAGTGGGCTAAGTAAAATAGAGATGTTTTAAGATAAGGTTAATCAGAATTCTACGATATGCCCGCTTGACAACAGCAGAGATAGAACTGGCCTTTGGCCATAGCAACCATCCATTTAGAACGACTGGCCTTCATAGCAACCAAAGATCTGAGCTGTGTTGCAATGTGAGGCAAAGTATAGAAAGGTGATGAAACATACAGAGACAGGTCAAGAAATATAGTGCAATGTAGACAGTAGTATACAGTTGATTTACAGACGGTGGTTTAGAGTAATATGAAGTATTCCTTTATTCTGAGATAGGCTACATCAATAGGCTCTCAAAACAACCCCAGGCTCACAAAACAATCCCAAACAGACATAAGGTCTTTATAGAGCAAATCTATATAGATTATTTGTGAAATAAACCAGTAAAACATAATTTGTGGGATGGAATATATAACATTCACACTCATAGCTCATATTTTTTTTTAAATAAATCAGTGAAAAAGTATCCTGACAAACAAGCAGCTTTTTAATGCCTTGGTCATATTTCATAATTTCTGTTGTACTGTAGGTTACCTGATAGCCCAGTTTGAGAGGCGCAAGACGCATCATTTCACTGCTGTCATTTCAATCACTGCTGTCATTTTATTTTATTGATTTGATCTCAGTCATAGAAGCTAAATTCGAAGGCAGGCCAAAGGTAAAATCCAACAAATCGCATTCAACCCGCAAGCCAATAGTTGAATAGCCCTCTCCTAGAGCTTTTGAGATATTGCCACTGCTCCAACATTGAAAGGCACTGTTACAATGCCTGGATCAAGCCAGGTTCAGCATAGCGTATGCCACTGTCCGCTCACGTTGCTGACCGGACCAGGGCAAGCACACTTTCGCAGTTCCCGCCGGAAATGCAGTCTAGTTAGGTTTGCCATCGTAGGAAGCGGCTAGCTGAGGTTAACGTTCAGCAGCCGTCTCGCGAGCTGTCTGTGGCGGCAAACTGATGTGCTTCAGACGGTTAGAGCTGCCGTCTGTTAGCTAGCTGGATCCTTTTTTAGACACGGTTATTTCACAAAGTTTGATGAGTAGAAATACGTTCACCCACTGCTTTTATAAAACGGATATGTTATGATGTTTGATGAACATAAATAAGTTAAGACACACTGGTTATAAGATATAGAATTTAACAACGTTTTGAGAGTATAAATAGATAAATACACACTGGTCATAAGACATGATTATTCTGATAAGGAATACGAGTATACAGTAAATAAATAGATAAGTTGATACAAGGAATAGTATTTCGTAAAGTATGAAGACGTATGTTAAAAAACACAGTTTTGATATAACAGTTATCTTGAAGTAATGAATGTAAATATACTAAGCCATGACACTGGAATGAATGTTTGTTATCTGAATCATATTGAGTATACGTAATGTAACTAGTGCCTTTAATACTGCTGTTTTGTATGTACTGTATATTTAAACGGGTGAAGTGTTTTATAATATTGAACTGAATCTTTATGTGCTATTCTCTGACTTTTGCTACGTTAGAATTCTATGTATAGAGCTCTATTGAATGGTTAGTCAGGTGGTTTGCTACAGGTAGCCTGTACTTAAATACAATGGTATGTCCATGTTATTGCCCTATTCAGCCATAGTGGCCTATTTCTCACGGGTGTGAAAAAAATGTGAATGTATGAATGTGTTTTTGGGATACATGAGCATATGTATGTGATGAATGTATTGAGATACATAAATGTAATGTTAAAGAACATGTTACTGTTGAAACAGACTTATTGCACAGACTTTGACATGATTGCTAGTCAATAAAAGATGCACTTTGGATGAAAAACTGACAAGAAGCAGCCTGTGTCATCTCCTTGTTTTTCCACCTGTTTCACAGGATCTTCTTATCTTTGTTATGTCAGTCCCACACTTGGGACCTGTAACATAATGTTTCATTTTTTATTATTATTAATGACAAAAAGTGATGGAATTCACAAAAGGCAAAGAAATAAGCCAGTGAGGACTACTGATGAAATCCCAAAATGGAAAGGTACAGGCCACAGTAGGTAAACTGTGATGTTGAAAATGATGGTTGATGGTGTAATAGGGACCATCATCTCAAACTGGTCAGCATGCTTACAGGAGAAATCGGGCCAATTTTGACATAGATCTTGATCGCTAGACGTCGCTGAGTACTGTCGATAGGGGGAAAAAACGACCAAAATCGGTGCTACCGAACTGGAGAAGCTGGTGCAGCTAATACTTCCAGTTACCGACAATGCTAGGTCTGGGGGCATCATCTAAACGTGCCTTTTTTTCCTCTTAACAGACTCAAAATGTCATTAAAAGTTCTGTGCAATATGAACAGGGCCCTTTCTTGACAAAGCGATTTCAAATCAATTGTGAAGAAACCGTTTGAATTCAGATTCATGTAAAAATAGGCCTGATTTCTCCTTTAAGCCCTTCTTCAGGCACAGATTGGTCAGAAGGCATCGGGAGGTTGAGGTGAGGTAAGAACACAAGCTGAAGATATGTTTGTTAATGTCTGAAGCTGAATTTTGTATACAACATGCACACTATTTTTATTCATGGTTTTGCATTTGAACAACCTTCAGTAGGCAAGAAATCAGCTGAAGTCTCTTTCCAATAATCTAGACACATAACAATCATACTTTGTAATCTCTCTAAGTGTGGTGCTATTTTGAGCCTTGTTAGTGGTATAGAAATAGCGATTTCTTTCTACTGTACGTGTGCCCCGAAGGCTAGTGTTAAACGCTAATTAGCGGTTTGCAATAAAACTGGTCACATTCGACTAGCATGAAAACAAATCCCAGCGAACGGTCGAACTCGGTACAAATGTGTTATTAACCTAGGTTCATTTTGCGCCAGAATTGTCCTTTAAAAGGAACAAAATTGAGCCCCTAAAGTACTAATATGTTAGCCTGGTAAACCAGACCCTGGAATCTTTCAGATTAAGGGTCTGGCCACGAGTAAGGAAAATGGCAGTGTTGCCAGATGCCAACAAGGTTTTCCAGCCCAAAACCTCGTCAAAAACCGCGAGAATGCACAAAAAACCGCCCAAATTTGCTTTTGCTTGTTTCTCATTTAAACACATTGAAATCATTAACAAGCTTTAAAATGACCCATTTTTCGACTTAGCCTATTCAATCCAATTTCAGAAACAATATTCAATCAAACTGTAGGCTACACAAAAAATATTTTCATAGGCCTACCCCAAATGTAGGCTAAAGGCTTGAGTTAAACTTGAGTCTGACACCTGTGATTTAGAACAATTAATTAATAGGCTACCTAGGCGCTATATATTCCCTGAGACAGGCAGTTAGGCCTAGAGTTTTCATGAAAATCGCGCTGAATAGGCTATTTAGGACAGTGTCAGTGTGCTCTTTGCAGAAGCAGTGCGTCCATGCATGGCAACTACACGCAAAAAATATTTTCATACGCCAGATATAGGCTAAAGGCAAACTTGAGTTTGACACCTGTAATTTAGAACAATTAGTAGGCCTACCTGACAGGCAGTTAATCGTAGTTTTCATGAAAGTCGCGTTGAACGAGCAGGGGTGTCAGTGCGCTCTTTGCAGAAGCAGAACGTTCATGCATGGGCCATCTCTACACAAAAAACATAGGCCTATGGCCCTAGGCCCTTCGTGAAAATCGCTTTGAGCAATTGTTATTAGGCCTAAAAATAATTAAAAAGTTCTAGTAGGCCTAGGCTTTGTCAAACTTCCTCAACAACTGTCGGGCTGGACGGAACGTGGGCCGTAGTCCTATGTCAAGCCATTCGCGCAAGACCTGCGCACATCCATCAACCCTGAAAGAAGGGGTAAGTCCTGTCTCGTAGGTAATCTTTCAGCAGTGTGCACACTCATGAAGAGATTGACTGTAATGACAAAATGCTCTTTGCCCACTTTGGCATATTGACATTGTCAGTCAGCTAGCTAAGTTTGAAAACCCCGCGAGCTGTGTGTTTGAATGGCGGTCTGCGCCAGAGTAGGGGAGAACCGGACTGAAACACTTTTTAATTAAACGTAATTTACAAAGACATCGTAAAACACTGAAAGCTAATATTTTGTCACACGCAAACTACATCGGTCCTCTGTCAAATACAGTTGCATTTTCAGCTCTGAACAAAACCATTCAGGATTTATTTAAGGAGAAATCGAACATGCGTTTTGTTTCATTCGTCCCTCCAGACCGGGATAAATGAAACGACATGGGGGATGAAAGAAACATACAGCTTAAACTTCCCACAACTTCAATATTTGACAACATCATGAATGGTACTTGAAATATGTGTTGATTTGGATAAATTACTGCTGGGCTTTACTGTCTGCTGTTAATATCTAACAACTAATTGCGGTCATTGTGAAGCGCATATCTCGCGGTTAAATACCATGCACTATGCCATTTATATGGCTAGAATGCATGTTTCGATACATAAGGTGACGTGAGCTGAGAGTGTCTGAGTTTAGGGGGGCACGTCAGCCAGAGGGTGTGTGAGTGAGTGCGTGTGAGTCTGCTGCCTGCTGACCAGAGACGGTCGCTGGAAGAAGGGTCTGAAGTGCCTTTGTTTCGGCTACAAAAACCCGCCGAACTGATCCGAAACCAGCCCAATTTTTATACACCCGCCCAAACCCATTTTTGCCCGCAAAATAGATTGCAAAACCGCCCAATTCTGGCAACCCTGGAAAATGGGCAATTCGAGGGGCGGCACCAAGCATGCATTTGAAACTCTCACTGCACGCAGTTGGATAACGCTACGACCAATCACAACAATTCATCAGTGTCAGTCATCAGTGTAGCTCGCCTTTGTCCCACCTACACCGATTTGATTGGTCCCTCTCGCTCGAGAGATGGAAGAAATTTGGATCATTGCTCGTGGCCAGAGTATCTTGCGGGCACCATTCAAATTGTGCTCTCGCGAGAACTCTGGATTTCCAGGGTACTAATATGTACCGTTCCTGGATCATTAATGTACCTTTTTGCAAAGGGACCATATTTGTACCTAACGGTGGGTTTCCACACAGCGAAACACCTCGCGATTTTCGGCCAGCGAAATTTCGCCTCGGGGGCGTATCTATGGGCGTGACGGCGAAACCGCTAACCTTTTGACTGCAGTGTCTAGCCAGTGGTGGCAAGCGAGCGAATTAGGCTAATCGGCTAGTTCAAACGTTTAAGTACTTCATGAAGATATCCAGGGGTCTTTATGCCTCGACTAAGTTGATGTTGCCTATAAACAACAATTCATGTTCATAGAAACAACAAGGTCAATAAGACCTTGATAATAATAGATAATATATTTTATACCTGTGTTGCAGCATGTAGCCTAGCTGTCTAGCTAGGTTTACAATGCAATCCAATGTCTTAAAATACTAGCATTTCACCTGTCAGCTAGCTAAAAAGATCGAGTACTTAAACTAACATATATATAGTGGTCTATTTAGTGGTGTATGTGCTCTGACTAAGTTCGTGTGGCATATAAACCACAATTTGTGTTGATACAAGTGCCAATGTTCATGTAGAAAAATTTTAATCACATACAAATGTTCGTGTTACAGCTCAGGTAGTCTCCGCCATCTTGGTCAGACTTTTTTGTAACTCCCGCCTCCAAACACAAAGACGCGGACCTGAATTGGTTCTCGAATGGTCCTTATTTAAATAAAGTTAAACTTTGGCCAACTTCGTTTCGCCTGCCTCGGCGATTCGCTTTCATTTCGCCCAACCAGGGCGAATTTCGTCTCCATTCAACCTCAATAGAGCATCACAGTCCCGCCCCTCCTCCGAGAGAGCTTAGTTTCCGGAAGTAAATTTCCCATTAGGGGTTTGCACCGACGTCATGTTCTGGCCGGTAACTATGGTAACCCAGCACGCGCGGCCATATTGGCGATACTCAGGTGAATGAAGTACAATGGAGTATTATGCACTTTGGATATCTTACGTGATTGTAGCCGTGTCTAAACAACAGAAAATCTCATCAAAATGCGTCTAAGATGCAAAGGCTGAATAATATATAAGCAATACACGAACCAGCGCAAAATAATTTCCAACCAGCGACAGCACGCAAACCCTTTCCTCCAAACAGTGATTTTTATATAGTGAATGTGCAGTTAATAGCAGTTATTTCAGGAGTAATCGTGCAAATAATCGTGTTTTGGTATTGAATGTTAGATTTACCATCGTGTATTTTATATCGTGTGTGTGTGTGTGTGTGAAAGCGGTTAACGTTATGTGATCAGGTCAGGATCACGACTAATTGCAATCACCTGGGCGTGCGGGCTGGGGGTCATGGGTACGTAACTTCCTTCCCGACAAACACAAAAGAAGCTCTCCCAAATTGTTTGGTACGCAAGTTGCTTGTCGCTGGTCGGTACAAACCGCGCACTTCATGCTGGGTTTTGGTTGCGAACAACTCCCTCGCTGTGGTCTGGGTAGGTGGAATGTTTCATGTACTCCTTACACTTTTAATGTGAGTTGTTGCCACTGCTGTAGACCACGAACGTTTGTCTGACATGTAGGTAATAGCATAAAGTGAGAGTTTGTGTTTAGCCACGTAGTTTGAACACGGGGCAGGTGGTTGTAGTGTCGTAACGTTTGGCTCATCTTGCTATAGACTGTCATCTCCTCCCTACTCCTGTTTCCCTGTGACTACTCCCTCCTCTGCTCCTGTTGCCCTGGGCTAGCTCGCATTGTGGAAAAGGCCGAGGTAGGCATTGTTTATTGTTCTAACAGTGCAACGGTCCTATTTTAAATATGTATCTGGTACAATGTTTTCTTTTTTACATGTCGTTTGACTTATGAACAATTAAACTTCATAAAAACTGTTGTGTATTGTTATGAAATGCGACATAACCATGGACCAGGGTGTTAAACGTTTCTCTCTGTTGTAGATCACAGCTGGCTGTCTATTACAGTTTGACCACTGTTTTCCCCCATTAGAGTTTCTTTTGGTATTAGTGAGTGTTAACCTAACAGCACGTCAAAGTTGGTTGTACAGTATGCTTGTTTGTGTTGGTTTATTTTCTTTGTGTTGTATGCTTGTCTGAGTGTGATACACTGGTGCATTTACACTGTTTGCCAGGGTCTGTTACACGACCAGGTGTAGTGCTGTTGCCATCCCTGAGCTCATATTAGCAGCTAGTTAGCGATTTCAGACTGTTACTCCGAGGCTATTGAGACTTATTCTTCCCCCCGGCAGTATTAGTTTTTAATGGGTTCTTGTAATCCCTGACTTAGCTTATCCACACGGGAGACTGTTACTCCTGGGGCATAGGGGTCTATCTATGCCCCAGGTGGTATTAGTTCATATTGAGTTCTTTGTGACTCCCAACCTAGTTTCTCCACACAGTAGACTGTTACTCTTGGGCCATAGGGGTCTATGTCCCAGGTAGTATTAGTTCATTATAGCTTCTGCTATTCATTGTAGCTGTATCGGTAGCACTCCACTGGCGCTGAATAGCGTGGTTGTCTTGTTTTTGTTTCCTTTATTGAATGCCCCTCCTTCCCCCTGTTTGCTAGTATGGCCTGCTAGGTCTATTAGGTCACACAGTTAAGGTACTCTAGGACTGCCGCCTTCCCCTAGTTTGCGGTGAGGGCACATTCTAGTGGTTGAGCGTGTACTGAACACCTATTTATACTCGTGTGGGTTGTATTTAGAAAGCTTGAGTGTTACACTTGTGTTTGTGTGTGTGTATGGCCATAGATCACTTTTGGGGCTGGGCAGCCGTCCGAGGGTTACTGTACCTGTGTTAATTCAGGCCGTGTAGCAGCCACCAATCCACTGGGCATTTCATTTATGATTATGTGTATTACATTTTGTTTTCTTTGATTATTTCGTATTGTGTATTCTGATTTTGTTTTTATCGGATTTACCTACTGTACACCCCTGCCATCCATTTTAAACGAAGAAAAGAAATAATAAATATAACATTGTTTATACTACTGCCTCTGGCCTCATCCATTTAGTTGGATAAACCTGAGGGCCCTGTCACATTTGGCGCTGCGAGCAGGGTTCATGAAGAGGCTGTTAAATTATTTTTTTTTCTGTTTGTTTTGATCTTTGGTGTTGTGTGAGTGAACATCTTTTACCATAGTTGCTAGTTAGCTGGTTGGGGAAAACAGTGGTTGAAGAGTGTGTTCGTCCCATTCCTGGAAGCAAGAAGGCCGGGCCGAAGGAACTTCTAATTCCCGTCGTCAACACCATTGCTGGAGCGTTGGCGCCTGCATAGTGCTTCGTAATTGTGACTGCTGTCCTTTCTGTGTGTGTATATATATATATATATATTTTTTTTTTTATACTTTTTTTTTTTTTTTTTTTTCCCTCGTTTGTTTGTTTGTTCCCTCTCGTCCTTATTGCAGACTAAGTGTAAGGATGGACAATGAGGAGATGGCAGCTCAACTTAGAACCCTGACTGAGCTTGTGCAGCAATTGCAGGCAGACAACACAAAACTTAGGGAAGAGGTCGCCCAAAGGTCAGTTCCGCCAACACCCGATAGTTTGCCAGGTCAGTCCCCTAGGCCTGGTCCTGTAAATGAGGCCGTTAGACCAGCCCCAACTGGAGTAGTAGAACGCTATGTGTATATCCCTCGTGAGCGTAAGTGCCCACGGTTCTCTGGGAGACTGTCTCATGATTCTTTAACGGTGGAGGATTGGGTGGAGGAGGCCCGCCGCCACTTATCTTCACGGCATATGCCACTTTCCGAACAGGTTTTGACTATTTTTGATTTGTTAGATGGTGAGGCCAGGACCGAGGTTAAGTTTCGCCCTGCTTCCGATAGAGATGACCCCGATAAGATCTTTGGTATACTTACCAGTATTTATGGTTGCTCCCACTCCTATATTAGTCTACAGAAGCAGTTTTTCCAGCGACGGCAACTTGCAGGGGAGTCTTTGAGGGAATACTCCCATGCTCTTATGCACATGATGGAAGCTGTAAAGAGGAGGGATCCGGTCTGTTTTGCGAATCCTGATGTGGTATTGCGTGATCAGTTCATAGAGCATGTAGGGGACAGTATGTTGAAACGGGAGCTGCGACGTCAAGTACGGCTCCACCCAACTATCACTTTCTATGATGTCCGTAGTGAAGCTATTCGTTGGGTAGAGGAGGGTGAGCACTCTAGTGACCCTAGGCCCCGTGCACATTCCTGTAGTACCAATGTAGTCCAAGAGCATGATGTTGACTCCAACGCAGTGTCTGTTAAGCCTACCAATGAGTTGACTGAGCTAAAAGAGAGTCTCCGTAAGCAACAGTCTCAATTAGACACCATTTTGCGCCGTCTCGATTCCCCTTTGCTACCTGACCAGTCCATCCGTAGGCCACTTGTGCGTAGCTCTCGTTATCGTTTCCAAGCTGATGGCAAGCCCATATGTTTGCGATGTAACCAACCTGGCCATATTGCACGTTTTTGTCAACCTCCAAATGCTGCTCCTAGAGCAGAGATAGAGTCCCACTCTCTCCCTCGGCAGCAGCCGGAAAACTAGTACCCCCTGACGTTATGGCCCAAACGTTGGGTGGGGAGTCATTGGGCTTGACATTAATAGGCACACGACAACTCATTGGCAAATGTCCAGTAGTAGAGGTTAAGATTGGGGGTGTGGCGGTGGCTTGCTTGCTGGACACTGGCTCTATGGTGACTACAGTCACCCAGAAATTTTTCGAGCAGCAGTTACAACCCCTTTTTCACACTGGTTTACAATCTTGTAACTGGCTTAAGTTAAAAGCAGCAAACGGCTTGGAGATACCATACTTAGGATATCTAGAACTAGATGTACATCTTTTTGGCCGAACCCTGCCTAAAATGGGTATCCTCGTCATTAAAGACCCAGCTGACCCAGACGCCCAGGCCCGCAAAGATTCTGTTCCCGGCCTCCTTGGAATGAACATTATCAGCAAGTGCTATCAAGAATTGTTTGTCGACCATGGCAGCGCCTTATTTCGATCCCCTGATGTCCGGCAGGCTGGCAGGGTGTGGCAGCAAGCCCTGTCTGAATGTCAACATCTTGAACGTGCCTTGGAGAGTGGCAAAGTGGGTTCTGTACGGGTGCAGCCAGGGCCAGCGATCCAAGTGCCAGCAGGGTCCATGAAGCTGGTTCCAGCCACTTGCCACCCAGGATTGGGGTCCACACTTCCGTCTGCTCTTCTAGAGCCTGTATCGTTCACTGATGGCCATCTGCCAGGTAACCTGCTCATTCCAACAGCTTACCTTTCCGTCACTTGTGGCCGGGTTCAAGTGCCAGTTGTTAATATCGGATGTCAAGATCAGTGGCTTTGGCCAAAGACCGTGCTCGGGAAACTTTATGTTGCCACCTCACCGGTTTCTGCTTCTGCCATCAACTTTGAAATCCAGGGAGACAGTCACGAGCAGATAGCCTTTATCCAGTCCATTCACACAGGAGAACACACCGATACAAGCTTTTCCCAGCTTACCTGGCCCACATTGTCAGATCAAGAACAGCAGGAAGCTCGCGGGCTGTTGGAGAAGTACAGCAATACATTCAGTCAGAGTGATGGGGACTTAGGATGTACCAACTTAGTCCAACACACCATTCCCTTGCTGGATGATGCCCCTGTGCGGCAACGGTATCGCCGCCTTCCACCTTCTCAATATGACTTGGTGAAAAAGCACGTCCAAGAGTTGCTAGACCATAACATCGTCAGGCCCAGTTGCAGTCCTTATGCATCACCTATTGTGGTGGTCCAGAAGAAAGATGGTTCAATTCGCCTGTGTGTCGACTACCGCCAGCTCAACGCCAAGACACGTAAGGACGCATTCCCACTTCCCAGGATAGAAGAGTCCCTGGATGCATTGAGTGGAGCCAAGTGGTTCAGTACCTTGGACTTAGCCAGTGGCTATAACCAAGTCCCAGTCAGCGAGCAAGATCGTGAGAAGACCGCGTTTTGCACGCCCTTTGGGCTTTTTGAATTCAACAGGATGCCCTTTGGGCTGTGTAACGCTCCAGGTACTTTCCAACGCTTAATGGAGCGCATTTTTGGAGATCAGAGCTTCCATGCCCTCTTATTGTACCTGGACGACATCGTGATCTTCTCCACCACGTTCCAACAACACCTTGAGCGCCTAGAGATGGTATTGACCCGACTTCAGCAACAAGACCTGAAACTGAAGCTAAAGAAATGCCGTTTTTTTCAGACTGAGGTCAGCTACTTGGGGCATGTGATATCTGCAGCAGGAGTGGCCACCGATCCTGAGAAGATCCGAGTGGTTGCAGAATGGAAGAGGCCCTCCACAGTCAAAGAGCTTCGTTCCTTCCTTGGGTTCGCCTCATATTATAGGCGATTTGTGGAGGGGTTTGCAAGCCTTGCAGCCCCTTTGCATAAGCTGGTAGGTGCCCTACAGGGTACCCGCAAGAGACCTGGGCCTCGGATCCAGGGTTCCTTCGCACAGCACTGGACTGGAGCCTGTGAAACAGCCTTCTCAGCCTTGAAAGAACGACTGATTTATGCCCCCGTCCTAGGATATGCGGATTTCACACTCCCATTTATCGTAGAGACTGATGCAAGTAATTCTGGGTTGGGCGCGGTATTATCGCAAGAGCAGGCTGGGCAGCGACGGCCAATTGCATATGCCAGCCGAGGTCTCCGCCCCAGTGAAAGGAATATGACCAACTACAGTTCAATGAAGCTGGAGCTTGTAGGCCTGAAGTGGGCGGTTACCGAAAAATTCCGTGAGTACCTTCTTGGTCACAAGTTTACAGTTTACACGGACAACAACCCGCTAAGTTACCTGCAATCAGCCAAGTTGGCGGCCGTGGAACAACGCTGGGTGTCCCAGTTGGCTCTCTTTGACTACGAGATCAAGTACCGACCCGGCACCGCCAACCGCAATGCGGATGCACTGTCCCGACTGCCCTCTACCCCGGCCTCTCCATCAGCTACCCCAGAGGTGTCTGTTCTTCCTCAATGTTCCATGCCAGGTGAGACCCCCGGGCTGGGCCCCCGGGTGGTTGATTCACTGGAAGTGGGGGCTATTGTACCCAGGGCTCCTGCCCTCCCTACGGGTGTGATGCGAACTCAGACCCCCGGGCTGGGCCCCCGGGTGGCTGATCCACTCAAGGTGGGTGCTATCGTTTCAGGGGATCCTCCCCTCCCTACATGGGTGATGCGCGCTGAGACCCCTGGGCTGGGCCCCCAGGGGGTCGAATCCCTTTCAAGTGGGCTTGTCATGCCAGGTGTTCCAGTTCCCCCGCAATGTGCACTGAGTAGCGTGGCCCCTGGGCTGGGCCCCCAGGTGGCCAACATCTGTGAAGTTGAAGCTGCACCATCACGGAGTAAGAAGGACTTAAGAGTACTCCAAGCGGCCGATCCTTGCATTGTGGCATTTATGCGCTTTTGGAGGAGGAACCATCCACCGACTGCTATCGAATTGAAGACCGCACCTGCTGGAGTTCGAGAGCTTGCCAGACAGTGGCCCCGAATCAGAGAGAGAGAAGGTGTGCTGTACAGGGAAGTGCAGATTCCCCCATCCAGAGCCCAGGTTTTCCAGCTGCTGTTACCCGCAGCTCTGCGGGGAGAAGTTCTAACTGGCCTGCACAATAACCACGGCCATCAAGGAGTGGACCGGACTACAGCCTTAATCCGTCAACGGTGTTATTGGCCCAAGATGTGTCAGGATATCAAGCGGTGGTGTGATGAATGTCAACGTTGTACAGTAGCAAAAGCTACCCAACCCAGAGTTAGAACATTTATGGGCAGTCTTCTGGCTACCAGACCCCTGGAGATTATAGCAATTGACTTCACCATCCTTGATCGGGCCAGCAGCGGGCAGGAGAACGTTCTGGTGGTGACAGACGTATTTTCCAAGTTCACACAGGCGTATCCCACCCCAGATCAAAAAGCCAAGACTGTTGTGAAGGTGCTGGTGGAGAAATGGTTCTATATCTACGGGGTACCACAGCGGATCCATTCTGACCAAGGCAGGTGTTTTGAAGGAGAGCTACTGCATCAGCTATGTGCACTGTATGGCGTTCAGAAGAGTCGGACCACCCCCTACCATCCGGAGGGGAATGGACAGTGTGAGCGGTTTAACCGCACTCTCCACGACCTCTTGCGGACACTGCCCCCAGACAAGAAGAGAAAATGGCCCCAACTGCTCCCACAGCTTCTTTTTGCCTATAACACCACAGTGCATCACTCCACCCAACACTGCCCGTATGAATTGATGTTCGGGCAGAAGCCTCGGCTCCCCGTGGACCAGTTACTTGGTGTCATAGAAGAAGATCCCCCATACGCCAATACAGCTGACTGGATGGGGCAACACAAAGAACATCTGTTGGCGGTGTATAGTAATGCCCGGGAAAAGCTGGAAGCTGCTGCAGCCTACCGGAGACGAGACCATGCTGACCCCGCCCCCATCCTGTCAAGAGGCACCTTGGTGTACTGTAAGAACCACTTCCATGGTAGGCACAAGATACAGGACATCTGGAGTTCTACAGTCTATGAGGTGTTGGAATGCTTGGATGAGGTGGGCACCCTTTACAAGATCAAGCCCCTGGGTGACGGCGGCCCCTGCAAAGTCTTACATCGCACCGAGATAAAACCAGTCCCAGGTGGGACAGAGGGCAGGCAAACAGAGGCAATCCACCACCCTCCGCCGGTGCATGGAGCCGTTGGTACCCCATCCCTAGTGGCTGATGCCACTCATCCTCCATCTCCAACATACAGGGAGGTTACCACTCCAGATGACTCCGAGGACGACAGCATTTGGAGAGTATCCATCACATCGGCCAGACCAAGTACCATAGGAAGCCATGACCCTCTGCCGGGCCTCAGAGGCGAGAGTTTACCGAGTGGTTCCACTCGAGCAAGCAATGCGAGTCCACCCCTGCCCCCAGTGGAACAGTTGGTTATACCACCTACAGAGGGAGAATTAGGTATGGATCCCATGTCACCCGAACCTGTAGATTCCCCCCCTGTGCAGGCATCTGGTAGCCCAGCTAGGAACCCTATACTCATGTCTACCCTTAGACGTTCGAGACGCTGTACAGCTGGGCAACACTCTAACCCCTTTCACCTACCACAGTCTGCCTCCAACAACTCAGGGTCAGGTACAGTGTAGGTGAATGCTGCTGATAATGTTTCGCTCTCTCTCTCTCTCTCTCTCCTCTTTGTGTAGTATTATGTCAGAGTTGGTTCACCGGGTCGGTGAACATTAAAAGCTGGGGTGTATGTGATCAGGTCAGGATCACGACTAATTGCAATCACCTGGGCGTGCGGGCTGGGGGTCATGGGTACGTAACTTCCTTCCCGACAAACACAAAAGAAGCTCTCCCAAATTGTTTGGTACGCAAGTTGCTTGTCGCTGGTCGGTACAAACCGCGCACTTCATGCTGGGTTTTGGTTGCGAACAACTCCCTCGCTGTGGTCTGGGTAGGTGGAATGTTTCATGTACTCCTTACACTTTTAATGTGAGTTGTTGCCACTGCTGTAGACCACGAACGTTTGTCTGACATGTAGGTAATAGCATAAAGTGAGAGTTTGTGTTTAGCCACGTAGTTTGAACACGGGGCAGGTGGTTGTAGTGTCGTAACGTTTGGCTCATCTTGCTATAGACTGTCATCTCCTCCCTACTCCTGTTTCCCTGTGACTACTCCCTCCTCTGCTCCTGTTGCCCTGGGCTAGCTCGCATTGTGGAAAAGGCCGAGGTAGGCATTGTTTATTGTTCTAACAGTGCAACGGTCCTATTTTAAATATGTATCTGGTACAATGTTTTCTTTTTTACATGTCGTTTGACTTATGAACAATTAAACTTCATAAAAACTGTTGTGTATTGTTATGAAACGCGACATAACCATGGACCAGGGTGTTAAACGTTTCTCTCTGTTGTAGATCACAGCTGGCTGTCTATTACAGTTTGACCACTGTTTTCCCCCATTAGAGTTTCTTTTGGTATTAGTGAGTGTTAACCTAACAGCACGTCAAAGTTGGTTGTACAGTATGCTTGTTTGTGTTGGTTTATTTTCTTTGTGTTGTATGCTTGTCTGAGTGTGATACACTGGTGCATTTACACTGTTTGCCAGGGTCTGTTACACGACCAGGTGTAGTGCTGTTGCCATCCCTGAGCTCATATTAGCAGCTAGTTAGCGATTTCAGACTGTTACTCCGAGGCTATTGAGACTTATTCTTCCCCCCGGCAGTATTAGTTTTTAATGGGTTCTTGTAACCCCTGACTTAGCTTATCCACACGGGAGACTGTTACTCCTGGGGCATAGGGGTCTATCTATGCCCCAGGTGGTATTAGTTCATATTGAGTTCTTTGTGACTCCCAACCTAGTTTCTCCACACAGTAGACTGTTACTCTTGGGCCATAGGGGTCTATGTCCCAGGTAGTATTAGTTCATTATAGCTTCTGCTATTCATTGTAGCTGTATCGGTAGCACTCCACTGGCGCTGAATAGCGTGGTTGTCTTGTTTTTGTTTCCTTTATTGAATGCCCCTCCTTCCCCCTGTTTGCTAGTATGGCCTGCTAGGTCTATTAGGTCACACAGTTAAGGTACTCTAGGACTGCCGCCTTCCCCTAGTTTGCGGTGAGGGCACATTCTAGTGGTTGAGCGTGTACTGAACACCTATTTATACTCGTGTGGGTTGTATTTAGAAAGCTTGAGTGTTACACTTGTGTTTGTGTGTGTGTATGGCCATAGATCACTTTTGGGGCTGGGCAGCCGTCCGAGGGTTACTGTACCTGTGTTAATTCAGGCCGTGTAGCAGCCACCAATCCACTGGGCATTTCATTTATGATTATGTGTATTACATTTTGTTTTCTTTGATTATTTCGTATTGTGTATTCTGATTTTGTTTTTATCGGATTTACCTACTGTACACCCCTGCCATCCATTTTAAACGAAGAAAAGAAATAATAAATATAACATTGTTTATACTACTGCCTCTGGCCTCATCCATTTAGTTGGATAAACCTGAGGGCCCTGTCACAGTTAGCAACATTGTGCAGTGCTTCGTATCTGACTGCGATCCTGGTGCATGGTCTGCTCTTGGACCACCATATTCAGTTTGCTTTGCATTATTACGCAAAATGTTCATTAAATGTATGAATTAGTATTTCTAGGTTAATGATTGATGATATGACTCGTACAGTATGAAGGCTATAGTAGCCTAGCTAATGTTAACTAGCATTACCAACCTTGCAAAACTCACCACACAACTTTGTAGGTCTTGTCCCTCATGCTGGCCCTTACAAAACCCACAAGCTAACCCTCGGACACACAACAGTCAATAATGTGACCCGATTTAAAGTGGTTTTCACCCCTTTGGACACTCTTGATTTCGTCCTTGAAACAGTGAAATATTCACGGGGGCATGGACGGTTTGCTATGCTGTTACATTAAACAATCGCTAAAAAGAAAAACTCACATGCAGGTGGTGGAGGCAGTGACATCTGCTGACCTAAAAAAAGGCAGGAAGAGACAAATACATCAGAACAGTCACATGATATGCACCAGGTTAATAAACATGAATGTCAGTAGTTCTATGGTAGGAAATATGACTCAACTGGTTTCTTAAATACATGTATAAATGTTAACTTACAGGGCTTCAAGGCACACGCACCATCCTGGAATGCTCTCTTGCTTGCGGAACGGTTTCATCTGAAATAAAAGACCATACAATCTGCACTGATTGCAAAAAGAATATTTGAATTGTGTAAATAATGTAGTCTGTATTTAAAGGAGAATTCCACCATTGAAAAAGCTGTTGGTAGCATCGGCTAACTAGCGCCAGATTTTGAGGTGGGCTAACCCGAGATGGGCTATGAGACATACGTTCACACTCGGTATCATGTTTCAACACACTTTAGGTCAATATCACACCGGAATTCTCCTTTAAGAGGTCTTACCATCACGTGACCCTGCACTGCCTTTTCTGGACGCTCGCATCTTCTTCCGCCTCAATACTAGAAGTGTCCATCAGCCGCTGATATTTTTCTATAGCTTTGGTGTATGAATCTACATTAAGAGAACAAAGTTTTTGTGAGCCAGTAGTAGAACAAAGCAGTATTTCCATACAGAGAAAACTATTATTGATAGTATTGCAGCAATCAGTCACCTGTACACAACCAGATTTTCTTGACTGGATATTTGGCCCAGCTTTTGACTTGATTTTTGTATTGTAGCCCAGAGAATTTCTAATTGGGAGACACAGCATCCATAGAAATGCATGGGCTTAGTTTGTAAAGCCAGTATGGCAGCTGTGTATAGCCTACTACACACATTCAGCCCCTTCCTGTATGCTTCCCAACAGACCTCTGAAGTTCGCCTACAAAAAGGAACCAAAACTGCCATCCTTGCCTATAAGGAGATCAGGGTGTTAATTTAACCTAACTACCTTAGGTCTGGGGTAGCAAAAATCTAAGTTGCTGTCTTAACGTAGGCCTACCGAAAATCACAGTTAGCCTACCACTCGAAGGCAGAAAAAGTGTGTTGAGCAAAATGTCTGCATTTCAGACTTCTGCATCCCCGGGAGAGTGCAATAATTCTCTCCCCATGTTATTTTCCCATAGCAAAAATCGCAAGATAGGCTACCGGATCTCAGCTTTTTGAAGGCAAAATTCAGAGGTATATTCACTTGAATCGTCTATCCCATAAACTGTGTTACAAGATGGCCGCCGACAGTGTGTAGACATTATCTATAGCCATCTCTATGGCTCTAGTGTAGCCTACATATGCAGGACTGTTCAGTAGGTTATACCCACTTAAAAAGCATCACCATCTCAGTATACCAACTTAAAATAGACTAGGATACATTTGGGGTTGATCACAGTATAGCCTACCCACTACAGCTAACTACTAGCCTACATCACAGTAGCCTAGCCTATATCCAGCTACATACAGTATATCCACTAGCCTACTAGACTACACCACTGCTGCCGAGTGACTTGCCTAAAAGGACTGACTGTACACTAAAACTAATTAAAAGAAACGGTAGCCCAGTGCTATTATTTGTAACATCAACGCGAGCAGGTTAACACGATGACACAAAACATACAATGCTGCAAAACATAAAGTTGAGAACAGCAGCAAACAAAGACGAACGAGCAATGTAAATTACAAACTTGGCAGAATCGGAATATAACAAAGCCCTACAAGTGAAAGGACTTAAAGGAATTATCCGGAGTAAAATGCACTTTAGATCAATTTACGGATGATTGGGAGTACATACGTTGAGTGACATCCAAATCATGTCATTCGGATGTGTTTTGAGAAAGTTCGAAGTTACCGTTTTTAGTCAAAACTCGTTAGCCTGGAAGTGACGCGGGCATGTCATTTCGCCGCTACAAAACGCTATTTTTATACCTCTTCTACAGTTCCAAACAACATTACACTTACGTAGTAGTGAGTAGAGGGTCCCTAAAGCCAAACCGAAGTATCCCGAGGTCTTTATGTGGTCGGATAGAGAGTCCAGAATGAATTTCATCAAGCCAGTACCTTTCCGGAAATGTTGCCATCTTTGCTGCCTCTTCAGGGGAAAGTCCGTAGGAGTCGATTGCTGAGTGTGGAGTAACAGACTCTGGAAATTCACGTCGCCGTTTTTTTTTTTTAAACATAGTCCAGTCCATACAACTTCATTTCAATTTCGAAAGAAATACTGGACTATGTTTTTAAAAAAAAAAAAAAAACGGCGACGAAATTGTGAATTTCCAGAGCGTGTTACTCCACACTCAATGCTATTCTCATTAATTTATTTGTGTAATTTGATGGTTTTACTGTAAAATTCACTATGATAGTTCATAGTAACACTGTCAACTTGGATCTTTTACAGTTCAACCATGAAGTATTTATTAAGAGTTCTACCATGACCGCTTTTAATGTGTTCATGATAAGTGATAATGGATGACACTGTGTTCTTTAATCAAAAGTTTGTTTTTCTGTCATGTTGTTAAACTTTAGTCGATACAAGTAGCCTAACATGTGAGTAAGTAAACATAGCCTATTTGATGACCACATCAAACATGGCATAGGCTTTAAAGTAGCCTAGAGGTAGCACAGGAATGTGAAGGATATAAACAGAGGGAATTCATGTTTTATTTCATACAGTGTGGTATTATCCCAGAAATGTGATTTACTTTTGAAGTTGAAAATGTTTAGTTGAACTTTATAGTAAACCTAATAATTATGAAAACCTCAATCTATAAACAAATTGCAGTCAATCATCATCTTTACTTAGTAACTGTAAACTTTAAAGTCCACATCAGACGTGCGACCATGAAGTTCATAGTAATGGGAGAGTTCATAGTCAAGTTATGATATATTCATGGTCGAACTGTAAAGGCAATGGTAGAACTATAACAAATTTAAGTTGTTTTACTGTGAAATTTTGCAGTTCATTTTTTTCCTGGGTTTAGTTGGAATGCAGCCTCAGCAGACACGAGAGGAGCAGAAAGACACCAACATAACATGAGGGATAGATGTATTTCTTCACAAAAAAATATCAAATAATAATGGATTGAAAAGAGGTACTAATAAACCAGACATGCTAGAATAGAGACCAGTGTACTGACTGGAGTGTGTTACAGAATGGAGAGGACTTAGAGGAGGTCACACAGTGCACAACTGACTACCTGAACTTCTGTATGGACATTGTTGTTCCCACCAGAACTGTACGCTGCTTTCCCAACAACAAGCCTTGGATAATCAGCAATGTCAAGACCCTTCTTAACAGGAAAAAGATGGCGTTCAGAGAGGGGGACATGGCAGAGCTGAGGCGCGTGCAAGGGGAACTCAAATTCAAGCTGAAGGAAGCTAAGGAGGATTACAGTAAGAAGGTGGAACAGAAGCTGCAGGAAAACAACTTGAAGGAGACATGGGACTGCATGAAGGTTATCACTGGCCTGAAGAAGAACAGCAGCTCTGTGGAGGGGGACCTGGACAGGGCGAACCAGTTAAACCACTTCTACAACAGGTTTCTACAGGTTTCTAGGTTCTACAACACTCACCTTCATCATCACAGGCTATCATACCCCCACCATCACTGGATTTTGCACCCCTCCCCCACATGGCGATCACGAACAATGAGGTGACAACGACCTCAGTCAACAGCCATCAGACACACAGATCCCAGATGCTCCCCTCCCCTTACACCCCTCACCATTACAACATATCAAGTGACAGTCCAACTAAAGAAATTGCGCAGCAATAAAGCAGCAGGGCCTGACAGACTGTGTCCAAGGCTACTCAAGGCCTGTGCTGCTGAACTGGGGGAGCCACTGAAGCACATCTTCAATTTGAGCCTACGCCTTGGACAAGTTCCAACACTGTGGAAGACATCATGTCTTACCCCTGTCCCTAATAAGCCACACCCTAGTGAGCTTAATGACTACAGACCTGTCGCTCTTACATCACATGTGATGAAGACAATGGAACGATTGGTCTTAGGTATGCTCAGACCCCAGGTACGCCATGCACTAGACCGTTACAGTTTCCATACCAGGAGAAAGTGGGCGTGGACGATGCCATCACTTATCTTCTACACAGGACACATTCCCACCTAGACAAGGGGAAAAGTGCTGTGAGAATGTTCATGTTCTTTGATTTCTCAAGTGCTTTTAACACCATCCAGCCCCTCAGATTTGGAGACAAGCTCTTGCAGATGGGTGTGGACACTCACCTGGTAACCTGGATTACAGATTACCTGACCGAGCGACCACAGTTCGTCAGACTGAAGAACTGTCTCTCTGACACTGTGATCTGCAGCACCGGAACTGGGCTCTCTCCAGTCCTGTTCACCCTGTACACATCTGATTTCTGCTACAACACCGAGTCATGCCACATGCAGAAGTTTTCTGATGATACTGCAATTGTGGGGTGTATCAGGAACGGGCAGGAGGAGGAGCACAGGAGCCTGGTGGAGGACTTTGTGCAATGGTGCAAACTCAATCATCTTCAACTCAACACTTCAAAGACCAAGGAGATGATGGGGTCAATGTGGAGGTGGTTAGCACCTACAAGTATCTGGGTCTCCACCTGGACAATAAACATGGTCAGCCAACACTAATGCACTCTACAAGAAAGGGCAGAGCAGGCTGTACTTCCTGAGGAGGCTGTGGTCCTTCAATGTGTGCAGCAAGCTCCTCAGGATGTTCTACCAGTCTGTTGTTGCCAGCGTCCTCTTCTATGCAGTAGTATGCTGGGGAGGAAGCACAAGGAAGAAGGATGCGGGGCGAATTGACAGGCTGGTAAGCAGGGCTCTCAAGTTTTGAAGTTTGCAAGGAGTGATACTTTGTTTCTCAGGGGGGAAGGGGCGTGGCATTGAGTGCCACGCCCCCTCCCCCCTGATCGAAGTACATGAAAGTCCTACGTCTGCTTGAACTACTCGTGGCGCCACGCCCCCTCCCCCCGATCAACAGAGACCCACCCTCCCCATGTCCCATAGACCCAGCTTCATGAGAGAGCACAAATTCCATTATTTCAAACACACTGTTTTATTTATTCTAGAACCCTATAGTAAATAATAATAAATAATAATAACATAAATTATAAAAATAATTTCACCCAAATGGGCCCTTTGAACAGCAGTGGCTCATTCTGCTCTATAAACAAACAGAAAACAACCAAATGAGAAAAAGCACATTTACCCCCAAAATGGTCCCTTGAACAGTGGTGGTTCTGTCCGTGTGTGTGTTTATGAGTGATGTTGTGTGTTGTAAGCAGAGGTGGGACCAAGTCACTGTTTGGCAAGTCACAAGTAAGTCCCAAGTCTTAGCACTCAAGTCCAAGTCAAGTCCCAAGTAAATACAGAGAAGGGCAAGTCGAGTCCAAGTCCAAGTCTCATCAAAGCCAAGTCGAGTCCAAGTCCAAGTCCCAATCTTTTTCAAGTCCTGAACAAGTCATCAGGTACTCTTCACTTAATAATGGCATTATTAGACTATCGATCATAATTTTAACACTTCCATCTAATCCACAGAATTTTTTTTTATAAATACAGATTAAAATATGTTCAATGTTTCTGTCTTGAAATCTTTTACGATATATGCATGCGCATACAATATACACATGTGCATACCTGAGTAATCTGTACAAAACGGATAGCTACATGACAAATAAAAATATTGTTTTTCCAAATTTCGGAGCCCATTGTAAGGATGAGTAATAATTTGACTGATGGCATTTCACTGCGCTAGGCCACAGATTTGCCTGCAAACAATTTATTAGGCTGTCTGCCAGTGGCGACTCATAAAGGAAGCCAAGGTCAACACTTTTATATTATTTAAAAGATAATAATGACACAGTAATTTTGTTTTAAAGTATTCATTTCTTAAGAAATACTACACATGTGATGCTGTTTATCTCATTTGTAAATGGTGCACTGTCACTTTAAGCCCATTGTGTGCCACTGTCCACACATTCTCAATAATGATCTTTTTTACCAGCTCCATTCCTATGGCTAGTCCACAAACTCAAACATTGTTTGTGCCACATGAATAGCACAATATTAACAATGATAAGCATTATATTAAGTTGGCACAAACAGCTTTCATTCCTTTGGAAATAGATGCATGTATGACATGATGCTTGCTTGACATTTTCTGTTTGCAATTAAATGTGAATTATGAGCCTGGTAGCCAGTAGCCACCTAGCTAGCTGAGTGGAATGCGTTTCAATCGGCATATCAATGTGCTTCATGTAAACAAATTATTGAATAGGCCTACTTCAAGACTCACCATTTCCATTAAACAAAGACAACTCTTCATATTCTTGTCCACTTTCCAAATCACAGTGAGTGCAGCCTATGTCATAGTGACCTGGATCTCATAGTTTATAACAGTAGTGAGAACCGGATAAATCCGCAATTTCCCCTAATCTCGTATTTGTTGCCTTCATGATTTCCTTTTATACGTTTCTTATATTTAAAAGAAAATATCAATCATCATCAACAATGACAAGCCAGCTGGAACCTACTCGTTTTCTCTCCCTCTCGTGCGTGCTTAGATGTGTTCTCAATTAAATGCAGTAGCCTAGCATAAGTTTAAGTTGGATCTTAATGGAGAGGACTCGAAAAGTATCATCTTTATGTAACATGCTGTTGGTGCATTTTGACATTGTAAACGTTCTCTAACAAGAGTGCAAATCAGTTTGCAGTAAAGCTACTAGTTATTAGCTAAATGTTGGTCGTTTCTCTGTCTCTTGGTGCCCTACACACAGTGCGTAACGCATGTGGGGGTAGCGGCAGCACTGAACTGTGCTCTGGACTAGCCGCTTGTCTCCGCTATTTTTTTTTTTTTAGTCGCGGAGGGAAAGCATCTCTGGGGTGACTGGTCCACGATCAGGAAATGTAGTTTTTGACTCGAGACATGTCAAGTCGTCACAAGTCAAAGAGGCAAAGTCCGAGTCAAGTCTCGAGTGAATAGTATTCAAGTCCAAGTCGAGTCGCAAGTCATGCCGAATTTTATCAAGTCAAGTCTGAAGTCATTAAAATCATGACTCGAGTCTGACTCGAGTCCAAGTCATGTGACTCGAGTCCACATGTCTGGTTGTAAGTGTTTGTGGCAGAATTTGATGCCTTGATGACTGATACTGGGGGCTCCCATTTAAAGCACTGTGGTTCAATGTCAGCCATTTTCACAGTCATGAGGCCATCCTTAAAAATATTCTTGTTTGCAGTAACAGCCAAAAAAAAAAAAAAAAAAATGGGTCGGTAGGTAGGTCAATGGGTAGGTTTTGGTCAGGGTGATTACGTAGGTATGAATTTAAACAAATGTGCATATTGTGACGTAACTGACTGGGTCCTCAACCCGTGCCTTCAGGCGCATCACTCAATCTGATGCAGGTTATGTAGACCAGCCTTTCTCTAACTTCTTTGACCTGAGGCCCATATGGCAGACTTTGGGGTCATAGGGCTCATCTACACGTACCCAACCCCACTCCCTCCAAATCAAATTGTCATTATCACAATCATTATTATGCCTATATTGTTATACATGCACTTTCACTTAAATGTTTTGTGACATGCACATCAGAGGACTGCTTTACTAATGTAAGATAGAATTAGTTTCATTGCTTTTGCATGGTTGCATGATGCTTGCATAAGAAAATAAATACTTCTCAAAACAGCAAGAATTATATGGGTGCTATTGTTTTGGGATGTTTCCCTCATGCAAGCATCATATATTTGGTAGGAAATGGAGAAAAAAATACATGTTTTTTAATGAAGTTTAATTTGAATGCCTGAATGTAAGGATTCAGGAAACACAATACCAGCTTTTTTGGCGAGCAGATAGGCGTAAATCACTGATCTGTTGATCTTTAACAGAGAAGGCTAGCTTTTGGCCACGTTATATTCAAATTTGACTATACAATACTCAGTGCTATACAGTGTATTATACAGTCTCTGCTCTGTTTCTATGGAAGTTCCAAAAATCAACGTTGTTCTATTAAGTGTCGTTAAACAATTAATAGCATTCAACAGGTTGAAACGGAGCTTTGATACCAACGTTATCGATTCGTTTCAGTTTCTCTCGCGCAGACGCCTGCATTGAATGAACGCTCATAGCCTACCACCACTTTATTGTATGGCTCCATGTTTAATGACATCGATAGCAGAAACGTTTGTTTTCTTTTTTTGTCGGTCCGCGGTATCTTGATTGACCAGACGAAGCACCGGGCCTAATTTCACTCCACGACTCCGCGGACCAGCAGTCTCCACGTTGCGGACCCACATCAAAACAAAACTATTTCCTGATTGGTTGAGAAATCCTATTTTCTGATTGGCCGATAGGTTAGTAACTAAACAGCAGCTCTCTGAACTGAATGAGCGCACAGACAGCAACATTGTGTGATACGTTTGTAAAATATAGCCCTTTTTATAGAAATTTCTGTGCGGGCAAGTTAATAATTTTTCGGAGTGAGAAATGCCATGTGTGGCGTGTGAGCGTGTGAAGTCATTGAAATCATAGACTGTAAAAAATATGGACAAAGCGTCTGTGACGTCACCCATAGATTTTCTGAAGAACGGTTATGAAGCCGTTTATGGGGGGTATGGGCGGCGCCATCTTGGAAAACCTTGGGAAATCCTAACCCCGCCCACCTCCTGAGCAAGCCGGTGAACCCATAGACATAATATACATAGACGCCGCATTGGCTGCTGGAAACGAGAAATGCGGCCGCCATCTTGGACCGGTCATACTCCTCGTTGCGTTGCAGCAGAAGACACAAGATGCCAGTACTGTGCAGCATGTTCCTGCTCAAATCGACGAACCATCGCAAACAGGGCTCGGGGGATTTACTTTTCTCAAGTAAGATTTAACATTACCGTACTAATGGTTGTATTTTGTGAATAGAATATTACCAGAGAGTTGAGAAGGAGCAAGGATCTTTGATATTACTGTATGAGAATCGTAGCCAGCTAGCTAGGCTGTTTACTCGGTGTTCACCTGGCTATGAACTGAGACTTAATAAGTCATATTCCATAACACTGACTTAGATTACAACTGACACAAAAAGGCTATTGTAGAAATAAATCATACTAGATTTGGCTGGCGAATTTTACACAAGTAGCACAGACTGTAGCCTATATTATTGGGCAATCGCTAGCTGCTACTTGTAGCCTAAGCGTGTTGGTAGCTTCACTATTTTCTGAATAAAGTAACTTTTCAATAGCTTAACTTCTTTATTTATCAAGTGGCTTAGCCACACAAGCTACACTTTTCTTGTCATGTGTAATTGGCACAATTTAAAGTAGCTTCCTATGTAGAGAACTAGCCTACTGCTGTGTTTGTGTTAATAATACATTTGACTGGGTGGTAGTATTGTGTAGTGTTTTATTCATAGCAGAGTAACTGATAGTTTAGCTCACTACAATGTCTAAGTAGCTTGCCCAACACTGTATTATTCACATGTCATTTACCCTAACAAGAATAAGATGCCTCTCAAATTCCTTTATTCATTTTATTCATTTATTTATTTTATATCTCCCCAGAACAACTGCCTTGCTCAAGGAGACTGTGAATGAACTGAATAGTCTCCTCACATCCCTGGAACTGAGGAAGGTGCAGCTCTTCATTGCAGTATTGGAGGGCATCTGCTACACTGTGAATATTTGATTTATGAGCTCCACCTTCATCACCTGCATTCACCACTCTGTGTCCCATTTCCCCATCGTCTGGTTGACTCGGTCCTCTTTTAGGGAGTTTACCCAGTTTCACTATGTACTGCTATCTTATTTGCCCACCTGCTGTCTGAAGCACTTTTTTCTTAGCCAAAGTGTACCCAAGCAATTTTAGCAAGGTGGGAACATACAAAATTACATGCACCAGTTATCGAAATCATAGAACCAACTGCATGACAGTAACCTCTGTCTCACTGAGCCTGTGAAGACACTCCCCAATTCTTTACTGATTGCAATGAACGGGGCTGATCTTAGCAGTTTCTAAAATGTTTCTTAATTCTTATTTATTTAATCTCTTCATTGGGGCTGAAAGCTTTCTGTGAACTGTAAATAACAGATGCTGTTGATGAACCCATTGACACTGTACAAGTGACAAGTCACCTTTTTGTCTTGAATTGATGAAGTTACACTTACTATGCCAAACCAATGTCTGTTTTTTAAGGATCAGAAACAAACCTACAAACTTGCACTTTACAATATTTATGGAACTTGTCTAACAAATGCTGTTGATATTGAACCCAGTTACTCCATTTCCTTTACTTATGCCACACCAATGTCTGTTCATCAAACTTTATTTTTGATGGCACTGAACTGAAAATGTTAATGGATTTTTTCTGTCAATTTAACCCATTAAAACTTGTATCAAACCAGTTTCTGTCTATGCTGTCAAACATGGATTAGTTATGTTCCCAGTGTTTATATTGGATGTCATCACTTTATAATATATCATATATGAGAATATTCTATTACTATTAAGCCCACTATGAATATTAAAATACACACAACCATGTTTCCTGTATACAGCTTTTCTACTGGAAGGTTTACAACTTATTCTGTCAATTTACCCAAGTTTGTCACTAAACCACATAGGCCTACTTGGAATACCCCTCAGATGTCTGAATGGCACTGATCTCACTTAAATGTTTATAGAACCTTTCTGTGAATAATGCTGTTGATGGAACTTTTCTGTCAACTGTGAACTATATTTAACTCATTAAACTTGTATCAAACTAGTTTTGTCTATGCTGTCAAACATGGATTATGTTCCCAGTTTTGATATCGGACGTCAGGTCACTTTATATCATATATCAGAATATTATATTACTGTTAAACCCACTATGAATATTAAAATACGCTAAATCATGTGTCCTGTATCATAGCTACATGTATGACCTTTGCAGCAAAAAAAACCGAGTGAGAACCTGTTCGGTATTCAGTGAGATATGATTAATTAAGTGCGCTGACAGCTCATCTCACAGGCCAAACAGATTACACTGAGTGGAGTGGATGACCGGTCCAAGATGGCGGCTCCAAATCTCGTCAGCGCTAGTAAGGAGTAGCGGTCGATGCGGCGTCTATGTATATTATGTCTATGGGTGAACCCGCCTCGTCGTCAGCCGAGCAGCCTCAGCTAAGCTATCTGTAACGTAAGGCCTACAAGATGGACTGGCACAGACGTTGCTGTAACATAATTTGCTGGTAAGTTTGATCTGCTAACGTGAAGTTCATGTATGTTTCTTAATGCCATGTTCAGACACTTTTTAATTTTGGATGCTGAAAGGTATTCGGGTGAACGGTTGAAAAGAATCTGCAAACTCAACTCTTCATTCTCAATGAAGAGTTGAGTTTGCAGATTCTAGCTTCTAGGTAAAATAAACTAACGTTAGCTATCCCTCCCTTGCTGAAGTTACGGTAAAATAACGTAGAGTAATTTAGCAGTTTAGCGTTACAGGTTCAGCAACTCATACTGACAAAAATGTATCTTTGCCTTTATTGTTTTGTGATTAACGTTAGCATCTCATATCCTCAGTGGCAGCCATCATTGTAACGTTAATTAATTTACGATAACATCAGCCAGCTCGCTGTATTCTGTCAACGTGTGGTGTGAATTGATAACAAAATCGTAGTAGGGTATTATCGATAGTTAACTTGTACATCATGAATTCATTTTGATTAACTCTTAATATCACGTTTTGAAATCGCTATATTGCTCTAAAGTTGTCAGTGGTAGCTTGGTCTAAGATGACATTGAAATTTTTCATCGGTGGCCATTTCACGATCCAGCGTTCATGTTCGGTTAGCTTGCCTTATTTCCTTCTTTTCAGGCTATTATCAAAACGTTAAATCCAGTTAGTGTCCGGTGTTTGGCATAACAATGCCAATATTAGTGTAGTTTGTCACTGAAGACCCATTTCAAATCGCACAATAGTACTACAGCATTGTACAATAACTGTACTTTTGTTGATTACAACAAGTAGTGTTGGTTTGCATTATTGTATTATCTTGTAAGATATATAGGTACTAATGAAAAGTTTACCTTTCTATTTTGGCAGTTCGCCATGGGGAGGAGGCGGCAAGGAGGTCCATGGGCTCTAACCTGGGACTAGAGGTCCAGATGAAGTGGTTTGGCTGGGGTGTGGTGATATTGAACCCATTGAGACTATACAGTACATTTCACTTTATGTCTATTGATGGACTGTTACACCTACCCTTTACTTATGCCAAACCCATTTCTGTTCTTTACATATCAGAAAGCAAACTTACTGTTGATGGCACTGAACTTGCACTTGGAAATGTTTATGGAACTTTTCTGAACTGTGAATTACATTAAAACTCATGCCAAACCAATTTGCCTGTGCTTTCAAAAACATTTATACAAATCCGTCAGCTTCAGTCAGTAGGTTGAATTGAAGACCCAGATGCAGAAGTAAAGGTGATTTTTTACTTGTATATCTTGAGCATTACAGGTAACCACTGAATTTGTGAAACTAAAATAACAAAAACTAATATGTTCTAAGCTAGTACATAGTCAATACATATTAGATCACTTTAAAGACACAGATGCAAATGCTGTAAATAAAGGTGAACAAAGTCCTTGAAATCAGAAGCTGCCACTGCTCAATGACTTCTGCCCCATCTGGTAGGATTTCAAAATGTTCCAGATCTGAAAACAGAAATATTGGTATATGTCACATCCTTGAACTTACTGTAAACTGTGAACAAGTGCTCACAAATTAAGCTAAAAAAATATTTTTTATGTGGCAATCATAGACTGAGGAGGCAATATATGACAACAACGAAGTAAGATTTGCAGACTCACTCCCAATATTTATAACTAGATGTACCGCATAGCGGTACAAAATATGACCGCCGCTCAGTCCTGTACATCCGTTCCGCGAAAATAAATCACACTTCAATTTGTCTGCATATTTTACTCCATCCCCCACTCTTGAAACTTTTGTGTATGCTTGTTTGGCATGCCTGAGTGTGTGTGTGCGGCTGCACAGAAAGTAGCCTACTGGTGCTGAAAAGGTGAATAGATTGTAGAATAGCCAAAGAAGATGTAGCATTGTTATAAAACCTTTAAAATCTCTAAACAATCACAAGTAGGGCAGTTCATCACAGTTCATCCATTGCAACTGGATTGATGAAAGGTCACTTACACCTGTAGGCTACATTGTATTTGGGAAAAGCAAAAGGTATCAGCATAATGTTATTTATTTATTTATTTTTATGTATTTTTAAACAAAAACATCTCTGTCAGTTCAACAGCTTTCAAAAACAAAGGTCATTTTTGGATGGATGGATTTTTTGTGAATGTTTTTTCTTCTACATAAGATTTTAGTCATCTTTAGTTCATGTAATACTTTATTGTCAATGCACAAATTAAGTAACAGTAGTCTGAAACGTTATTGTTAATGCACAAATTAAGTAACAGTAGCCTAGTCTGAAACGAAATGCTGTTTTACATCTAACCAGTGGTGCAAATAACTGACATGTCCAAATGGGCCTTGATGAAATGCGTCGCTAGAGTGTTCATACACATTTTAATGGGCCAAAGTTGAAGAGCTTTTGTCCGTTATTGTTAGTGCAAATATAGGCTGATTCATGTTCCCTTGCATTGTTTAACTGAGGTCCATGGCTAGTCTGGCTTTCATCAGACCAAGCTCAATCTTTTAAGAAATCAAAAAATAAATAGCGGGCAGATCAGGCTGGGTTCACCCAGCCTAGTCCATAGGCACCCGATATTGTTTAATTTTCCGATTGAGATATACACGCTCTGGCTATTCTAAATGCAAAAATGCATCAGGGAGTTATGACAAAACGGTAACTAACAAACTAGATCCTAATAGAAAGCTGTTAGCTTCCCTAAGCTACAGGTAGGATTATAAGGTAGGCCTATTTACAACATAAATTGTCAATAGGCTATGCTGGCGACACAAATAAAATCTCCTTTGGAAACCAATGGCTTACGCCTTACAGTATCAAGCGGACTTAAACTGTCATATCGTGGCGAAAAGTTGTAATAATTCACGCAGCTCCATGAGTCAAGGAAAGCGCGAATGAAGTAGCCACTTCTAAATGGGACCCACTACACAGTAGCTTAAGGTGTTTTGCTAAAGCAGCCATAATGAAATGAAGGTGTCATTGTTTGGATACTTCACACACACGTGCTTTTTAATTTCACAGACTACAACTACCAAGCTGTAATCAAAGCACATCGATTCCCCTCTCACACCCTGCACGCACTTAAAACAAAATAAACAGGCGTCTCAGTCTCACGCATGTATAGGCAAAACTGTATCAGACCGGTGAAACGTTGGTAAATCTTCCATTGCACAGAATGATTTTGTAGCACGTGCAATAAATGACAGTCGAAAGATACAAACAGTGCTGCTATACATTTGCTTGGTATAACCGCATTTATAGTTTTCTACAAATGCAATAAATCAAATGCCTCCATCACTCAACCAACGCTAACGGTAACATTACCTAGGTCCTTATTGATAATACAAGATTAACGTACCTGCAGTAAAAACCAAGCATGTCCGATAAACATCCTCAGATTTATTTCGGCTTCAAGAAGAAATGGGAATTACACTTCATGTGAACATCGTCCTATCCTTATTAGATGTTCGCTGCGGTAAATTACAGTCCTTGTATGAAGCGTCCATTGTTTTTTCCAACCCACTTTTAACTTCCAACAAAATTACGTCTCACTGCAACGATGCGCCATCTAGTGGACAAACGACTACTTCTCGCCAATACTGAAAATGCAGCCATGATGATGATGATGAATATTTATTTTGGCTTCCTTTTAATCCTACTGAATTTGTAATTATGTATCGGCCCCCCGGGGACGAAATGAAATTTTTCCGTAAAAGTCTAGTGGGGCTACATACCCACCAAATTTCATGTACCCCGGTGGTTCAGTGTCCCGGGTATCAATGACCAAAAATTCAGGGAGTAGATGACGGGAAAAATTCTTGAATTGTGTGCATGTGTGCGTGTACAAATTTATGTTTACTGTATGTGTGTGGGTGTGTGTGTGTATGTGCGTGCTTGTGTGTTTGCCTGCGTATGTGTGTTTGTGCATGTGCATGCATGCGTACATATGTCTACTGTGTGAGTATGTGTCATACGTATGATTACTGTAGATGTATGTGTGTGCGTGTGTATCTGTTTATGCACATGTGTGCACATGGAATGGGTTAACATGACCCCTGGAGGCAAACATACGGAAAAAATTGGTCATCCTAGGCCCTACAGTTCTCAAGATATTCACAGAGAACTGTGTCTGGCCTACCCTCCTTTCGGGGGGTCCAGTCCAGCGGGGGGGGGGGGGGGGCTACAGATCAAAACGAAGAATGACGGTTCCATGCTATCCATGTGGGGGTACATGCCCACCAAGTTTTGTGTACCCCGGTCTTTCAGTGTCCCGGGAATCCTTGTTGGTGTACGTCACTAAATGTACACATAAATTATTTTATTGTAAGGCCCCCCATGAACGAAAGTACACAAAACTTGGCATGCATTCGGAGGGTGTCATAATGATCCTACACTTTTAATTTCGTGCAGTTTTGACCTTGTCAGCCAGAGATATTGTGATGAAAACACCTAATTTTTTGCTTTTTAATTTTTAACTAGGTGGCGCTATACATGAAATAAGTGGTAATGGGATGGGTTGACATGCCCCCTTAAGACCAACATACATAAAAAAGGTGGACCTCCTAGGCCCTACGGTTCTCGAGATATTCACAGAAAACTGTCTCCGGCCACCTACAGGCCAGTTGGTGTATAGTAACATAAATTAATTTATTGTGTGGCCCCCCATGAACGGAATTCCACAAAACTTGGCGTGCATACAGAGGGTGTCATAATGATCCTACACTTCCAATTTCGTGCAGTTTTGACTATGTTAGGTCACAGATACCTTCAATTACAACACCTCATTTTTACTTTTTTTGTGTTTAACTAGGTGGCGCTATACATGAAATGAGTGGTTATGGAATGGGTTGACATGGCCCCTTGAGATCAACATACAAAAAAAAATGGTCCTCCTAAACCCTACGGTTTTCGAGATATTCACAGAAAACTGTGTCTGCCCTACCCTCCTTTCGGGGGGTCCAGTCCAGCGGGGGGGCTACAGATCAAAACGAAAAACGATGGTTCCATGCTATCCATGTGGGGTTACATGCCCACCAAGTTTCGTGTACCCCGGTCTTTCAGTGTCCCGGGAATCATTGACGGAAATTTGGGCATGCGAAAAAGAAAAGAAAAAAAAAGAAAGAAAAAAAAAAATCTGACTAAACCTATATGACCGCCGCTTCGCTGCGCGGCGGTCATAATGAACAACAAACTCACAGAACACTTAGCTGAATGGGGACAGGACACGCGTATTCAACTATTGCACATGCCCTGTTTATGCGGGCAATAAGCAAAAACAAATGTGGTGTATTTAAAGTAATGTAGAATAAATATTTCTTTTATTTTTGTGTTTTCAGTGAAACAGTGTAAGCTCATATCTACACCCTATTGAGGTAGTTATTAACAGTTAGGCCAAGGTCCAGTCAAACAGTAGCCAGCCACTGGTGCCATATTGTTTAATTATGCAATCTGTATCCAACCAAAACCTGCTGATTTGAAGGCATAATACAACTACTTTCTGTGTGTGACTTATCAAAAGATGCTAATGATAAATTATTTTGATAGTTATTGCACAGATGTGCCCTGGACTGCTCAAAATAAAAGGCCACTCTAAATGTCTGAAATGCATTCATGTTTGTTCAGTATATGGTAACGATGTCTGGAATATACAACCAGTAGGTTGCTCCAATTAAATGTATGAAAAATGTCAAAGTACCATGGAATCAGTGCTGAAGTCATGCTTCTGAGTGTCGACTGCACAGACGAGAATTGAAGTTAGGAGTCCAGAGCCCTCCAGCACCCAGCCTGTCTGGATTACCTACAGGGAAACTTTGCATAGACAAGAAGTGTTCGTTCAAATTTGTGTTTAACAAATAAATGGCATCAATAAGAGTTTCAAACGTCAGTTATAACTATCGCTTGTTATCACAGCTCCATGTTCAAAGTATGCGGTCAATGGTTCATAGCGGTTCACAATTTTGCCTCAGCTAGCCGACAACAAGCCTTTTAACGTTAATGCTTCGGCTGAAGTTTTTTTTTTTTTATCTTAAACGTGACAACCCAAGGACTGTATAAATTGTCAATGGACTAGCTCTAAGCATTCCAACAGAGCGTATTTACAAAAGTTTTTTTTGACGAGAACATGCTTTGTTGCCACAGTATGTTTGTGAACTAACGTTAACTTTAGAGCTGTCTGTTCATTGACTCACACCTGGCTAGTATGACCAACGTTAAGCTAACTCATAAAGGGAGCACAATGGTTTTCACTAACGTTAACTTTATTCAAGTTAACTAAATGTATGTGTGTGCTTCTGCCATTCGGTCATCATTTTCGACATTAACTTATTTGAGGCGATATGACGCTAACGTAGCCTAACGTTAGTGCCCACTCGATGCTAAATAATGCTAACATCTAGTGCTACGTGAAATAGTAGTGGAATGAATGTCACTTACCTGAAAAAACTGGAACGAAGTCTTCTGAAAGTGTCGGTTAGTAGGCTTCAATTAATAGCTTAGCAAACCATTTTATGTCAGCCTTTTGAATAAAGATGTTCAGAAAGGATGTGGTAACTTTGTGTATAATCATGGCTGAGACGTCAAAGTTTCAGGGTTTCCACTTTCCACTCAGCTGGCAACGTCTGCTGCTGTATGCCTCGACGTCAGCCGTCAATCAAGCCGACCACGCCCTTAATTATTCATATATTTTATATCTAAATGTGATCTAAACTAATGAGTTAGAAAAAAATTCACCCCCTCACAGTTGTCAGGCACTGGGAAACTACCGAAAAGTACAATAAAAGTCCATGGGACCAGGCTTTAAAAACATGTATTTACGCTGTGAAAACGGACATTTTAACATGGGAGTCTATGGACATTTGCTCGCTTTTGGGACCAGTCCCTAGCGGATTTTCGATGTATTGCAGTTTTTCGAACTTCCGGGTAGGCTTCATTGTTCAGATTAGAATGTTGCCGCTTGATTGAAATGCGTGTGTCTCACGCTCAATGCGTGAGACTTGAGAGGTCTGCTGGTAAGGAAAGCTGGCTCTGTAGTTGGAGCTGAACTGGAGTGCATCACTTTACTATCTGACAAAAGGACCCTGAACAAACTGATCAACATCTTGGACAATGAGTGTCACCCACTCCACAGCACTATTGTTAAGCAGAAGAGCCTGATCAGCTGGAGACTTCACTCACTGCCTTGCACAACAGACAGACTGAGAAAGTCATTTGTCCCCAGGGCCATTGAACTGTTCAATGCTTCACTTAAGGGAAGAGGAGAGATAGACTTCTCTGCATAGTCTGTCTGCCTCTTCGCCCCCTCCATGTTTGGATACCGTCTGTCCACTAGCCACTTTTACCACTGTCTTTCTGCCTCACTGTTTGCGTGCTATATTAGCACATTAGCACATATGCATAACCCCTCCCTCCATGCCACAGCCGAACTGTGGCCACACTTACACCTTTTCTTAAAATAGTTAAATATATAGATATATAGACTTTACTTTACTTTATTTCTGCATTGTTGCACTGTTGGACTTACTCATTTGCACTATCACCATTGCACTATCACCATGACACTCATTCACACAGAGCACCTTACCTTACCTTACTATGCACAGAGAATCACAGGCTCAATCCCTGCCTCAGTCATTGCAAGCGGCTCTGATTGATCAATCACCACTATGTGGATACTGTTTTTAGAATTGATTTAGATTAAGTGTTAGTTAGTATAATTTGTATTTTAGTATAGGCCTATTTAGCATATTCTTTATCTTCTACTGTCCTTATTGCTCTGTTGTGTTTTTATATTATATACTTTAATTACTCTTTCTGCTGTTAAAGAATGTGTTTGTGTTGTCTGTATGCTGCTGAGACCTTGAATTTCCCCTGGGGATCAATAAAGTATCTATCTATCTATCTATGTGATGTCAGTCCAACATTCAGCCCCCTGCATGACTCAAGCAAGAAGGAAATCCTACCTATCCTTTTGGCAGACAATTATGTACTCCAGATGCCAGCGTTTAGATCAGAAGAGTTGCCTGTTTTTCATCTGGAAGATGTTTGTGATCGCCAGTCGATGATCCCCACAGAGGGAGAGGAGCCAGAGCCCATTGCTGTTAATTTTCCCCAATTCATGCTGGCCGAGGATCTTGCTTCAGACGTGATGTTCTGTGCCCACTCTACCATTATGCATGATGTAATGAGTATGACTTTATGTATGTAGATAGGGTTCCCTGGATAGTGCGGTGCTCTTTGTCCAGAGTTGGTGTATGCACTGATGAGAGTGGCAAACTGTTTCTTTGTGAGACGGATATGCCATGTTGATGCCATTTGGGGATTCAGGGATGCGTTGCAGCAGTTGGTTCTTCACAGTAAACCCCATGCCATGGAGGCGACATGTGTCTTCAAGAACCCCTTTCCCAAGTTTACACCGTAACATTTTTTTTTTTAACAGACATTTACTGTAAAATAATACGGGTTTCTCCTGTATTTTTAATAATAAAAGAATACCTGTAAAATACAGTAAAATCAGCTTTTTCAATAAGACAGTCATAAAAGTACAGACAGTCTGTAATGTTTAAATGAACAGAATCCACCGTTTTTTTTTAACACAATTGTACCGTTTCTTAACGGTTTAGACTGTTAAGTTAGTAATTATCAGTGTTAAAACACATTTATCACTTTCAAAAAATGTTTTAGGCTTGTGTTTTTACCATTGACTGCTAACTTGCTAATGTTAGATGGTAGGCTCAAACAGCATTTCAGACGTGTTTTGGGATTACAATAACAGCTTATTTTATAATGTACAGCATCTATGTGTTTCAATTTCAATTTAATTTCACTTAAAGAGCGCCAAAACATTACACATGTCTCATGGCACTTTACAGAATGTTAGACAATCAGAGAAAAGAAAAGAAGAGAAGGCCCATGGGTAACGGGGGCGAGGAAAAACTCCCTAGAATTGGGGATACATATAGGAAGAAACCTCGAGCAGATCCACGACTCAAGGGCTTGACCCATCTGCCTAGGGTCAGTTACAGAACAGTAAGGTCTGTATACATGATAAATGCATAAGTTAGTTATGTAGAGAATAGAACATGGTGTTTAAAGCCACCTGAGGTGTATGTTACAAGAGGTGGGATGGTTACATATCCAGTATGATAATGCATGAATCCTGTTTAGTGCCAGAAAGTTCAAATAGTCCAGTGTAGGAAATGGAATTGTCCAGGGGGATTAGGAGTTGTCATAGGGCAAGTAGTGGGTCGCTATAGGCTGCACGGGCCAGGAATCCGTGCAGGGGGACAGCAATAGATGATGATAGGGCAGTCGTAGGGATGGGACTTCAGGTGAGATGAGGGCCAAACACAAGGATGGCTGACGACTGTGGGGGGGGGGGTATACCTCACAAGTGAGGTAAGGGGGGGAAGAAAGAGAGATATAGAGTGGTTAGTATTAACCAAAATGGGTAATATCAATAAGTATATTAATAGTACTTTATAGTGTTATACCATAGTGAGAATAGGCAAGAGAGAGAGAGAGAGGGAATATTTATCACTAGTGGTCACAAAATCCAAGCATAAAAAGCCAAACAAACTACTTTTATCTGCAAATACGGCCGTCTCGGACCATCTAATGAACTCCGGACGCCATCTTGATTTACTATGAGAGCCGCCTTTGCTCATTGGTATAACCGCAATTTGATTGGCTGCTGCTCAATTTCATTGTGATTTTACAACAAATTGTCGATTGTCGACTATATATATATATATATAAAGGGGAAAGCCATCATTTTATGGTAACTGGTTGGCAACTTTTGCTGCCATACATTTTGCAGTTTTTTTTACAGTGATGGCCAACGCCAACTTCTGTCAGGGAGTCCTCCACATGTAGCCTGGTGTCGCACACACACACACACACACACACATTTGAAATCTTTATTTGAATCCACCAGTCAACTTCAAAATGTAATTTTCTATTTAATTCGAACAACATCTTCTACACTTTAACTGAAGTGCAAAAACTTAGTAGGAGGGTATAGAAAAACATTTGTCATGGTATAGTGCATGTTCTTTCGTCGCCAATTAATGACCCCAGTAGACATGGGCGGATTATGAACCTTCGGGCCCCTGGGCCCAGATGTATTAAGGGCCCCCCACTAATTGTCGCATATGTGGGAGGGGGGGTTTGGGGGCCCTCCCCCAGAAAATGTTTAGTTTGTTTAATGTGATTTCCTGTATTCTGGTACATTTTGGGGATGGCCAATACTAAATTCAATCAGATTCATAGCCTACATCCTGATTTTATCAATCAGATTCATAGCCTACATCCTGATTTTATCCTGTTGTTATTGAGGCAATGATTCCATGCAAAGGCTTGGGCTTCAGGGCCCCCTGACCCCTTGGGCCCCTGGGCATGGGTCCGGTAGGCCCGTGCAGTAATCCATCCCTGCCAGTAGATCCATAATAGACTTTGTGTCATGTCGGCTATACCTTGCAAATAGATGGGCTACATAATTAAGTATAAGTATATATACTCTTTTGATCCCGTGAGGGAAATTTGGTCTCTGCATTTATCCCAATCCGTGAATTAGTGAAACACACTCAGCACACAGTGAACACACAGTGAGGTGAAGCACACACTAATCCCGGCGCAGTGAGCTGCCTGCAACAACAGCGGCGCTCTGGGAGCATTGGGGGGTTAGGTGCCTTGCTCAAGGGCACTTCAGTCAGGGTTTGAACCCTCCGGTTACAAGTCCGAAGCGCTAACCAGTAGGCCACGGTAGCAGGTGGCAACACCATGCAGCGGTTATATGTACCACAATCAGATACATCTAGTTTTATTAGTAAAGCACTTGAAGGAACACAGCCTACATAGCTGTCACCGTCACACAATGTGATATTCTTAACTGTTTTACCAACTTCCTGTATATTTAGAAATGTTTGGAAATAGGCTAATAAATACTATGATATTAAAAGTTCATTAATTTATAAATAATCTATTCATGTCAATCAAAATGGATAAACACTAGGCTACAATGTACGGAACCATACTATTGTAGACTGGTGTAAGGCTGAGGGGGTGTTGTTTATTCATAAAAGGCTTCGTGCGGACCATTGCTTTTTTGCATAAAAAAAAACATGGCCAGATGTAGCTAGTTAATATGTAAGCCTGCATATGGCACCTTTTAGCTGGTCTGAAATATTCAGCTCAAAGTCCAAACTTGAAAGTTTAATTTTACCTGCATATTTGTGGACCGGAATATTCCCATAACAAATACCGAAATTGGGGATTCGATTCAATATGATTTAGAATGGCAGGATGAGATGAAACACTGAGGGGCCACATCAACCAGAGCCAGTTTATTTGAAATTCCCTGGTGGAACTGAGGCGAGGCTCATGCGAGTCCCAGCATGCTGAGCGCAGCGTCAGCGAACCTCACATCGGTCGCTGGAATCAGTCGCTGCTTGAAATTGCTGTTTCTTCGTCGTATATTTGCAATGGCAGCAGCTTTATCCCGTGCTCTGAAATTGCCCGGTAAGTCGTCAATTAACACAAAGACCTGGATCTGGAACAGGTCGACTTAAGACTGATGTCTTTTCGTTAAACATCAGCGTGTCAGTGTTTTGACGATAAACCCGTTACTCTGTGTTAGCACAGCAGCTCACCACCTAGCTGGATTTTCATTCATTTCAAAGGAGTTTGCTAGCCAGTTTGTTTAGGCTATATCATTAGGCTCGTGATGTAACTTTTGTACGATAGATTTTTTCCCCGATATTGATTATTTACTTGCCGTTAAGGTATGGTTTGGAGGACGATGCGGTGTTTGACTTTAGATCAGTCAACGTGGACAAACGTTATTTTGCTGTGACGCACCTTGCAGCTACATGTATCGCATGCAGGATTTATTATAATGTTATAACAATACAGATCACCTTCTCGCCATGTGCCATTAATGGTTACGAATGACTTAAACATTTTACCTGTAACGTTATTGGGTGTTGAAGGATAATTGATACAGTGTTTTGGTCGTATAGCAACCAAGTGCTAACACCGTTGTTTGTTTGCTAGAGGACACTAGACCCCGGCATAGACCCCAGTTTGCTAACTAGATGCATGTAGCAGTTTGCGAAGTAACATTATAATGCAATGGCTTCTACATTGTATGTACCCCGCCTTTGCAACATGTCCACTGGATTTTACGTTTCTGTCGCCAGGTAAGAAGGGCTCGGAGCTAGGAGAGTATGACCCACTTACCCAAGCGGACAGTGAGGACGACAGTGAGGAGGATGACCTGGTGCTCAACTACCCTCGCAACGGTCTTGGCAGGAGCAACAACATGGGCTTAGGAACATCAGATTCACGCAGCAACAGGGGGAGCAGGTTCACCCAGCAGGAGGATGTGGACGAGGATGAGGAAGAGGTGGACGAGTGGAGAGAAAGGCACCGAGGGAAATCAAGGCCAGAGACTGAGGATGAGAAGTGCAGGCAGTACTGGAGCCAGAGGGAGATGGGCAGGGATGCAACCAGTGAGGACGGAGAGGGAATGCGATCCACTGGAGGTGGAGGCATAGGGTCAGAGTGTGATCCTGATGGTAAAAAAACCAGAGTGAAGAATGCCGTTCGCACAGCTGCCTTCTTAGTGCCACTGTGCTTAGCAATGATTGTGGTTCTACTGTGTGCATTTATCCTGCCCTGCCAACAGCTGGAGGACAGAAGGCCCCAGTGGGAGAGAGAACAAGGTGGTGATGCAGGAGGTGAGTGATGATGAAAGGGCAATCATACACTAGCATGAGAGAGCTGATTTTGCAAACCCATCTCATTGCCTTGAAAGGAATTAACTGTAAAGCAAGTCATCACATTGATAGAGTTTCAAACGTGATATTGTCAAGGCAGAGCCATGACTTCCTCTCATCTGTAATAACAGAGGTGTGTTCAACCTCCTCAGACTGTTTGTGAGTGTTTGCATCTCATGTGTAATAACTGAGGTGCGTTCAATCGCCTCAGGTTGTTTGCGAGTGTTTGCAAATGGCGAGAACTCAAACAGAAAACTGTTTGCAAATGTTTGCCCTATGTTTGCAAATTTGAACGCACCTCTGGTGTATTAATAACACCATGTAACTTGTGTGCTTTAAAAGCTGAAGTTGAAGTCTTTGTCATCTTTGACCTTCTTTCACCAGGTGTCACATCCCTCCCCTTGGCACTGTGGGATGTGGACAACGATGGTATAGAAGACATATTAATAGGAGTCACCCAGTTGTCCAATGAAAGTCAGGTCCCCAGCTCACAAGCTATCAGTAAAGGTAACCATACAGAAATGCTTTGACTGGTGATTTGTCATCATTTCTCATCCACATTCTCAAGCCAAGTCTTCATAGACTGTGTTATACTTGTTTGTGACAAGATTCAATAGAGTATCGAAGCCATGACGTAGCGTTGTCAAGGCAGCGATATCACTGGATCTAAACAAATCAATCTACCATTAGAAATCACCATAGCGGTGGCTTTCTTAATCTATTTCAATAATTTTACAATGTTTCTAAGACGTTAGTATAATTTTTTACACTGTAGGAATCACATACTACAACATATATTCATACCAACACGATCAAATTTGTGACTACAGAGTTTTATTTTAACATTTGTTTCCTCCGTAAAAGAGACCTGCATGTAACTTCACAGCATGCGGTTAAAATCCTTAAATTCACCAACGTGTTTTGGCTTTATCTTTTTGGCAAAAAACGTCACTCTTAACAGCCTCCAGTCTTTGAGAAGACGTGAAATATCCATCCAAATATCTATTACACCCGCTAGGGAATCTATGTTATGTGGCTAGCCACATGTCTACATTCAATGCTATTTAAGCCACTTCGAAAGTTTATTTAGATCCAGTGATTCTGCCGTCATGGAAACGCTACGTCACACTTCGGGACTCTATTCTGCAAATGTTAAACTCAGTTTTTAATATATCATAGAACCAACAGGCTGCCTGTTACACACTTTAAGTTCCTCTTTCTACTTCCCTTGTAGAATTATCATGTTTTCTCTCACCGTTTTTTAATGGTCTTTGATGTCCCTATCCATCTCTTTCTTCATAATTTTCCTCCCCACTCACTGTGTTTCATGTAATCTCACATTTTCCACCCACCTTTCTCCTCCGTCAATCTCACTGTTCTTCTCTCTTTTTCTTCTCCTCTTTTCCCATCTCTCAGAGTACAGTGTGGTGGCTCTGTCTGCCACCAGTGGGAGCGTGCTGTGGAGGCGGCCGCTGAGAGAGCCTGTGATATCTGTTCAGTGTGGTCTGCAGACTGGAGCAGCATCCTCAGCAGCAGCACACCCGGCAGAGGGGGCTCACTGGGGACAGCAGAGCCTCTCCCTCCAGTCTGGCCCTGTGTGTCTGCTGGTAGGCTCCTCACACCTCACCGCCATCAATGGCACTTCAGGTAGATTCCCAGCTAATCCACGTAATCCTACAGTCCAAAACATGATATGTTGATGCATTGATCTTTGAACCTTGTTGTTTAGATGAGATTACATGTTTTTGGCATCTGCGATTAAAGGGATACTTGATAGTATTTGTAATCTGTCTGTTCAGGAACGAAGCTTTGGTCTGCAACCCCAGGCGCTATAGAGTCACCAGTGGTTTTGCTTCCAGATGTTGATGGAGACTCAGTCCCTGACCTGCTTATTGTGACACTGCCTGAGAACAATGTGGGTTTTCATAACACTTATCTCATAGAGTATATACTGGACATCAACAGGAACGGAAGAAGCTGCATAGCATAGTTTTCTTAAACTATGGGTCGCGGACCGGCACCAGTCCACTGCTGGTCTGCGGAACCGCGGAGTGAAATTATGCCCGGTGCTTAGTCTGATAATTTGCTGCGCAATTGATCAAGGAACCGTGGACCGACAGAAAACAAACGTTTCTGCAATCAGGAGACAATACTTGCTAATTTGGTGTCATCAAACAGAGTTATAGGCTACAATTAAGTGGTGGTATGAGCGTTCATTCAGTGCATGCGTGTGCGCGTCTGCGGGAGAGAAACTAAAACCGCTCGACGTTGGTAGCAAAGCTCCTCTTCAACCTATTGGAAGGCTATTTACTGTAATTATGTAACAACATTTAATAGAACGATGTGGATTCTTCGTGGATATGTTTTCCATTTGCCTTCCAGTGTGCTTGCATGAGGGAAACATCCAAAAAACAATGGCACCCATATAATTACTTTTGTTTTGAGAACTTTTCATGCAAGCATCAAGCAACCATGCAAAAGCAATGAAACTATTGTAATTATATTTTACATTAGTACATATTGTGAACAATGTTAGCGCTTTAAACATCGACTGCTTTGAAGTGCATGTATAACAATATAGCATAACAATAATAATTGTGATAATGATAATCATAATGATTTGTTGATTGGGGTGGTTCGTGTAGGTGGGCCCTATGACCCCAAAGTCTGCCATGACCGAGCCTCAGTTTTAAAGAAGTTCGAGAAAGGCTAATGTAGAACATTGTTTATCAAATTCATATTCAAATTGTGACGTGAGAGGTCAAATAGATTATTGCAAAATAATAAAATAGAGGTTCGATTTAGATTTAGCAGCTTTATATAAGTGTCAGCAAAATTTACATGGAATTGCAAATCCATACAGTATGACTGAGAAGGTTGGGAAATATGTGCCATTTGCATTGGAGGGAATATAGATACCATAGATAAGTGAATATTTGAATATTGAATGTAGAATATGTCTCTTCATTAATAGGAGGCAGACCTCTGTCTGGTTCTGCTATCTGCACTGAATGGCACCCATATTGGTCGTCCAGTCAACTTTAACCTCACAGGACAAGGCAAGCTGATTGGACCTCTTCTCCATGAGACCAGAATGGGGGCCTATTACGTTCTTTTTGGATTGGGTAAGGTTTCTTATTACCGGTACATATTACAAGTGTATACACAACACAAAACAAAATATAAACATTATAGAGAATCATATTACTGTTGCTAGTAACAGTACTGACCTCAACATTTCCAGCAAAAACATTTCAAGAAAGTATCACCTTAACTGCTTTCTTCAGATTGTAAATGACTGACTTGGATATCTAGACATAATAATTACAGATAGGCTACAACGTAATAGTTCACTCACAGCATCCACTTGTCAGTGTAAACAATATCAAACTTAGAATTTTGGCTTTTGGCATATATGCAATAATACATACAGTATATAAGAAATTACGCATATACAGTAAATAAGAAATTCCATTTACGGTACTCAGTGTTTCTTAAAGCATAAAAAGTATACATTAGGTGGTTGACATTATTTTATGCATTACATTTACTGACGTTAAGGAGTTCTATTTTCAGTATTTAGAAAAGAACACAACAAATGTTGTATTTTTATTGTGTTTTCATCAGGAACTGTGGAGGCAGTCTCCTTGAGAGACATTTACACTAAAGCCAGTGATGTGAGAGTCATAGACCCCAAGATAAAAGTGAAGGATCCTCTGTGGGAAAAGCTGAGGAAAACAAACTCATCCTCACTCATCCACATATCAAGGTACATCCATAGAGTGACCAGTGATGTGATCATGTTGTGTCCTTCTGTAAGCACTGAATTGCAGTGTCCATACAAAGTATACTAAAGTATCTAGAATTATTGGAATGAGCATTGTAATATATAATTGGACAGAGATTTGCATTGTTCTTATCGTGCTATGACAAGAACATTATATCCATACACCTATCCTTATATTATTAATATTACAGTGGCACAGAGGAAGTGATCTTCCTTCTCCCTCTTGTGGCTGGACTATGTAACAATCACAACAACCTGGATGTGATGTCCAACATGAACTCCAGTCAAAGTGATTGGATGGTGATTTGTGATAAAAGCAGGCTCTCCGTGCTTAAAGAGAAGGACACCCGCACAGCATGGACATTCAACTCCTCAGCTATACACAGGTATCTACATTAAACCTCTCTGGTGATTTGTGATGATGTGTCTTTCACAATATTCTGTATTCAAAATAAAGTACAGGGGTGTGATTCTTCCGTTTTTTTCGACTTGAAAATGAGACCGATGCAATTCGTATAGATCCGATGAGTTTTTTTTTAGGGGGGGGTCTGTCGATCAGAGGTAGGCTATATTTCTGCATAACACAGGCCATCGTTATAACAGGCCGCTGACAATGACGACGGCTTTTGTGCTTCACATCTTTCCGAATATCACGCCGCTTGTAGTGTATTCCGTTTACCAGGATTTCATTGAAAGTGAAAGTAGATGGGATGATCAGCTGCGTTCTGAAGAATGCTTGATTCAAGTTCAGTGTGTGCAGGGCGCACTTCTCAGCAGAAGCCATGAAACGGTCAACAAATTGATTTAAAAAGACATCATGTATGAAGTTTTCCCCCCCCTCGTTTTGGCTTTGCATCGGGTTCGCTGTCAGGATTTTCCGATAATGAATCTTGTGATGCTGATATTGAATTTTAATTTATGCGCGTGTAAACTGCTTGAAGTTAGCTGTGACAGACTAGCCTAACCTTACAGGTTGTCAAAGCCTGTCTACCTTAGGCCTACTACATTGTTTAGTTAACACCTTGTCATTTCGCGTTTGTCCAGCCGTTCACCTCTGTGAACCTTGTCTAAAACATATTTCAGGATGCCATCTTACCATGAGAAAACGTAACGTTATGGTGACGGTGCGAGATCAAAGCTTTGGCATACTTAGTAAACGTCTTGCACATAAAATTGAGCTGAATATTTAGTGGAAATAGCCTACTGTAGCATTGTGCTGATAGATAAAAAGTCGCCAATTTAAAGGCGCAGTCCGCATTTTAACCCTAGCTCTCCATTTAGTGTGTGCGCTTTTAAAACTAGTGTTGTAGCCGCTTAGCCTACACAATCCTGGTGCAGTAGCTTAAAACAGAGCCTACCATTTATTTTAGGAGGAGAGGTTATCGATGTAATTTGATTATCTTTGGAACTGAAATATCAACAACCTTCAAGTTGCAACCTCTTCAATCAGCATCAAAATATCAGTAGGCCTATCACATGATTCACTATTTTGTACGTAGGCACAGAGGACTGTTAGGGGGCAGGCTGTATATTATCATCAAGTAGGAGTATAGTAAATAATTTAGTCAACATTTTAACTCAATGTTGGTTTAAGTTATAAACAAAACATGTTATAAATGGAAAAAATCCATGGTTCTGCGTCACTGTTGGCAAAATAATCATGATGGCCTATATATATTTCAGCCATATTTGGTTTAGTCCTGTGTAGGTCTATAGACTACATCTACTTTGCTCTATTATAAATTAGTTTTCTTTAGGCCTTATAGGCTGTATTGTAATATGCTATAATGTTTGAAATATATGTATCTCAATGTATCAATACTTCCCATAAAAGTCATCAGATGTCATAATTTAAAGGGTTATTTTTCAAAGTTTTCGCATCCCTCGCATAGGATTTGCCTCATGAATTTTTTTTTTACCTTTGCCAAACACACCCCTGAAAATATCAGCTTTCATAATAATATTTTTAAGTACTCATCTTCTGTGCACTTTAATAAAGTAACCACTATTTAGTGAGTGCAGCTTACATTGAGGGATGGACTTGTGTAATGGCAGTGTGATGGGTGTCAGCAGGCATTGCTTTTTAAAAGAAAAAACAATTATAAATGTTAATCTCTGCAGCACAACACTCACTCTTCTGCTCACAGAGGAGAGTTCATGCACTGAAAGTGAAACAGAAAGTTGTCTCTTTTGGATTGTTTCAGCCGTCCAACTCCAGGCCAATTCAATGGAGATGGAATTCCTGATGTTCTCATTCAGCTGTCTGCAGCTGGTGTGAGAAAGGTAAATAACATGCTGTACACAATGACATGTTTATGGCAAGTAATCTCATGAGGATTTGTCTGGATGATTTTGGGGTCAGGTAATTGTTGCCATGCAGCAACATTACAATGATATCCACCCAAACAGTCGGGACAATATTATCTGATTCAGCCTCTAGACCTAGTCGTAGGGCAATAAACTTTTAAGGATTGGCTTTAACCCTCTAACTAGACTATTTTTAATGGGGCACGAGATACAATAGGAAGGATGGATTTCATACTTAAGTGATTAAATATTATAAACAAATCTGTCAATTGTAAAAAATTACGATGACAGTACAACTTCTTAGAAGTATGGTTTTAAGATCTGGAATCAGAATACTGTTAAGACAATACAATTATGTCCCAGATCTCAATCAGGAGTGACAGGTAAGCATCAGACAGGTTCACAGAGTTGATTGATGAGGTAATGTACACACAAAAGTCCATACTCTAGTGAGATTTGAAGCAGGCTCATACCACCTCCTCCAGGCGGTCCTAGGACCTATACCACAGTCTGGAAACAGCTTTAATACCAACAAAACAAACCGAATAGGTCCAGACCTAATGCTCTAATGTACAAATGACTAGTATGTTCTATGGTTAATAAATATACCACTGTCTCTTGAATTAGAACTGGGAGTCTAAAATGAAAAGCAAACTGCCATTTAAGGGACTTCTCCCCTCACATAGAATTCATAATGTGTATTATTGAATTCTCAGGTTCAGATAATAGATGGAGGAAACGGCCATAGCCTGTGGGAGGCAGAGTTTGTTTGCCCACGCCTTGTGCTGGAGGGGTCCTCTGTCATGACGACCTCTGGCCAATCTGTGTTCCTCTTCTGGGCTGGTGACCCTCTAAAACCACAGAAGAACATTACCAAGGTAACTATCTGAAGTTAAGTTCCACCTTGTAATACATAAATAAAGGTAAACGATGTGAGTAGTTGCTAGGTGAAAAAATGATTTGGCTGGATCTGTGTTGTTTAGCAGGCATCTTCAGCTTTAGCGCCTACTGACCCTGTGGTCCGAAAGCTGTTTATGTTGCACCCAAACTACCCCATAATACTGTTGGAACTGGCTAGCACCACTGATACTATACTCACTGCTGCAGGTAATGAATATGTCCGTTGTGGCTTTGGTCTGATATTTCCATGTGCATGATATTAGTATGCACAGAGCTGGGTCTTTTTTTTATGAGCCATGTCCTTTCTCTTTTTAGTGAGTTATGAAGAACAATGGAAAGATGCCGCTTACATCACTGTGTTCTCCCGGCCCACGTCTGGTTTGGGACCGGGGACGCGCATGGTGAAAAGCCTGAGCCTGAAGGCCGCTGTTGCGGGAGCACTGATCGTAAGGCTCGGTGAGGAGAGCCAAGCAGGAGCGCCTGTCAGGCTTAGAGCTTTTGAGATCAAGAAGTTCTTCAAGCAGCTGTCATTTAAACATCAGGTAAGAGACAATTCTTGAAGTAGTTGTACAGTAAAGCTTCATACATAGCAGTGTGATCATACCAACACGAAATGCATTGTAAATAGTGCATTTTTATTAATTTTTTCCCTTTTTTCCCCAGTGATAAGTGTTGCCCAGACATGTTGCCATACAGCATCTGATGAAGACCAAACCAGTGGACAGGTCTCTTCAGTGAAAGAAGCTGACTAATATTTTTACTTGACAGTATCGACATAAGAGTGACATAACACTGTCATGAACACATGACACTGTCATGAGACATGAAACCTAACCCTAACCCTAACCTCTAACCCTAATCCTAACCTGACCCTAACCATAACTCTAAACCTAACACTAACCCTAACTTGTTATGACAAAAACCGAATGTCACTAACAGAAGCGTTATGTCATTAACGTTTATGACATAACATAACGTTTTATGACACGTTCATGACAGTGTCATGTCACTCTTATGTCGACACTGTCAAGTAAAGTGTAACCATTATTTTGTCAATTCAAATAGTCAATCAAATACATTGCTTACTATCCACTACCTAAGCATGTTCTATGCATATTGGCTTTCTCTGTAAACTGGATAAATGTATCTGCACAAGGTCCATTTCATTGGATCAACTGAGAACCCAAGAGTGTATTCAGACAACTACTTTCTAAGCACATGTACAGTACAGCTATATTTGCTTCAGTTTTTGAAATCCTCATGTCACTACGCTCATTGGTTGTCTGCTGTTTTGCAATAATCTAACCTATGATTACCCTGCCTTTACCACTGCTTCAACTGGTTTGTTAGGACTGAACTGAATCAAGTCTGGGAAATTAATGTATTCTAAAAAGCCGAGAACACTATGGAAGGACTAGTGATTTCAAAATTAGTTACTATACATATATTATGTTTCATGCGCTGATGTCAACTAAACCAAAATAGTGGTTTTGATTTGGTGATGTAATCTCTCCGGTGTATATATTTTTATTCCTGTAAAGTATTTATTACTTCTCTATTTGTTTTCTCTTAAGTTTATTTAATAATGAATTGAAAAGATTTTGAAATACATGACCTTGGAGTGTTTCTATTTGTATATAAGAGGGGTGTCAGTAAATATTACACAAAATACATGGTAGTTTGATTATTTATTTAGCATACAAAAATGAGCACATTTGTACAGATCTGTACACGTTTTGACCATGTGCAGCTCTTCATTAACACAATGCATATCTGGTGGACTGTCTTGGCTGTTAACCGTAAACTTTATGTAAATTAAACTAATAACTTGCATTTTCTTTTTGTGATTACATCACACAGTTGTCTCTTTACAATCACACTGTATCATGTCATGAATGATTTCATGAGTTTGGAATTAATTATAGGCTGCAAAAACAAAAAAACTGTTGCGATGGCGATGAATTTTGGATGCACCTAGAGGAGAAGGCGATGACCATGAAGACAAGTGATGTTTATGACAGGTTCTATACCTTTAAGATTACTTGTCGCCCTTCTCTGTAAAAGGGAGCTCTCCGCATTGCTGCAAATTAGCAGCTGTACGACTACAAGGAAAATGGCGTCTGTGGTGTATCGCGCATCGAGGCTGTGGGCTTCTAAAAATGTTGGGAAATTGACAGGTTTAACTGGCTTTAGAAGCCCACTAACCACTCTTACACCCTGTCGAAGCGCTGTGTCCACGACGACTGGTGCCATCTTACCCAAACCCAAAAAAGTAAGTTGGGGACGCGTAAATGTTGTGAGACAACAGCGCTGTCGTGACAGTTGAGTGTAGATAACATTTAGGTGCATATAATCCGGAAAACAGCTAGTCATGTTATGTTAGAAAGCTCAGGGGTGATGCAGAAAAGTTGATTTACTAGTTTAATATAAAAAATGACCCCCTGTATGCGTTCGGTCAGAGTTCTGCGATTTGACATGCAACGTGTCTTTCCAGAGGTATGTTCGAGGAAGTGAATCGAATGATAATCTCATACAATCGTTTAGTAATTCATGAGGCGGAAATCATTCGTTTTGGCTATGAATGTCGAATAATGTGCTGTCCACTACTCCAGCTCTCAGGATGGTGTGTTTTTTAATGGAGTTGCCAGTTGGTTGGAGACTAATGGTACAACTTATGCTTTGCTTTTCAGACCACCTTCGGCCTTATCCGCATCACTATAGTTGTGATACCTTTCTTATATGTTGGAACTCTGATCAGCAAGAACTTCGCAGCTCTTCTGGAGGAGCATGACATATTTGTTCCCGAAGATGACGACGACGATGACTGAGCTAATAGGCTATGTAAGTTTGTTATGGACCAGTGTTTTTGTTGTTAACCATGTCATTAACAGCAGACTTTTCCAGACTTAAGTGTCCAAGAACCCTTTCTCCTTCTAGGGTCCCATGTAATGGCCACATCCAAATTAAAGGGACTCCACTTAGATTCGAGGATCCAATCCCAGCCACTCCGATGTAGAAGTGCTCTCCTGTACTCTCACATCTCCACTTGTGCCTACTCCGTACTTTACTACTGAGATAGCGGCTCTGGTGTTAGCACAAGGATTTAAACCTTATGTCCACATATGTGCGTGTATTGTACAATAGTTAAAGTGAAATAAAATTTGACTGGAAAAGTTTGTCTTCTGACTTCAGTGTGACATGCCAGATACGAGTACTTAGTTTTAAGACACTGCTCATTCCACACATATACTATGGAATTACCTAAACGTATAACATGTTGCTTACTGTCCTGTAAGCATTGGTCAAACCCCATGCATTAAAATGTTTATTCTGGTCACTGACCAAGAGGCCATTCGGCATTCCATTCGAAGCCTCAGTATGGACAGTGTAAATGTACAGCTTGTCCAAAACAGATGGGAGGACGCCGACGTCCAACAGAAACAGAGTGCACAACAAATAATTTATCATTATGAGTGTATTTACAGTTCAGACAATAGAACAGACAACCCATTGGCTGTGAACCTACAGGGGAGAGGCGAAGTTTGGTGGGATAGGGCAGTTTAAGGGTCATGTCCCTGGTAAAATTTAGACAGGAAATCTGTGGGGCGAGGTGTCTCTGTCTCATGGAAATAGCGCATTATATGGGTCTTCTGCTTCCATACGTTGATGGTCTCCTGAAGCTCCATTTTACCCTAGGCAACACAGGGCGAAGAAGGAAATAAGGATTAGGCAGTTCAAATTCTTCAAATAAACTAAAGGTAAAATCATTATGACATGAACATGATATGGCATAAGATTATGTTTCTCAAGTGCCTTACCTTGATTACAAGCATATCAATAACGCGAGGATCTGTTATATGTTTGTTCTTGTTGAACTCCTGTCTTATTTTGTCTCTTGCCTGGGGGACCGTGATGTCCAATTGGAATATGGTAACTGAAAGAAGAAACTTGCTGTTAGATCACTAAGCAATGGGACTTCGTTTGCCATAATGTTTCCATCCGCGACTGCAATCTTTTATTATGTCTGTAACAAACACACCACTATTACACCTCGTTGGCATCATTTTCCACCTGCTGCAATCTAGCAGTAGCCAGGGAAGAGGCTATTGAAGCCCATTTCCAATGTCCCTAAAACACGGAAACGCAAATACAATCGATGATCCAGCATGGACGTGCACTTCTTTGGACTTGAGTAAACAACTGCAATTAAACCCTTTATTTACGACCCTGCTGGAAGTACTAAGTCGAATGAACCTTTTCTAGACCTAGAAGCTACTCTCAATTAGAAGCTCTGCGCGCTAACCAAGGGCTGATCTAGCAGGCACAACCCCGCTGCAATCTGCTTTGGCTAAATCGTCTACTACATTAATAAATGCAATGTAAAACAGCTGGTGCAACCAGCTTGTCAGTAGCAGTAGCTTCCGTCAGTAGCAGTAACTTCCGTTGTAAACATCGACACCAGGCCTACGTCAACTAGTTTTACCGTTGGCTAACGTCAGCTAGGTTTCAGCTAACTTAAGTTAGCTTGTGTATGTGACGATAAAGCTATACTACTATGATAATATACTAGGCTACTACATCGATACCTGTAAGAAAAATACACAGTAATGCACAAACATTTAGAAAATATTGCCAGACGTTGAACAAATTAGTTCACTTAACGGTTACTCCACTGGTCCTATCGTTTGTCAAAGTTAACGTTATAACGACCTTGAGTAATTCCATCGTGGGTACATACTTATTCATGGCCTGAGCTTTTACCTGCACTTGGTGCCTCACGATACCATGCCCGATACAGTTCCCGAACCCTCCGCTTTGCTTCATCAATGTCACGACTGAAAATTGGTTTCACAACTCTCCCTGCGGCACTGGCCGTTCGGGTCGCAGCGGTTGACGCCATGTTTGCCAACCTTCTTCCTTTCCGGATTAATTCTTCTTCTAGCTCAGTGTTTGTAACGCTTCAAGACTTGACTGCCCTCTAATGGTTTGATGTGGTACGATAAATTACGCTTAAATGTAAAATTCTAAAATTAGTCCGGCAGCCAAATGCCATCATTTAGGTGAACCTGGTTTTGTGGGTTAAAGTTTTTTTTTTTTTGCTGTTTCTTGTTGCCAAGGGGTAACTCAATAAGATTAGAGAGGGTGCCCGGTGATATCCCTTGAGCAATTTCATATATTAACCCTTTCTTGTTCAATGTGCTAAATATAAGGCAAGGCACTGCAGGTGATAGGGTAAAAAAATTAACTAGCAGATATCACTATGAAACTTCCCCAGTTGATTACTTACATTAATATGAAAAAAAAAAATGTATTGCAAGTTTTCTGTAATTTAATGTTTAAATATGCAAATTAGGCATGATCTAATTAAATATGTGCTGATTTGCATAAAAAAGCTAAATCTGAACATTGGATAAAGCCAGGTTCAAAATTACTTTTTCATTGTGTTGACATATTAGATGAAAAGTATTTGACACAGGGAATTATGGATATCTCTTAGTTATTCAGTAAGTCAGAAAATACTGCCAATAGCCTTAAAAAAACTATTTTCGCCATGTTCTTAGGAATAACATTTCATAAATCAGGCTAGGAATAATATATCAACAAACCCCTCTGTAAAAGCCATCTGAATATGGTAGGTATAAGACTGGAAAGTTTGGTGTATGTAAGTGCTTCTGAAGTGCAGATTTCATTCTCAGAGTGGGAGAGGAAACTCATCCAAGCTATAGCATCCCTCACTAGCACGTCACTACTTACTACACAGCTACTTAGCCTGCACTGCCCTCTTTTAGCTGATGTACTTTAGCTCTGTACTACTGTTCTAGTTTCCATAAAATATACATTTATTTTTTATTCTTTATCACAGTATAGTCTATGCTCAGAGCCTAACCTCGTTAGAGAGAATATTCATTTTTAAGTATTGATCCATAGACATGCATTAAAATACTAAGGCCTAATAATACACACAGGTCAAAATTATTTTTTTTAAAAATCCAGGCTTGATTTTTGATTCCACTCAACTGAAATATTTAAATTCCCATCCAGTTGACATAGTATATTTATACTTGGATATTAAAGTGAAAGTTTTTAGTTTGGTACAGAGTTCACAGTCATGGAGCCTGAAACCGAGGAATGCTACTTCAGTTGGAAATTCAACTGCTATTTGAAGAAGGATTCATTGATTCGTTACTGAGCCCAACCAGTCTATCAGAAAATGTCAAACTTGCACCAGACTCCATTTTGGAGATGATCAGATGTGGCTGCAAGAGTGAAACCCCTTGTAGCTCTAAGATGCAGTTTCCAGGTTAATGGTGTGCCCTGCACAATGTTCTGTGCATGTTTTAAGGTACTGTAGGATGTTTAAGAACAAATGAGCCAGAACTGTGCAAAACTAATACTAGGAAATGTGTACATATTCTGAATTATTACAGGAGATATCTGAAATTATGAATTCATTATTTGACATAGAAAAGGGTTACATTTTCCCAATTTAAATGCACAAAGTATTGTCTGAAAACTATCACATGGCAAACTGTTTTTAGTACATTCTATTTGAGTTGATTTGCTTTTGATATGTGTACTCACCTTGAAATGAGAGGTATTTCCTATTTTTTTTTCATGATTTCGGCACATAGGGCTTTAGGGGTTAATATATGAAATTGCCCATGGGATATCACTAGGCACCTTCCTAAATATTAAAGAGCCACCCCAATCAATAAGTCTAAGCAAAAATAAATGAATAAATAACTGACAAAGCCAGGTCTGACCCCATGACTACTGGACTACTACTGGCGTTATCTGAAATACAGAAATAATTGGTATAGAAAAGGGTTAAATTGTCCAAATTTGAATGCATGCAGTATTGTCTGAATAACTATCACACAGAACACTGTATTTTAGTACATTTTATTTAAGTTGATTTGCATTTGATATGAGTAGGCCTACTCACCTTGAAATTAGAGGTATTTCCTATTTTGTTTTTCTTAATTTTGGCACATTAAATTACAGAAAACTTGTAATAATTTTTTTCTTTTTCATATTAATGCAAGTTATCAACTGGGGAAGTTTCATAGTGATATCTGCTAGTTACATTTTTTACCCTATTCACCTGAAGAGTCTCGCCTTATATTCAGCACATTGAACAAGAAAGGGTTAATATATGAAATTGCTCAAGGGATATCACTGGGCACCTTCCTAAATCTAGAGCTACCCCTAGACTACAAGATTCTGCAACAAAAAAAAAAACTTTAACCGACAAAACCAGGTCTGACCCCATGGCTGCCTGACTTCGCATCGTTTCACTTGTGCGTCATTTAGGCTAATGAAAAAACCTAGGTATAGAAATAAAATGCAGGCTACTCTTTTTTTTTCTTTCTTTTTCTAAACGAATGTTTGTTCAAAATTATACACCGATAAATACCTTTTAATACCAAATCTGGAATCAGAGGATGCATGAAAACACCAACCACAGCCTTTTACATTGTTCAAAACAAGCAAGGTGCCATGTTTGGTCACCGTGCAGTTATTTGTGGTAAACTGGAGAAAAACGGGCACTGTTATGTTAGTTTATGTTTACATCCTTTGTGCAATACAGGTGGGTCTCAAAAAAATAGAATATCATGAGAAAGTTACACCCCCCCCTCTAATTTATTTCAAAAAGTGAATCCTTCATATATTCTAGATTAATTCGATATAAAGTCAATTATTTTTTGTTTTAATCTTGATGATTACGGCTAACAGCTCATGCAAACCAAAAATCAGTTTCTCAAAATATTAGAATACAAATATTATAATACAGAAATGTTGGTTTCCTGAGACTTTGATATCTTAGTCTGGTTCAGTAAACACAACCACAATCATGGGAAAGACTGCTGACCTGATAGTTGTCCAGAAGACACTTGATACCCTCCACAAAGAGCACAAAGAAGAAGGATGCTGGGCGACTTGGGTGTATCAGGAACGGGCAGGAGGAGGAGTACAGAAGCCTGGTGGAGGACTTTGTGCAATGGTGCAAACTCAATCATCTTCAACTCAACACTTCAAAGACCAAGGAGATGGTGGTGGATTTCCGCAGGTCTAAGCCCACTATGCTACCAGTCCACATTGATGGGGTCAATGTGGAGGTGGTTAGCACCTGCAAGTATCTGGGTCTCCACCTGGACAATAAACTGGATTGGTCAGCCAACACTGATGCACTTTACAAGAAAGGGCAGAGCAGGCTGTACTTCCTGAGGAGGCTGCGGTCCTTCAATGTGTGCAGCAAGCTCCTCAGGATGTTCTACCAGTCTGTTGTTGCCAGCGATCTCTTCTATGCAGTAGTATGCTGGGGAGGAAGCACAAGGAAGGATGCGGGGCGAATTGACAGGCTGGTAAGGAAAGCTGGCTCTGTAGTGGGAGCTGAACTGGAGTGCATCACTTCAATATCTGATAAAAGGACCCTGAACAAACTGATCAACATTTTGGACAATGAGTGTCATCCACTCCACAGCACCATTACAAAGCAGAAGAGCTTGATCAGCTGGAGACTTCGCTCACTGCCTGGCACAACAGACTGACTGAGGAAGTCATTTGTCCCCAGAGCCATTGAACTGTTCTTCTCCTCTTCATTGAACTGTTCTTCTACTGATCTTCTCTGCATAGTCTGTCTGCCTCTCCATGTTTGTGTACTGTCTGTCCACTAGCCACTTTTTACCACTGTCTTACTGCTTCACTGTTTGCGTGCTATATTAGCACATATGCATAACCCCTCCATCCATCCCACAGCCGGATTATGGCCACACTTATACTTAATGCTTTATAATCAATACTTGTATAATGGCTGTAACCCTACGTCAACCCATTCTTGCACTGATATAGTTTTTCTATATTACCTTGTCTACTCTCTTATATGTCCATATTTATTTATTTTATTCTTGCACCGTTGGACTTACTCATTTGTACCATCACCATGACACTGACTCTCACAGAGCACCTTACCTTACTATGCGCATAGAATCACAGGCTCAGTCCCTGCCTGTCATTGTAAGTGCCTCATGCTTAATCACCCCTAAGCACACTATGTGGATACTGTTTTACACTTGATTTAGATTCAGTGTTATTTAGTATAATTTGTATTTTAGTATATTCTTTATCTTCTATTGTCCTTATTGTGTTTTTTATATTATATACTTTTTCTGCTGTTAGTGCATGTTGTGTGTGATGTCTGTATGCTACTGAGACCTTGAATTTCCCCTTGGGGATCAATAAAGTATCTGTCTATAAGCCACAGAATGTCATTGCTGAAAGGGCAGGGTGTTCAGAGTGCTGTATCAAAGCATATTCATTTAAAGTTGACTGGAAGGGAAACATGTGGTTGGAAAAGGGGTGCAAGAAACAAAGATGACCGCAGCCTCGAGAGAATTGTCATGAAAAGCTTATTCAAGAACTTGGGGGAACTTCACAAGGAGTGGACTGAGGCTGGAGTCTGCACCAAGAGCCACCATGCACAGATGTGTCCAGGAAATGGGCTACAATTGGCTTATTCCTAGTGGCAAGCCACTCCTGAATCAGAGACCAGGTTAGAGTGTCTTACATGGGCTAAAAAGAGACAGAACTGGATTGTTGCTCAGCAGTCCAAACTCCTCTTTTCACATAAAAATAACATTTGCATTGCATTTGGATATCAGGGTCCAATCAAGGTCTGGAGGAAGAGTGGAGAGGCACAGAATCCTTGTTGCTTGAAGTCCAGTTTGATGTTTCCAGTCAGTGATGTTCTGGGGTGCCATGTCATCTGGTAGTGTTGGTCCACTGTGTTTTACCAAGTCCAGAGTCAATGTAGCCTTCTACCGAAGATTTTAGAGCACTTTATGTTTCCATCTGCTGACAAGCTTTATGGAGATGCTGATTTCCTTTTCCAGCAGGGCTCGGCCCCTGCCCACAGTGCCAGAACTGCTAGTAAATGGTTTGCTTACCATGGTATTACTTACCATGGTATTACTGTGCTTGACTGGCCAGACAACTGGCCTGAACCCCAAGTTTAATTGTCAAGCCAGCAATACAGATGACCTTAAGGCCACTATCAAAGCTACCTGGGCTTCCATAAGACCTCAGCAGTGCCACAGGCTGATTGCCTCTATACCACGGCACATTGATGCAGTAATTTGTGCAAAAGCAGCCCGACCAAGTATTGAGTGTATAAATGAACTATTTTAGATAAGTCAAATTAGTGAGATTAGTTCATTTCTTTTCAAAAGGTCGACATTTCAGTATTATAACCTCTTTTCTAATATTTTCAGATAGCTGTAAGCTGTAATCAAGATCAAAATAAAAAATGGCTCGAAATATTTCACTTTATATCTAATGAATCTACAATATATCAAAGATTCTCTTTTTGAAATAAATTAGGGAGGGGGCGTTCTGAATAATTTCCCACCCACTTCTCAATTCAATTTCTTATCATTTCAGGTGCAATTTTAAAGTGGCCTACACATAAGCCCTCAATAAATCAACTACTTCGATGTTCAACATCGAATTAGAGCAAGAGTTAAAAGGAAGCATATATCAAACAAAGACAGAGAGTCTTTTTCATTTATTGTAAAATGCTGGTATGTTAAAGGACTTGTTCAGCCTACATTAAATATGAACATTTCAAAAAGACAGCTAACTAGATAAGAAAAAAAAACGAAAAAAAAAAAAAAAAAACCCATTGGCTCATTAAAGCAACACTAGCTTGTTGTGGCACACACAAAACGTACACCCACACACAGCGTAGAGAGGCAAAGAGAGGGCCTGGCAACATGTTGTCAATGTTTGCCACAGTATAACCTCTGCTTGAAATGTGGACCTTTGACATCAAATGACCAAAACAGACCATAGATCATTACCTGCACAAAAAGTACATACAGATCTACAAAAGTTCAAAAAGAGCACTTAAATAAGCAAAGGGCCTTGACAGAAAATGTCTGTATTTGGCTTCTCAGGCAATTATTTTGTAGTCACTTCATCTAAAGAGACCCAGCAAGAAAGCACGACGGAAGGAGCTGATAATGGTCCTCCGGTTTTCAGCTATTCTTAAAAATAGAGCATTTAAAGAGTCTCGGCAGCTATTTCTGATCAAAATACTTCCTGTCAAGTCTGGAAATAATGTCTAGGAGATACATTTTGTGTGAGATGTTTCAACAGAGAATCTTAAGTCCTTAGAATATTGTAGTCCTCTGTCTATCATACACAGCTAGAACAGCATGCAGTAAAAATCAGATGAGGACAAGGGGGAAATCCAGTTTAGTCCAGTTTGTATGTCACATGTGCCACATTTGAATTAGGACTCCACCATTGTTCACTTACTCTCCTGAACGTACAAATGCAGGCAAGCATTCACACACACACACAATTTCTTTCTTTCTTTTTTTTTTTTTTTAAAAAGTGCATATTTGGGCAACCCAGTGTATGACTGATCAACTGACAAATCTTTGCAGAGGAGTGGCTGATTTGGAAAGCAAAGGCACTTGCAGCATCTGCATTGTCAGTGAATAATGTCTTCAAGGCTTTAGTTCCCATTTAAACAGCATGCCCTTGACTGCAAAAAAAGATAATACAGATGATTTAGTAATTTAGTTCCATGCATACAACATGCAGCAAATTGCAGATAAATGAACAACGGTCATCCTATATACATATATAAGTGTAAAGGTACCCGGTGGGTATTGCTGTGCAGGGAGTAAACCTGAGTCACCGGCACTTTAAGAGACATGCTAGCCACAGATGCTAGCACTGAGTTTCAGCTTTCTTGCTAGTACACCCATTTCCTAAGTCAGAGGTTGTAGGTCTGAGTTAGGTGTCTGGCTGTGCTGTCTCTATTACTCCTTTGCTCTTGAAGCACCACCACCACCATTCACAGAGCCAGGACTGTCCCCAAACACTACAGGCTTTTTTAGTGCATACACTGGACACACAGCGAAAATGTGATGAAATAATAAAAGGACTGTGCCTTTCAGCCACAGAAATTATTTTAAAAAAAAAAAAAAAAAAAAAAAAAAAAAAATTAGGAATGATTAAGTAGCTTTGTGGAGGATACTTTCTCAAAACGTACTCACCCTTTTTTCGAGAAGCTTCAGGACATCAGTGCTCCAGGCTGTTGCCAAGCTGCTGGCCCTCTTGCAGGGCAGCCATGGTCAGCTTCAGATGCTCCCTGAGGCCCTGGATCTCCCGCTCACTCCTACTCTTCATGCTGCTCAGCTCCTCGTGCACCTCCTTATAGCGCTCACAAGCCGAACGCTTCTCCTAGGGAGCCGTGAGTTCATAGAGATGCGTTGAAAGGTAATATGTGCGTATACAGGGATGTTTTTTTGTTGTCTTAACATCTGCACATCACTAAGGTTTCCCCACACACAAAAACAAATGTAAACACGTATGTGGATATGGAGCGATGGTGAAAAAAGTAGTACCGAGTTAAGACACTGCAGTTCATTCCTCAGGCAGTTTATCTCCTTCTGCAAGTACTGCACCTCGTTTTCCTTTACTCTTAGGAGCACCTATAAATAAATAAAGCAATAAGAAACTCAAACAACAGATGGACAGAAGCAAACCCTTTCCAAAACAGTAAGAGTCTGTCATTCAATGTAAACAAACTGAAACTAGAATGGTATTAGTTTCCAAAAAGAAGTATATATATACAGAAGGTTTGTGGTATTCAAAACTGCATGCTCAGCTCATGCAAGCCACCTTATCTCTCACATCACAACAGCTCTAGCTTTGGGTGGGGAGGTGTTGAAGTCAGTGTCAAAATCAGTATTTTGTAGCAGTGATGCCAACCCTCTACTGTTTTTTTTTTTTTTAAGCACCTACCTCCAGCTCACAGGATTTCCTCTCTCTGTGGGTGTCAGCGATGCCCTCCATCCCCTGGCCTGTGACGAAGGAGCGCATGCGGTTGATCTCCTGGGTGAGGCGTGCCTGCAGGTCCTGAGGAGGACAGAATACACATGTTCATATGGCCAGCCATGCAAGGTATTGAGCCCTGCAGAGTGGGGGGAACTAGACTTGTTCTACAGACAGTAATCCTTGCTGAGTGGGGGGTAACTAGACTTGTTCAACAGAAAGCAAGCCTTGCTGAGTGAGGGGGAACTAGACTTGTTCAACAGAAAGCAAGCCTTGCTGAGTGAGGGGGAACTAGACTTGTTCTAAAGACAGGAAGCCTTGCTGAGTGTTTAAAAATGGTACTTGCAGAGTTGCTATGGCACAGTGTCAGCTACGCCTCACAGCTTTCTGTACACAGTGCAAAACAAGATTCACAGCCAACAGCAAATTTTGACTTACTGCAGGTATGGCTGAACATGAAACCAAACAAAATGGCAGTTGTTCTCCTCCACGCAGATCAGCATTCCATGTGTAGTCACCCCTGCTAATATTGTGTATTCATTTATTCTTAGAAAACCACCAACCAAACAAATTCCATTCATCCCTGCTCACCTGGTTCTCCTGCTTGAGCAGCTGCATCTCTCGCTCTTTGCGGCTGGCTTCCCTTTCACGCTCTTCGATACTTTGCGCGACACGGTTCAGCTCCAGGCACTTCTGAGAGTAGCGCTCCGAGAGGCCCTGAAGCTCCCGCTGCAGCGCCGCTGTCTCAGCCCTGGGGGAACATGCACGCACACTCAAATGGGCAAATAACAAAGTACGGCAAACAAATATCTAGAGATGCACCGATATGGAATTGTAGGGCCGATAACGATAACCGATATTTATTGGTTTGTTGTGGCCGATACCGATACGATAACCGATAATATTACTCTTGAAAAAAAAAAAGTGAAAAGTGATTTGGGGAAAGCATTTAATAAGCATAATTTTATTGCATTAATTTTACCTACCACCAAATGATGGACAGCAGTCAACATAACAGTAGCCTAGTCCTACAGTATGTGTGGCTCCTTTAAGTGAACCTGACGTCAGTGAATTGCAAGTAAGTGGCTAGAGAGTATGAATCGTTTTCATTTAGGACTAAACACTCATAAACGGCTCAGCTGGGAATAAGCTACAGTATAGCGACCAAATCAGAGTTTGTGAGGGAAACTTAGGTTTAGTTTCAACTGCGGGTAACTGAATAAAGCTGCAACTCCTCAGACTGTATCTTTTGTCCGTCTACTCTGTTGCGCACAACCTGCTGCAGCAGAAATTAAAGGGGTTAGCCCCGAAGGTTTTAATAACTTATTATGATGACCTGTCTGGAACTGAAGCAGGAATGGTTCAATGCAAATATAATACTAAAACACAACTTAGAACTAGGCCTACTTATGTACTCGTCCCACTAACGAGTTAGTTTATTTGTTTCCCCGACCAGCGCGGTAAAGTGCAAACACATCAGCACAAGACGACTCTAGATAGGGCTGAGCTCCGCTCTGGTAAGGTTAAATGGCAGATCATTCACGAGAGGATTTTGAGATGCACAGATTCCCAAATGAACGCATATCCACAGATTTTGTTAGAGTGGTGAAATACATTCACACCGCTGACATTATATTTAGGAAAAAGTATAGCCAACCAAGCTCAAGTAGCTCAGTGTAGCCAGACGGACCTTACGTAGGCCTAAATTAGGACTTCAAAAAATATCGGCGCAAATTATCGGCCAGAATTCTGTTATCGGACCGATAATAATATTTTCATTTTTTCACTTATCGGCCAATAATATATCGGCCACCGATATATCGTGCATCCCTACAAATATCACTTAAACTGTTTTATGCTGTCCTTAAAGCTCCAATTTGAACGAGTCAAACTAATTTCATTATTACAGATGAAGCAAAAAGGCGGACAACTTCTATGTAGCCCTTGAAGCTCTAATTTGAATAGCCAACTATATCATTATTACAGCTGAATCAAATTTAATTACGCAGCTTAATCTAACAGACACAAAAATATCTTGTGACTTTCATTTGGAAAAACACTTAAACCAATGCTGAAAATGCCATGACTTAAATGTTAATTACATTCTCTGAATTTCTCCAAACGAACAAGGCCTCTATAAATGCTTGAGATAATTTGATTTTGTAGTAGGCTAGTTACACCTCATGGTCTAATTTTCCCCCAAGGCGCACTTCATCTGTTGCTGACCAATTTGGATTGAATCACATATTTTGTAATATCTGGAACAGCAGGCATACATTTCTTTTAATAATCCTGTGTGAATTCTAAAGGTGGCTTCCTGAAAGATTGTTTTTGGCTTTGGCCTGCGAGGGTGCATACATGAACATAAACATGCACTACTATACACCCACGTGGCTCAGCCTAGTGTGCGCACACACAAGAACATTAAAGTGTAGGGTTAAGGAGCTGGGCCAGCGTGCAGTAGCCAGAAAAGTTGTGGCTTCAATTCCCATCTTCCACTGCTGTGGCCTTGAGCAAGGCACTTAACCCCAAGTTGCTCCGGGGACAATGTAATCCCTTGTAATATAGCTGACATATGTAAGTCACTTTGAACAACAGTGTCTGCTAAATGAATAAATGTAATGTAATGTAATGTAATAAAAACAAGAATTCCAATATGTGAAGTGAAAACATACCTTTCACCATTCTGTGTAACACTACATGAATACTAGGACAGGATATACATCTGCCTACATTTCCTGTTGACATTTCACTGATTACTTCTGATGTATTATTAACTTGCAGATTGACTTGGGGGCTACAACATTGAAAGCACTCCCACCAAAGTCAGGAAGTTGTGTGGTAATGTGAGGTAATCTATTACCATTGGGTCTGCATTCTTGGAGTAAATGCTGACTGCTATAATAACCTTTCATTAGAAAGCAGTCTTTATGGCTGAGACTGCGAAACTCTGTGACTGCAGAGCCGGTTTGAACCCCCCAATGGCCTAATGAGTGTAGTGGTATGTATACAAAGCACACAGGCTCTTACACATCAGCTTAAACTCAAGGTAAAACATCAAATCTGGCCACTGATAGTGTTAGACAAGCGAGATTGTTGAATGAAACTTTCGAAGGTTGTGTGTACCCGTGTGTGTGTGTAGGGTGGGAGATGGTGAAAAATGTGTCAGGTGTTAAATAAACAAGGAAAGATGGGATTTTTAAAAAAAAGACACAATGTGTCCTGTGTTGTGCGAGAGTGGAGTGACCACTGACCGCTGCTGTGAAGTCAGGGCCTGTGTGTCCGTCCCAGCAGAGCCCAGCCTGCGAGCCTTTTCCAGCTCACGCTCCAGCTCCTCTCTGTGGGCCTTCTTCAGGATCTCCATGGCTGATGAGATTATGGGGAAGCAAAGACACAGAGGGTCAGTTGTCTACACCAAGTAGAGTAGCCATCCCTCATTATTCGGGCAAAAGGTCCTGTGAAAAACAGCCTCAGGGTACGTTCAGACTAAGCGTCTTTTTTGCAGCTGCCGGCGTCCCTTTTACATTATAATCCTATTAAGTAGGCCGTGTTTTCAAAAAAGCCCTCGGCATCTTTTAAAACACGACTGCAGCCGTCTTTTTCTGCAGCTCAGAACTTGAGAAATATTCAACTTCTAGTGGAGAAACGCCATACGTCACGCTGTTTTTTTACAGTTGACCAATCACAAGCGGATTATCGAGACCTGTGGTTTCCCATGACAAGTAAAAAATGGAGGAGGTGACAGAACACCGGTCACCTGTATCAACTGCTTTCTGCTCAACTAGGCTAACTCTCTCTGTGTCTCTTCATTCCACAAGGACATAAGGCACATTCCATCCAACTTTCTATCCATTCATCCTTTTCAAACCATTCACTCATCCACCCATTAAACTATCTATCAACATCCATTCAACTTTATGTCTATCAACATTCATTACATTACTCTGTCTCAGGCTTTAAGCATACAATCTGGCTCTCTTAAGACTACAGATTCTGTTCAACTATTTCCTCTGCCCACAACTGTTTCAAAATAAATGTCCTCACTACAATAATTCACTATTAAATAATTTAACTATTTAAACTACTCAACTATTTAACTGTTCAGCCATTTCAACTGTTAGTTGCTATCAACTATGACTCCAGCCAACTGTTTCCTCTGCCCACAACTGTTTCCAAATAAAAGTTTGTTTTGTATTTTATGTTAATATACAGTATGTTTTGCATTTTCATGCACTGGTAATTTCCTCGAAATTACATTTTCTAGTTTCTTTCTATTTTGCCTTTCCCTTATTTATCACAGCTCTGATCAATATCTTCATCAAGGAAGAGACTATGACATGAACCAAACCGGTTACCTTTCTCCGTGGCCTGGGTCTCCTCCTGGAGGAGCCGGTCCCTCTCCTTTTGCATTTGCTGGATCTCCCGTGCGTGCTGCCTCTGCAGCTCCTCCAGGGCATGGCCATGGGCCAGCTCCATCGACCGCAGGCTTCGTCCACACGGAGCAAGTGGCCCACACTCACCCCCCGCACCAGGGCCACCTCTTCCTCCTTTCTCCTCCTTTCGCCCTGTTTCTCGTCCCCCTACCCCCCCTCCCTCGCCCCCCTTCTTCATATGCTCGAGTTGTTGCCTCAGAGACGCCACCTGAGATGGGGAAGAAGGAAGCAGGGGACACAGACAGGGGTAAAGCACTCTGTAGGGGAGGCTCTGGCCAATGTGCTGATGCATCGGTGCAAAGCAAGGCCGAGTGCATGTGATTGTATGTTCAGTCAAAGGGGCCTCTTGTGCATTCAGATTTTAGATTAGTTTCCATCACCGTCCTCCCAGTATGTTAGCGATGCACAAAGGGCCCATGTGACTGAGGTTTTGCTACATGCCAACAGTCTTGGTGAAAGAAAAGAGAAAAACGAGCTGCTGCTAACTACCATGGCAACTCACACATGGGGACTCTCACAGCAGTGAGTTTAACCTGCTAGCACCATCAGACTGGTGCAACGTTCACTGAGTCTCATCTACTCCAAATACACACTGCTTAACAGTCCCCATAGCAAGCCCACATCACCAAAGCTCCCTTTAAGTCAGTTTGAAGGTGCAACACGGAGACGATGGGATTGTATCCTGGTGACATTCACCCAGTAACACAAAACACCATACTTCTGCATTTTGCCCTTTTGTGTTCTTTCAGGGAGTAATGCCTACACACACACACACAGTTATTCAGTCTACATCCACACTCTTTGCTGTCAACTAGCAGATGAATTTGTTAATTTGCGTTTGCAAATTGAAAAATCATCTCCACACACTACCTCCCTCTGTAGCGCCTCACTAGCCAGTGGGCCCGAACTCGACCGCGAGCCCATCGTCGCTGCCAACGAGCGCATCTCCTTCAACGGCAGCCGCTCAAACTCGGCCCACTTCCTCTCAATCTCCTCCTTGATCCTCAGCACGTTGTCGCCGCCCGGGGCCTTGCGGGACAGCACAGCCTCCCATTGGCTGGCGTTGGACTCTCTGGCCCGCTGCTGCTGCCGCTGCTGCTCCTCCTCGCGGCTGGAGCCACTGTCCCGCACCTGGCCCTCGCCAGACTCCCTCTGGGCGCTTGACCCCGGGCCACTGACTGGAGACAGTTCCACATAGTCGAACCGGCGCTGGGTGGAGCCCGAGGAGCCTGTGTCTGCGTGCAGCTGGGACTGGGAGTGGTGGCGACGCGCTGAGGATAAGGAGCGTGTGTGCGAGTTCTCCTTATCACTGTTGCTGTCGGGCAGCCTGGGGAACAGAGAAAAGACAGAGCGAGAGGGAATTACTTGGAGGTGACTGTGTGGCTACCAAAGGTGCACACTCACTGCCTGCACAAACACAGGCAGGTGAGTCACTAGGCAGGAAGGGTTGCTTTTCCTGCACAGTCAAGGAAGAAGAAAAATCATTACAGTGAAGGGGCAGAAATGACAAAATACAGAAGAGAAACAAGACTGTCAGGGAGCAGAAACACACAAATACACAACAACAACTAATTAGGAAGAATGAGGAATGTGGCAGTAAATAAATAATGAAAGAGGAGAACAAGGAAACTAAGGAAGATTAGAGATTGAGAGAGGGTTCAGGAAAACAAATCCTGAGGAAACCAAATGGAAAAAGGCATGGTAAAAGAGTAAATGTTGTTGGAACCTGAAGAAAATGTTTTGAAGGTTGGAGAGGTATATATAAAGGTGAGGTGAGCTATAAGGAAAGGTCATGGTAAAGACTCACTTTGAGGTCAGGTGAGCTACAAGGACACATCATAGTAAAGACTCACTGTGTGAGGTCGGGTGAGCTACTAGGGCGCACGCTCTTCCTCAGGACTTCGATCCAGTTCCTCCTGATCCCGGCTGTCATGGCTGACAGTGTGACCACTGCCTCTCGAGTCTGCCAGAGGGAAAGTGCAAGGAGATCACAAGGGTGGAGAACGGGAATGGGAGGTGGAGTCCAGACAAGGAAGGAAAGTGGGAAGAGGGGTGGGTAAGTGGATTGGTGGTAAAGGGGGTGTTCAAGTAGGACAGTGAGCTTGTTAAATAAACGTCAGACTAATGATATTTACCAGTTAATTATTCTCAAGATGTTTTTTAAAGCCGACTCATGCATAGTAATTATCTATACTTCACTTCCTTATCTACGCCCTGAACACATTAAAATCCACTGAAGTGTCTTGATATTGCAGTTATACTCATGCATTCATTAATTAAAAAAAATTTATATGAATATAATGAATTCATAAATAGCAGAGTATCCTCACATGAATCTGGAAACCATAGTTCTTCTCCACGTCGTACTCTGACACTTTCACGCAAGACTTCAGGTCAACCTCCCCATCCAGGTCATCTTTCTGCATGTCATAATATTGTACATACACTGAAATTATAGCCGATGCTAGCCAGTCGCCACCAAGCCTCTAAATGAGCAGTGCTAACTCCATAAAATGTGGGAAATGGAATTCTCCAGACAAAAGGAATTCAGGTAACAATGCAATGGTGAACATCCTACCTCTTCTGCTCCAGAATCTCTGTAGTACCTCAGGCCAGCGTCAGTCAAAACAAACCAATGTTTCTTCCACTGTGAACACACAGAGCCAGACAGCAGTTGAACCAGAAATTCAGATCATGGCTCTGTTGCTGAAATGATACTAGTTATGAATGGAAGACTAAGTGCCTTAATATATGTGCTAACTCCTTCAATAACTAGTCACTGTGGACAGCAAGCAGCACCTTGCTTATTCAAATCTAAGGGCGTTTCTTAGGGAAAGAATTAAGAGTTGTTAAGACATATCCCCCATTGGGCACACCAAACACATTAGCCACCCACAGTAACAGGGCCGAACATTATACTCTTGTGTAGCCGACCTGCATACCCACCTGCTAGGACGGCAGGTGGCAATAAGGAGGACACAAGGATAGCCTGAGGCTATCATTTTACTAACAGCCCTTCTCAATTCCAGGAATGGGAGATGGAAGAGAAGGGAAAGAAGATAGAAAGCATGAGCAAAAAAGAAAGAGGAGAAGAAAATAAGCATATTGAGTAGAGAGTAGACAAAGATAAACAACAACAGTCGGTACCTCTCCATTTTCGTCCAGTTTTGACATCCATCCCTTTTTGAAGTTCAGGAGGTCAGGCTGTGGGAGCAAAGAGAGCATTCTCAGGTTTTAAAGTCAGTCAGAGACATTTAAAGTCAGAGAGCCTAGTAACATCAGTCAAAAACACTTCATTAGCATGCAGAGGCAGACAGATACCACTTCAAAAACTTCAAAACAATCCAACCAAACAAACATGTACAGCTGTGTCCATTTGTGAACATGTGTGGGTGGGTGGGTGGCTACATTTCAGCTTTTCACTGGGCGTTAGTTAGCACTGTAAACAAGACAAAACTGTGAAGAGTGAAAAGTGGCAGGAAGCACAAGAGAGGGGGGGGGGAAAGAGTCCTGAACACAGCATGTATTCATGCACAACAATGCACAACACTAGTGAGGACTCTGAAGGATGCAATGATGCCATCAGTAACAACATCACTTTCGTGATCAGAGATGTTGTCTACCATGCAGTTAAGAGCCAGATGAGTTTACACAAGTCAACAGGCTATTCTCCAACTCTGAAAGCACTTGCTAAAACAGGAACTATCATCTGTCTAAACTGAGGGTGTTGCTGTAAACTCTGAGCGAATTGTAAAAAAAAAAAAAAAAAAGCAGTAAGGTTTTGCTGTCTCTACTCTCAGATTATGCCAGCCATTGACGCTTCTATAACCACACCCTCAGCCTTACAACGCCTGTCGAAACAGCAACAAAAGGGGCAAACAGAAACAGGCAGCTACAGGTATGCCTAGACTTTGATGGAGAATATAAAGATTATGAAACTATTTATAATCCGCATTCCTCGTTTTTTATCCGACCCTCAATCCCCACTGTTCCACGTTCTTTTACCAAACATAGCCTAACTTACGCTAGACCGAGTTTGCATACCTTTCTGACAACGTTTAGGCCACAGGGATTTGGATCAGTTGCCAAAGATGAACTGAAAATGGAAACATACACTCACTGCCCACGTCATTCTCCCTCAAATGATCGATCAGAAATGGTAGCTGTGCAAGGCAACATGGCAGTTTTAGCATGTTTAAGGCGACGACAACGAATACTTTTGACACGTATTATCAGACCTGGATACACTAACACGGTTTTGCAGTAACCAGACTGCTACTGCAAAAATAACTTCATAGGTCTACAGTTTCCATTAGTTTACCATTCTTTCTCAACCGATTTTACAATTGAATGCAGACGAAATGATGGGCGTTATTAATTTGATATGCAGGAGGCTAGTTAAATCGTCACTTCGAGAAGAAAATCGTGTACCAACATGATTCAAGCTAAATGTGTTTCTAGCAGCGGGTAAACAACTCAGATTAAACAATTCGCATACCTTTGCTGATTAACCCGCATAGTCTGTTGCGTCAACAGAGACTTGCCCTGCCACAATTTACATTTTTCTAGGGGTAACCCTCAAAAACATATCTACATTTCTTATATTATGCATGCAACAAATGGCAACAATACAGCCACATCATACGGAATCACACGAACGACACATCACTATCACTGAAAAACATCTTCATTTCAAATTTAATCGATGTATGCAACTTTAACAATACACAACTCATGCTTTCAAACACAGTAATCCATAGTAGCCATCGAAATATCAAACTTACCGTCATATTTGGGTAAATCCGAGAGTTGGTTGAAAAAGAGTTAAGAAAAGTAAAATATTAGCAACGTATTCCCATTTGGTATCGAGGTCCAACGTTAAGCAAACACGAGAACAATATTGGCTACCTGTTGATTTTGTTCAGCTAAAGCGTGTATTGCTTAATCTAACATTAGCTACAATGATAGAGACTCCCGCCATTTCCAACTATTATAATTTTACTTTGTTAGCATGCTCTAACTCATGTAGCCAACACTAAGAATTTTAAATAAAACCAAAGCCTAGCGATTTTAATCCATCGATTTCTCAACTCCTTTGGTAAATTTCATTGTAACCCTCACACTACTTCGTAAGCTACTTCCTGGGCGTGTCTCCAGTCGTCGTTCTGGCAAGTAATCACAAACCAATCAGGTGTGATATTATTGTAAGAGGTCCTACCACACAAACATCTTTGTAACTATCGTAAACAGAAAAATAAACAATGAGAAAGCCTGACATAAACGGTTCGAAAGAGCATCAAAGTATTTTTCTTTAATTTTTTCTTTTGCTGACAAGGTGAAATCCCGTCTCGTTTTTTTTGGTTCTGATCCCAGGAATTTGGCGTGCCCTGGCAGCCCACATTTGACGCGCTTTCATTTAGCATCCTCAGGGTGTAACACACAGACACTCACCCCAAAGGACGTGACACAAGCTAGAGTCAATCTATGTGGCAACAGTTTTTGAACCGTTGGTCTCTGATCCAATATTGTGTATGCTAATATCTTCATAACAATGCCCTAATCATGCATATTATGTATTATACAAAGAACATTGGGAAAGATCTGAATTATAACATGCAGTGCTTAGATATGTCTCTGATGGTATGTACTAAAGCTATACATGCCTGTTCAATGGGAGACTCCTCAGCACTTTCCACACTTGGTGAGAAGTACACAGAGGGCCTGCCCTGGTACACCCTCTGTGTTAAAACATAAACACACGTAGCTTACAATCACATGTCAGGTGGAATATGATGATGCTGTGAATGAGATACAGCAAAGTTTTCTGAATATTTCTTTACATCAATAAATGTAAACAGTAAAGTTTATACCTGATTTTGCCTTGGCGACTTCTGGTGTCCTTTCCATGGTTGTGCATCCTCCTCCATAGTTGGACTACATGCTCTCTAAGGGCAGTGAGTAGGCTACACCTTTGAGTATATTACTACATGTGAATTAGCAAAATTCTAGTGAGGGTGGACTGTGTTCTAAACTAGTGTTCTTACATGTCTTTCAGGTAGGGGTCTAATAAAATTCAGACAAATAGTAATCACCTGCACTACCACTGATAGCGAAATGCATTACGGTGAAAAGGCTACATGTTTCAACAATGCCAGGAAATTGAACAATTGACACCGAACAGTGTCAGTCAAGCTATGCTTAACTTACAGAGCCAAGATCAAGTGTTAAGTTTGGCTCCTGTTCTACACGTCATGCTTGACTAGTAGACATGCAGGGAGAGATGGCAAGCTCTCTTTCAGTGGTCTATATTATCATACACAGCACACCTGTAAATGAAGAGAGGTCGAGGAGTGTGTCCGAGTCAGTCTTCCATCGTGTTGGTCTCCTCCACTATCCCATTTGTTGAAGGAGTTTTTGGTATGGGAGTGGCTACAACACATAATGGTAGTTAACTTTTGAACACAATATGAGACACTATGTATTCAGTTTTTTTAAGTTTTCTAAATGCTTTTCCCTCCCTTCCCCGAGTTACCTTGCTGGTTTGTACAGTCTCTCCTTTCCTGAATGGTGGCTTTCAAGTTTCCCCAGACGGTTTGGCCCCTCTCTTTGGAATACTGTCTTGACCTTTGGAATGTCAGCCATCATGGCATACTCCTCCTTGTTGAATCCAGTGGATCCCCCGGAAAGGTGACTAGACTCAGTGGAATCCATGGAACTCTGGGAGGAAGTCAGCCTACGCATCTGGGGCGACTGGCTGCGGTTTTGGCCTGATGACTTCCTTGCCTCTGGAGTGTGGCTACGATGTTCGGTGACATGACTGCTGATGCTGCTGCTCCTGCTCCTGTTCCCAGTTCTGCCATTTCCCAAGACAGCAGTGGATGGCCTCGGAGAACGTTCAAGTGGCCTATTTTCTGAGATCTTCCTTGAAGGGGAGGGGCTACGGGAGATTGGCGGACTACAGAGCGAACAAGAGGAACCTCTCCAGGAACCGGAAGAAGGATTCAAATCTGACCTACCATGGCTGTTCACTGTTTTTTTTGTGTATGTAGAAGTGACGTTAGTTCTAGAATCATAGCTCATTGTCTTCTGCAGCGCTGACTGGCTAGAGGTGTCAGTGCCTCTTTTGTTAGGAGAAGAACTCCTACTGTTACGGCCAGATATACTTCTGGAGCGGTCAGTCTCAGATTTTCGTTGAAGTGATTGGCGAGGGGTGTCATAGCCCCTTCTAGAGGGAGAGGGGCTACGACTATTGTGGCCTTGGCAGTGTATTGGGCGACTTGTCTCAGTAAAGCGCAGTACTGATTGGCTTGAAGTGTCATAACCTTTTCTAGAAGGCGATGAACTGCGACTCAGGGAGCTTGCAGTCTCATTTTTGTGTTTTATAGATGGTCTTGTAGTGTCCAGGCCCTTTCTAGATGTTGGGGGACTATCACGTCCATACGAGGAGCTTATTTTCTCAGTCTTTTGTAAAAAAGACTGACCTTTTTGATCAAAGCTTGTTCTTGTAGGTGATGCATTTCTTCTATCGAAGCCATAAGCATTTGAACTGCGACTCAGGGAGCTTGCAGTCTCGTTTTTGTGTTTTATAGATGGTCTTGTAGTGTCCAGGCCCTTTCTAGATGTTGGGGGACTATCACGTCCATACGAGGAGCTTATTTTCTCAGTCTTTTGTAAAAAAGACTGACCTTTTTGATCAAAGCTTGTTCTTGTAGGTGATGCATTTCTTCTATCGAAGCCATAAGCATTTGAACTGCGACTCAGGGAGCTTGCAGTCTCGTTTTTGTGTTTTATAGATGGTCTTGTAGTGTCCAGGCCCTTTCTAGATGTTGGGGGACTATCACGTCCATACGAGGAGCTTTTTTTCTCAGTCTTTTGTAAAAAAGACTGACCTTTTTGATCAAAGCTTGTTCTTGTAGGTGATGCATTTCTTCTATCGAAGCCATAAGCATTTGAGGAACTTCTTGTGTCACTCTTTCGAAGCATAGATTGGCTGGAGGTATCATAGCTCCTTCTTGAACTTGAACTTTTTGTATCACGACCATGGCCACTAAGGACTCCATTTGTCTCACTTTTACGCAACATAGATTGGCCAGGGGTGTCATAGCCCTTCCTAGAAGGAGAGGAACTACGACTGGGAAGTCCACGCGAAGCTAAAGAAGTGGTCGACTCAGCCTTGCGCAAGGACCCTCTCAGGTCTGCGTAAGAGCTGGAGAGAGATTTTGAGCCCACAGAGCTTGCGATTGACTTGAAGTTTTTCTGGGCACCCCCCGAATCTAAACCTCTTCCATAGGAATTCCGAGAGGAGGGACTCCTAGATCTTTGATCGAGGCCTTGGGTGAAAGCACTCGATCCGAAGCTCCGGCTATTCAGTGACGCTATAGACTCACTCTGCTTGAATGAGGAAGTTCCCCGAGCAGGAGAAGAAGAGCGAGACAGGCTAGAGCCCCTCCTGGACTGTTGCTGTGATGAAGAGTATGCTGGTGGGGACTTTGCTCTGGAGTTTGAGCCACTGAAACCCCTGCGGTTTGAGGCAAAGGATTCGGCCTGCTTGAAAGGAGTGGGGCTTGGGGATCTGGGACCAACTTGTACCTCGACTTCGATACTTCGTTCCAGTGGAGTTGGTTCAGGTAGAGGGCACTCCTCTAGGTAATCTTGGTTTTGCAACTCAGACGCCCGTCTGTGTGAGGCTACTCCCAGATCAGGGTTTCTAAATGGGATGGTGTCCTTTGGCTCTGGGCTTCGAGTGTTTGGAATGGGATGTCCCCTCTCAGAATGTCTGTAAGGAGCTGGGGGGCTTTGGGCACGGGATGAGCGGATGCCTCCTGCCTTCCCAAGAGAGAAGTAACCGCTTTCTTGATCTCGATCTCCTCTGGAGCCAACTAGGGTAAAAGAAAGATTCAAAATTTGCTACTAAAGTCTACTGCATAGCTGTTAAGTATGTCAGCAACAGAACTCCATCAATGTGTATACATCACAAGACAAGAATACAGTCCAAAACAGAGTTGAAGTCATTGTTACTCTACAAACAGAACCACAAGTATGATTGTAAGTGATGTCAGCAAAGATCGAATGATCCATCAGACAGTAATCCGATCTGAAAGACTGGCTAAGTGGTATACTCTACCAGAGTGTTGACCAAAGCTGTCCCTGCTCCGGGACTCCTCCATCCATGCCCGGGGGTTGGGCCTGTGGGGTGGTGGGTCCAAACGGGTCATGCTTGAGTGAGCTGATCTACTATGAACAGGGTGATAGTTGTCGTCTGCACTCACTGAGTAAAAGAAGTCCGGATAGTCACAGTAGTCCTGACTGACAAGAGAAATTATGAAGAACAAGGCAGATTTGTCAAGTTCAACAAGTAGGTGCATATCTTCACAAATGAATTAATCAGATTTAAAAAGTCGAGTCAAGTCAGTTTATTTGTATAGTTAAAAACAACCTGAGGTGGACCAAAGTGCTTTTTCGCAGTAAAAAGTGAAGAGTACAGTAATTAACAAATAACATAAAGGTAAAAGAACACATATGAACACACCTAAAAACTCCCGAAGGCAGAGAAAATTGTTAAAACAAAAACATGCACTTCAAGACACACAGCCACTAGAGGATGACTAGGTCCATGTATCTAACAACTAAACCGTTTGTGTGGTTATTTAGAATAGGTCCCTTATACCTGTCTGTGCTGTCTTCGTCGTTGTCTCCGTCACAGAGGTAGAGTTGACAGTCAGGACTCAGTATGTGCAGTGAGCTCTCCTCATAGCCTCTCTGACCCCCACTGATGTCACAGTAGCTGCTTACCACGGACTGGGCATCAGAGTCCTCCTGACAGGTCAACAACCAAACATCAAGAAATAAGCATTAGACAAACTGGCCCGTGAGTATTTGAAATGAATAGCTTGGCTTATGGTTCGTTGGTCATTTGAATGCAATGGTAACCAACTACCAGTAGATAAATATAAAACAATATTCAGGAATTATTTGTAAATATTTTGGAAGAGCAAGTTGAATTCATTGCAACAGTCAACCATGTATTGTACATTAGTCTACTAAATTGGTTACAGTATACAGCAAAAAGAAATACTACTTCTAACTATACAGTATATTGCACAAAATAAAAATCTAAAAAGCACAATTACCCCAGCACAAATCTTCTTTTTCTTATTTTCAGTTCAAGCCTAAGTGAGAGCTTCGGAAATACACTCCAGCGGTACAATCCTCTGTCCGGGTCTTCCACTATTTCTACACCTCTTGCTAACACACTCATACATGTCTTTGACTCGATTAGGGTTACACTCAACCTACTGTAATTCAAACCTAGATGGTGGTTCTCCTCATCACTATTTCATGGCAGTCCTCTTTTTTTTTTTTCTTCGCCCATTCTTATATACGAACACATTTTTTAATCAAATTTAAGTTCTTGCATGATTAAGCTTGAAAAAAAAAATGCATGTAATTGACAAATCTAAATAATCTCTGATAGCATAATTTCTTTCGCACAATGTGCTAGTGTTTCTTCCTGTGGCACTGAAGAAGCAGAAATTTTGTTTTAATTGGATTATGTTGTTGAGATCAGGGAGCCACATTATTAATTGATAATCAATGTTTGAGATGTAAAGTTCTCTTGATCAGGCCTACACACTGATATTCAGTGTGTAGGCTAAACCCAGTGCTTTCTGTTCTCTACTGATGCGTATTGTGTTACCCGTGATTCCCAAAAGGGCAGTAAATGATCTCCATTCATTAATTTATAATGGGAGCAGCACACATTCACCACAGCCCTGGTCTTAATCTCTCTCTGTCTCACTTCTCTGTTTCTCTTGGTGCTCCACCCTGCTTCGGTTCTGACCTAACACATGAAGTTAACATGTGAGAGGTCATTCTCAAAGAAGCCATCATAGAAAACACCTGTTTATGCACAAGATTGTCTCCTCTTTCTCTTATCAGGTCACTGTTTTCTGAACAACATCCATTCTGAAGTTACAGTTTATTATTACGTTACTGCAGCAATGGGATCCATCACTTCCACAACTTTATGTATCATTCATTCTAATCCTCGTCTGATCTTCAATGTCTACAACCGTCTCACCTATCACAATGACATGAGTTAGCCTGAATCTGTCTGATGGAGTTAAGTCCTGTTACACAATCCTCACCCCTCCTTACTCTCGTTTCTTACCTTGGCGCTTGAATCCTTCTCCTCCGACACTGGCTGTGGTCCTTGGCTCAAGTCTGTGCCAGGGCTCACCTGTGGCACTGCGTCTGTGCCAGTGTGCAGGTGTTTCTGCCGCAGGCAGTCGTGGCAGCGGGAGGAGTCGAAGATGTTGGGCTGGAACTTGGGACAGATGAGGTTGTCGCCGGAGAGTGGCATGGTGTGTCCGGAGGGGGCATACACTCACACATTGCACCCCTTTCAACACTTCAATTAGGGGAAAGAAGTTACTATTCACAGTCTAAGCATTAGCCAATTACTTAATAAAGGTTCAGTAGTGAGTACTTTAAACTCCATCATACCTCATCAAAGGTATAAGTATAGTATTTACAGGACCCTCAGAAGGACAACATAGGAACTCAATAGCAGCCTAAGGGATTTTTAAGAATGCCACTTTCTGGACTGATTAGCACTCATGGAAAAACATGCCATTCTAAATGCAAAATCACTAAGCACCAAAATGAGTAATTACTTAAAGGCCCCAGCTCCTTTATTTCAAGTATCACAAACTGATAAAATGCAGTTGTGATATGCTCCACAGTGATACAAAGCTCCCTGGTGTGACAAACACTGAGAAGTGATGAAAACTTAGTCCTTCCCAGGTACAGTTACTTAGTAGTAGCCCATCTTTGACGAAACAGTTAGACTAAGTGAAACTAACCATAAGGACAGTGAAATGCAATACTGTCTGTGATATCAGAATACTTCTTCCAATATGAGAAAAGGCACCACTTAATTTTTCCCATTCAGATTAATTAGCAGTTTACCAAAACTGTTGAATAATTACCTCACAATTAATCACAACTACAAATGTAACCAATACATTAGGTATAGATTTCCTTCATTAATTATTTGCTAACAAAGCTAATTTTCATATACAGAGAAAGAAGACAGTAGGCCTACCAAATTTTGTTGTCCCGTCTTCAGTTTAATGAAGAATTTGGCATTAGAAGGCACAGGATGAAGTGTCCATCAGACCCCTGACACATGCCTCTTCTTTACGCTCATTTAAACCCCCAGGGCTTATTCACACTCACACACACCCCATTGGCTGCTTCAACAATGGATGAAACTAAGGCACTGTAGTCCTCCATTTTGGATCTGCTTAAAGCATCACAGAAGCTGACCATATGGTGTGAGATGAGCCAACATGGCACCAGTGGCATGACAGTCCCACAAAGATGTATTAAATATCATCTGCTTTAGAAAGCGAAATGAAGAAGTTAGTAAGCAGATGGCATGCGGAGGCTCAACTTTAAATAAATCAACACTTGAGCTTCATGAGACAGGTTTGACTTTTTTTTCAACAACATACTCCCATGTACACTAAAAACTGTTGTATCAAATGTGAATTAAATGTGTGTTTTCTACCAGTTCTGAAGAGACAAAATAAGAAGAAAAAGAGACAATGTCAATAACAATAACAAGATGTGGCAAGAAAATTATGTAATTTTTATTTTGTATTTACACCATTACTTTTCTATGTACACAATTACGTTTTAGTTGCAAAACGTCGAATAGAAAAATGTCCTGTACATCAAAAACAGAAAATGACAATCCTTTTGATCGATTTTCCAGATCGAGTTCACTCCATTCTACAATTTTAACACAATGGTAGTGCTACTTCCTTGACAGTTAACATGTGAACTGACAGGGAAAAGGATGTATATTAAATGAATGCACCAAGTCGCAAAATGGCTTTAAAACACTGCTGTCAACTTCATGGTAGTTCCCATTCTCTATTCCGTTGGTCAACGCCCTCACCTTTCAATACTATGATTGTAAACAAGTGTGCCCATTTCTTAAATAACTTTAAAAACCCGATTCAACTTCTTTTGTCGTCCATCACAGAAGTTCAGCGGCAAGCGTGTCCCTGGTGCATAGCCCATCCACACAGTTACTCTCTGTCCTGGCCCCTTTTGCCTGTTCGCCTGCGTCTCTGAGTCTTGGTGGTTTTCGTCAGACGCCGTTTGTTGTTGCTGCCAGTTAAGTTCACTCGACCCTGTCCTTTGTCTTCCTGCTTCCCTTTCCGCTTGTGCTTCTGTGGTTGCTTGGTTAACATGTTCAGCGAGGCTGAGAGTGACTTGATCCTGCACAGGAAATGGGTACTTGGTGAGAGGAGGGAACAACTTGGAATACATGCATGTATGTTTGTTGAATGAACCATGTCCACTATATATCTGACCACTATATATTTAGGATCTGCAGTATTGACTGCAAACAGAAGATAAGTGGGGTTTTAGCCATACTGGTCAACAGATTTTATTGTAGCCAAGGAGTGTCATTGACAAACAAATAGAACATTCACATGTAAGTAATGGAGATGTTAACTGAATCCTACTAACTTTTTAGAGAGCAAAGGCTTGCCGGCTTTCTTGGGAAGTGACTTCACAGCATCCTTCTCCTCAGTCTGCTCCTCTGCATCACTGCAATCTTCATCCTATTATAGAAGATATTTCAGCATTACCTCACCAGACTGAACTTGACAGTTAGTGTACTGTGTTCAAGTGCATTTAGCAGTAGGTTGTAAAATGCATGATGTATTTAACATGTTAAGAACGTTTATGATGAGCTACGCTACAGGAGACAATGATATTGGCAGGTCAACTGTGACAAACAAGTTATTAATCATGGTGAAATTTGACATCAACTAAAATGTACCCCTTTTAAAAACCATCCTCCTGAAAAGACTTGTACCTGATGGGCATCCATGCCAAGCAGGTAAGATTTTGTTAGATCAAGGTCACTAATGGTTGTCACAGTAACTGTGTGGTTGGGATGATCATATTGGACAGATTCTGTTGTACCAGTAATTGCGTCCTCCAATTCGTCAGCATCATCTTGAGCCAAGGAAGAAAAATTCAATTTCAGTAATGTAGCCAGGATTATACACAGTAACATTTTGTGGGGGTAATATTCACTTTAAAGATCACTTACCAAGAGCTTCCTTTCGCTCTTGCAGCATCTTCAAATACTCTTTGTGTCGCTATGGAGAGAGAGGTTCTCGAAGGTTAACAGGTCTATTCACTTACAAAAAAACAACCATTAAGAACAGCAGGGTTGTCTTCATAGTCCACTTACATCTTCCCTGACCCTTTTCTGCTCCTCTTTCAACTTCTGCTTTATCTCCTCAACAGCTGCTTTCCTCCTCTCAATTTTCCTCTTGTGAAAACCAGTTAGAAAGTCCCTGCAAAGAAAGGTGGATCGTTCAATTGACTTGATCCTTGCATGCCTAGATAGTAGAATCCAAAATCACGTTACGCCAAATTCAACATTAGCGTTATTGTCAACAACATTGGCTGTAAAGAATTCTCGAGTGATATTAATCAGTTTTAAAGATGTCACTGTCATATTGAAAAAAAAAAGCTACTTTGGCTAAGACTAAAGTTAGGCACCCATAACCTGGAAAACAATATTCACTTTATAGCATGGCTAGCGAGAGTAGGCTAGTCGTATAACTTACTGTCGATTTTTCTCGTCGAACATTACGATACATTTATTCTCCCTCTTTTTAGATCCAGGTTTATGTTTAGAGCCTTTATTGAATTTTCCGTTCTTCCCCATTGTAAATAATGGTTGAAATGTTAACCACACGTGGATTTCCTAGCTCAGATAGCCTCAGAACTCTTTGAAACTAACTTCCGGTATGTGTGTGAACTTTATTTGGGTCCGGCATGAAAATAAAAATTATTACAGACGTTCCGGTACTTATTACCCAATGAGCTTTTGATAAGTCAACTCATCTTCAACTGTACATCGTCTGTCTTTGTCGATGACAAACTGATGCTTTGTCCTAACTCTTAGTTTATTTAATGCAGTATCACTTATAACATTGCAGCTTTGGTTTTTACTTACAAGATAATAACAGCATATTTTCCATATTATTTGGCCAGGCCTGTCTCCACTGTTAACCTGTTTAATGCACTGTATTCTTTAATCTGTTTTTCAGTGGATTTTATTTGTACTCAATCAGTTCTGTTATTTTACACCACCATACTCCTTTTTTGCCATTCTCCACTTTGAGAATCTTAATTCTAAGAGACCAATTTGATGGTGTCCACCTTTCATCCAGACAGGCCCCTGCACCCGTAAAGCATGCCAATATCCAAGCAGAAATAGCAGCATCATCAGTTTCTCTTTGGTATTAAATGGAGGCATGTATTATATCATATCTTATGTTCTCTTTTTGTTTTGTCGGCAAATCAATTTGAGAGTTAAACATACCTTTACCATACCAAGGCCATGTTTGATGCATTGCATTATCATTGAAGATTAAAAGAAAATACTCTCACTACGGTCCAAGGTCATCTGCAGTTTTATTAAAAAACAAACTTCAAACATCAAAAATCCAAACAATAAACACAAACAGAGAAAGAGAGGGAGGAAAAGTTTGTAACATGATCTTCCATTAAAGGGCTGTTGGGAAACAGCACTAAGCAATCCCATACAGCCATTGGTCATTCCAATCACTTCAGGATAAAACTTAAAGCTGTCTGGGTGATGTACAGAAAAGACACCCAACCAATGTCACATGGAAATTGTGCCTCAGTTTAAAAGCGTACAATATTGTTTTGCGGTTTAAAAAATATCATCATATTTATGCAGGCAATATGAAGCAGAATATCTAAGTAACTTTTCGGTTACCCTATTCATTCTCCTTCCTTCATACCCACCTGATTCTATTACATCATCAGTAAAACTAAAGTGTGAACTGTGAGAGGAATAGGGTGCCCATTATGAACAGATGCATTACAGCTCTTTAAATAACAGAATAACTCACAAAACACAAAATGGAAACACCGACAAAAATAATCTATCCGAGTCCAGAATTAAAAAACGAATATAAGAGCCCATTGTGGACAACCTTTCAAAATGAAACAAATACGAGCTATAACAAAAATATAGAGATAATTACGTTTCAAGGCCATGAAGCTGAAGCTGTGGAGTTATGGTTAACCCATCCAATCCTGCCTGATAGCATTGTGGCCAAAGCTCCGTCATGACTACTTTGTTTTTGCACACTAGCAGATGGTCAGTGTCATTTCTCATTTTAAGTTCATGTATTCAGACCATTATGTACATATAACATATAAAATGTTCTAGAATGATGTCTGACCGGCTGATCATTTCTCTCGTGGCTCACGTGGGGGACAACAGGCTACTAAACTCCCTATTAAGTCTAACTTTGGTCTCTACACGGCTATGTACAATGTATATATACAAAACATGACTGGGCTCTGTGTGTTTATTTGTACACATAGGCGTGTTTATATGAGTCTGATGTCAAAACTCTGATGCTTGGGACCATTGATTTATGATATTCAAGGTCACTGAACCCTCTACTGATAAATTAAGTACAAACATTTACATACCATACGAATTGCACTATATGCTTCATTGGGTGTTTTACCTATCCACTGTACTATAATTCACCATTACAACACACTCAATGGCCAACTGGTTGTTCAGTAATGCAGTTCCAGCACACTGTTCAGGCGTTGCGTAGTAAATGAGGTAGGTACAAACTGATTCTACACAAGCAGTCCTGTGAGAGGCCTTGCGTTTTCTAAGGAGCGTGGTGTTGTGGAGCTCAGCAAAGGTCTAGAGGGCTTTGTTTCCTTCAAAGCCCTTTGGTGGTCAAGAGGAGAAGAAAGTTAAGATGGATGTCCTTCTAATCCTTTAACAAACAAACAGTTACTGTGGGTATTGAGTTCCTACTGTTGGTCCGGTATTTGTATGTTGGTCACGGTTGGTGGCAGCATTTAGCAATAAAAATAAGATTTGATTTGAAGAAGTAACTTCTGGGCATAATGTCTGGCTTATTGATTCTTGTTTTGTTTTGTTTTGATTTTCAAATCCAGATGAAAAATGGACCATATGGTGTTTGCGAGGTGAAAGATGTCGTCAGAAAGATTAAATAATTGAGAAAAGGTTGAAGAAATGGACAAAAACAGACAGAGAGAGAAAGAGACTACACAGTGTGCACACTAGACTTGCAATCTGAGGAGGTTGTTCCCTTTACCTTCAGAATCCCAAGATACCTCTCCTCCTCTCTATGGTCAAAGTGACCACAGAGAGCCAACCGCACGTTATGACAACATCCATCTTGTGTGTGTGTGTGTGTGTGTGTTTGTGATAGATAGAGAGAGATAGATACTTTATTGATCCCCAGGGGAAATTCAAGTGTGTGTGTGTTTGTTTGTGTGTGTGTGCGTGCAGTTTTTCCAGTGTGAGGTCTGGCTCATAAATAACTTGTGAAAAGCCACGGCAACAAGGTTGAGGTGTTGCCCGAGGGTGAACGAGAGATAATGTTCTCCTCTATAGAGCACAGAGAACAGATAGGTCTGCAACAGGGCAATAAAAGAATGGAAAAAGTGAGATGATCTATAAAAATACAGAGAAATCATGAAAATTTCTCAACGCATGTGTCTAAATATGATCAGCTCGGTTTGTATTCTATTGGTGAATAAAAGTAGAGTCTACAGTCTATTTGTGTGTGTGTGTGTGTGTGTGTGTGTGTCTAAAATATACAGTGCTTAAAATGAACACATGAACATATTTGCGGGCTGTGAATGAAAATGAATGGCTACTAAGCTTTTCCCTATTCAAATGTGCCACTGTAGAGCAGATGGCTAATCTGGTGTCTGTGTCATTTGGGCAAGTTGACGGCAACTCCCTTTCAGAGGAGGCCCAGGACTGATCAGGGACCAGGCCTCAGGAGGCGGCGATGGTGGTGCCCCCGCCCAGGCGTAACAGGATCTGCTGGCAGTCCTGCACCGAGCGCCGGTCGCCAACACGCTCCAGCGTGCGCTTGGCCTCGGCCAGCAGGCGGGCACGGTGCCCAGGCGGCGTCAGCAGGGGAAGAGGGAGGTGACGGCACGCCAGCAGGATGGCATGGGCGCGCTCACGCTCTCCCAGGATGCCCTCTGAAAGAGGCAAAGAGGGAGAGGAGGGGAGAAGTTCAGAATGAGAAGTAACACTACCCGTGGCTGACCTACTAGCACTCAGCTGTAACTATGGCAGTTTTGTTTCTGAAACTTTTGTTTACATCCCTTTCTGCATTTTCTCTAAGTACTCATGCAGTTCAGTCCATCATGAGACCATGTGTGTACTATATAATCTGTGGTAAGACAAGTGTTGTCAGTGGGTCCTCTTATCTAAGCTATGGCTAAAATGGTGGCCAAGAGTGTGCACTCACAAATGTGTCTTCGTAAGAGAAGTATGGTTGGTATTGTTTGAAGGAGGTATGCATGAGTGTGTCTGGTTCTCTCTCTTGTGTGTGTGTGTGTGTGTGTGTGTGTGTGTGTGTGTGTGTGTGTGTGTGTGTGTGTGTGTGTGTGTGTGTGTGTGTGTGTGAGAGAGAGTGTGCACACGTGTACTGTGTTACCGGTGTGGACAGGACGGCGTGTGTGTATATTCTCACCTGCAGCTTGTCCAGAGTTTTGCGGGCGTCGTCGTAGGCTGTGCTCCAGCAGCTGGTGTGTGCGGGTTGGACTCGCTCCAGCCATCAGTCTCACTGTGGTCTCATGCAGGAACACCTGAAACAGCACCCATCCAAGAGTTGACAAAGGCAAAAACAGACATGCACTTGACAAATACAGTGCATGAATGCATGCAGAAGCTTCTGTCATAACAGTATTGTATCTGGGCATGTAAACAGTGGTTATACCGATTTGATAAGGACAGGCTTGAAATGGCTACCAAGCATAAGGGGCACATTCCATTTACCAATTCCTACACCCTTTCCAATACACACACACACAAATGTAACAATTGATCACAAAAGGCAACTTTCCCACCTTGTGCTGGGCCTGACGGTAGCACTGTCCCAGTCTACGCAAGGAGCTCAGGTCTCTCTGGAAGCCAGCCAACTGGGAGCCGAGAGCAGGGCCTGACTCCCCATTGGAGCTGCCGCGCTGCCACACGTTGGTTCGCAGGGTCAGCAAGAGGTCACACACCAGAAGCTCCACCCCCTGAAGTGAGAGTACACAAAGGGCATGTGAGAACTCTGTACTGTGAGGCACCATGGGGTGTGTTCTGTGTCAGCAGGTGGTGTTGATCGTATTTTGTGTCTGTGTGTGTGTGTGTGAGTGTGCGTGCGTGCGTGTGCGTGTGTTGAGAGGAGGGTATCACAGGCACGGGCAGACTTTAGGGGGGCCTCTGTGTTGCACTGCAGACACATTGCACTGGGTCGCAGGATCATGCAATGCAACTACAATGCACCACAGCCACCCCCAACCACCCAGAGTACATTTCATAGTGCGAACACAAACATACACTGACACAAAGACACACGCATACACGGCAAGCCCGAAATGGTGTGTGTCTGAAATGGTGAACATATACTGTGTGTGTATTTATGTATGAGTCTGCATGTTTGTTTTGTATGTACCTCTTCAAATATGACCTTCACTGTATACAAGAAAAGGCACAACAATGAAAAGTGGGCGGTTCAAAATAAATAGGGTATGAAAGTAACTGCACAGGTGGCTTATGGGTGACTGCAATCCAAAGGCTCTCTGTAAGCCATGTGATGTGTGAAAATGCCTCTGGGGACATTAAATAAAAGAATCTATCTATGTGAAGCTCGGTGTCAGACCAAGCTGAACATCAACATGACAAGGTGCCTTTGTGTACATTATAAGTGCTCAGCGATGTGGGAAATGAGCAGTGTACTGGGTGTGACTCACCTTGTTGAGCCAGGTGGCCGACTGGGCGAGCTGCACGGAGATGCTCGCCCGCAGGTATGCACTGGAGCGCTCGCAGTGGGCCAGGCAGGCGCCCACGCCCTCCCCCTTCTGTGGACTCAGGCTCACCTGCACGGCCTTGCACAGCTGCTGCACGGCCTTGGGCAGGGGGTGGCTGTGAGGGGCAAGAGAACATAGACCGTCATGCACACATCCAGAACTACACAAAGAGAAGTGCTGTTCATCTATGCACAGCAGTCTGTGTAAGGCACAGAGAGAGAGAGAGAGACAATAGAGCAGAGGACAGCTACATGTGATGAGATCCAACACTTGCCAAATAACAAGAGCAAACACAAAGACGCACACACACACACACACACACACACACAACGTACTCGAGTGTGTGCAGTGCTCTGGGGACCCGTTCAGCCTCAGCCAGTAACGACCTCACAGCTGCATCATCACCCTGCAGCCAGTGAACCGCAGCCTTCAAGACCAGCACCCACCAGCGGCACACAGGGTCTCCCACTGAGCAGCACAGGGGCAAAGATAGACACACACGAGTCATGGACAAGACACAGAGAAAGAAAACACATAATATTAAATATTATAAAAAAAAGGTAGATTAAGTATGTGGCATCATAAATATTACCTAACATTACCTAATTTCTAATATTCCAAACCATTACTAGCCATATTTTCCATGACCGGCTCACCAGATTTATCTGATCACACTGACCAGCGGCAGACGGCAGATCTATCCCAGATTCCTATTCCTAATTCCTATTGAACTTGGTTCAACTTTCAAAGTGTAACGCGAGCATAGACTGTTCATGTAACTTAGGAACAAGATAAAACTTATTTTGAAATATTATGGTCTGAGCGTCGCATTGCGCTTTACCGCTGCCACTTTATTATTTCCAATGTGATCGCCGCCTAATAGTCTGCACAGAAAGAGTAGTAGGATAGTTGTGTTGATAGCAAATGAAGTACTGGGCTGCACCTGGTGTTGTGTTTTGATTGGGCAGTGCTGGGAAGGAGGCCGAGGTGGCGGGGGACTCTTCAGTGCAGCTGGTCAGCAGCTGGAGGAACTCCAGAGTGCTAGAGAACTCCCTGTGGGTCAACAGGGAAGGAATTGTTCATAGGGTCGGAAAATACACGCGTACCGTCACATTCACGGAGAATGATCACAATGCCACTGAAATGAAGCAGTTTTATCCTTAAAAAGACAATTAAAAAGGACTGATTGGTGCAAATTAATGGGAGAAAATGAAGGAACTAAATAAAACTGGATAAAATCAAACGGGATAAAATATTTAGCAAAAAGCTAGAGCAGAAAATGAAAAGGAAAGTTGAAGGAAGACAATGAAGCATCGTACCCAGAGTCATCTTTGCATTTGTTGGCCTCAGAGTCGCTGTTGGGCTGGTTAAGGGAGTGGACAGCCCTCTCCAGAAGCCGCTCACAGAAGCAGCAGTGCAGCTGGGCGATGGGGTCCACTGGAGGACAGAAAGAGGTGAGACAAGAGGAATGAGCGGACCAAGGGACACAAAATTACTCATACCACACCATGCACAATGATAACGAAAAGGCAAACAAATCGAAATGCCTAAATGGCTTTTGCCAAACTATTTGTAATGTAAATTTTTCATTTTGTTTTCATTAAATATGTAAGCCAATTATTTTTGCACACCTGGAAACACTGTGTATGCTTACCTTGGTCTCTCTGGGACGTGTAGACTCCCTCGTGACTCTCCGACTTCACTGACCAATCACAGCTCAGGAAGAACTGCCTGCCCAATGGGGTGAAGAGCCAGCGCAGTCCATCAGGGATGGGCTTCCCATCTGATTGGCTGGCCACATTCTCGGCCTGGTTCAGCAGATAGCCCTGCACCACAGGGAGAGAGAGACAGGTGGGTTAGAGTGAACTCTCTAAAGAGCTGTTAGGAGAGACTAACTTCCATGAAGACAGAAATAACCACAAAAGTAACATGAAACAAAATGGAACAACCAGCTAGCAAACAAACTAAAACAAAGTTGGGGATATGATTTGTGTATGGCTTTGGCTTCATAATGCACCCTAGTGGCCTAGAGCTACACTAAATACCTTTAACAATTATAAAACAAAAAAAGCTTGGCTTAGCCAAAAATCACTGCCATGAAATGAACACTACAATATTACAGTATAGCTTTGACAACACAGTAATCAAAAGAAAAAAAAGATGTGAAATCATTGGGTCAAAAAGCCTTAGATAAAGCAAGTCCCTACAGTATATGCAGAAGAACAGAACACAGCAGAGGGGACAGAAGTAAGTAGGTGTCCGGAGGATACCAGAGAGGACTGGAGGTAGTTAGAGACTGAAGATGGGCACTCACAGGGAGGCAGGACAGGTGGTGGCCCAGTGCGGTGCGGAGGGCAGTGGCGGCGGTGACGTACATCTGTGCCAGCTGGGTGGCGGGCATCTTCCCCTGGGCGCTCTCGCTCAGGTTCACGGCGCTCAGGGACAGAGACAGGGCCCTGAGGCTGTTGCCCTCGGCCAGTTTACCTACAAACACAGAGCGAGGCGTTTTAAACAACTAGTCCACTTCCTGCAGGTGTACTGTCCACACAGTGGTGTACACTCAAAAGTGTTAAAACTCAACGGTGTTAAAACTTCCATGCTCACCTGTAAGTTGGAGCTGGCTCAGTCGGTGGTAGACCAGAGCTGCATCGCGAGCACTGGTCTGAGACTCCTCCCCCTCGTGTCTGCCACCAACCTGGCGCACGAGCCATCCCAAGGGGGTGGGCCTATGGAGACAGTAGCGAATCAAGTTCCAGGAGAGAGAGCAGGCGAGGTCCAGTCTGCTGGTGGGAAGAGCTCTGGATAAGATGGACAGGCAGGTCTCGAGGCTGGTGACTGCAGCAGAGTAATCACCCTGAGGGCACGCACACATACACACACAGAAAGAGACAGAGATGGGAGGTCAGTCTGATAACATTACAAAATAATCTGGTTATAAGGTTTGGCAAAGTACTTCCAAGCAATACGAAACTTGTGACTCAAGTTTTTAGAACAGCAGAGTAAAGAAAAGAGAAGAGATTTTGGAGTAAATCCATGTAACAGGCCAAGTGGTGAAACTCACCCTGTACAGATGAAGGTCGGCCTGCTTGCGGTGCCTCCAGAAGGACACTGATCTGGGTGAGTGGAGAGGGGTGACGGGCTCCCATAGGTAGAGCACCCGCACACACCCCCACACCGCACCAATCCCACTCAGCGTCCACACCATCACCCATGGCAACAGACACCATAACCAGGAAGCTGCAGGATAGTGCCACAATATGCAATAAACAATTTACTCTTCATCCATCCATACACACCTGTGTGAACCTGTCCCTATCTGGACTTGTGCTTGATATTATTACTTCAACTATGAATACACTTATGGTACTTTCCACCAACATAACAAGGGGTGATTAAACACCCTGAATGGCCAAGTGAATTTGTTCGTAATAAAACATTCAGATACGAGCTGGTAAGTTAGCAGAACAAATATTTCACTGAACTCACCCAAGTTCTGTGTTGGAGAGAGTTCAATGCCAAAGAGAGTTCTGGTAGGTCCATGGCCGGCTGCCTCTGACCCCCAGCTGGGTCCGCCGTGAGCCTCTGAGCCCAGCAGGGCGGGCAGCGGGTTGAGGGAGAGGCAGAGGAAGGTGAGGGCGCACAGGAGAAGGCGGGAGCGGTCCATCACACCCACGGTGGACGGCGATTCTGGCTCACTCTTCAACTGAGGGTGCAGGGTCAGGGTGGGATGTAGAGCACACAGAAACAGAGGTGAGATGGCACAGAGCCAGATGAGGCCTTCACACGCCTCACTCAATATAATAATACAGTCAGAGAGGGCCTGTAAGCACTCTAGTGTGGCAATTAACATGACATGACATGACATTAGATAAAGTATTTAAATAATTATACTGTCTTGCAATAAAAAAATACATGTCCTTGGGGTAGACTCTGTCTACCAGGATATCCTAACATTATGACTTAATTGCACACCATAGGGAAATATATCATGTACTTGCCAAGGCTCTATTACAGCACTATAAGGCTACTGTTGTAGGCCCGAGGCCATAAAGAGAACCAGCCATCCTACCTGCTCGTGCTCCAGAAGAGGGCTGGCCGGCTCAGAGTCAATGCAGTAGGGGGAGAACTGGTCAGGGGAGCCAGAGCCTGAGTCAGAGGCTGGAGGAGACATCATCTGCAGCTCTGGCTTCATCTCTATATCTTCAGGCAGACACACCGACTCTGGGAGAGAGTGGAGCAGAGGTCAGAGGCTGGGCCTCAAGAGGGGTATAAAAACAAGTGGAACCTTATCAGTGGTCATGGAGGAGAAGGTGACATACTGTTCTTCTGGTTAGCCATCTTGAGGGTCAGGTTCTCCTGCCGCAGCTTGTGATTGACCTGCTGCAGGTACTTGATGTAGTCGATGGCCTTGCGCAACACACCTGACTTGTGCATCTAGAGGAGATGAAAAGAGGACAAAAGAGGATTAAACAATATGCTTTAACAACACATATTCTGAAATGTCTCTAAAACGTACAATGTTTTACCTACAAGTATACTGAAATGCCCCCGAAACATGTAAAAACTCAATATCTTATTATGGTGGCTTACCTTGGCATCATGCCCCATGACGAGGTCGCGGAGCTCGATGATCTTGTCGTTGATGGAGGAGCGGTACCTCTTCTCGATGATGTTGTGGGTGGTCCTGCGCTCGCCCTCTTTCACCACTCCCCCAGGGCCCACCGTCACTGGCGAGCCATGCTCGATGCTCGGCCTGCTCTGAAGTCCACTCTGGGCGGTGCCTGATGACAGCTGCTTGATGGGCAGCTTGTCGCTGCTACCCATCATGACCGGCACAGTGGTCAGGATGTTGCTGCCCATCAGCGTCTGAGAAGAGGAAAAGAAAGAATGCTGTTTGAAGACAAGAGCAGAGTGTCATCAAGGGAACAGAAACAGGGTTAAGCCACGGACAAATGCAAACAAACACACAAACAAACAAAACAAAATGGTACATACCGGAACCTGAAGAGCAGTAGTTTGAATAGGGGTTGTAAGGGTGGTGATGCCAGTGGGGTTCTGCATGGTGGACAGCACCTGGGTTCCGTCAGGTTTTAGCGTCGTCAGAACCAGAGTGTCATTTTTCAGGATCTGGGGCTGATGGACCAGAACCTATGAGAGAAAGCGAGATTAGAAAATAAATAATACCTATTTGAAAGGAACGACAACAGCGAAATGGATACACAATCAACGGCTATCCTCAGGATATAATCAGAAATATACTCCCATATCTGACCTCTTACCAACTTAAAAAACCTTTTATAGGTAAAAAATTAGACAGATTTTATTACAGCGATGTCTTTTGAGCAGATCATTATTATTATCAGCCATTAAAAGCCATTTTAAAGTCATATAGGCCAGCCCTATTGTGAATGCAGCCACACAACACTCACTGGGACTTGTTGCACCTGTTGTTGCACTGTGTGCACAGCAGTGGGCGCTGTGGAGAGGGTCTGGATGGTCTGTCCTGATGGTGTCAGCAGGCGCTGATGCTGGATTGTCATTGGCTGCACCTGCGGTGATGTCACAATGCTCTGCATCTGTGGTTGGAGGACTGTGGGGAATAAGGGGAGGGGGGGGGGGCATTATACAACAGGGTTAATGATGTGTGAAAACAAAGGTGCTTTAAGGTAATGAATAAGAAGAGATTAGGTTTATGTATGGCAGAGTGTATGTAAGACTCACCCTGGAAGCCAGAAGTGGGGCTCTGGTGGCAGATGACGGGGTTCTGAATAAAACGAGATTGATTGGGGGCCGACGTGAACATCACCGTCTGCCCCTGCGTGTGCACAGGCACCGCCTGGTTGTGCACGGCCAGTGTCTGGGTCTGCACGGGGAAGCTCTGTGTCTGCATGGTGAGGGCTTGCGTGTGCATGGGGATGGCCTGCGTCTGCACCTGTATGGGCTGCATGGCCTGCTGCTGCTGCTGCTGCTGGGGCTGGATGGCCTGGAGCTGCTGCTGGGGCCGCGGCTGCAGCAGGGGCGGCGTGCGCACCTGGGTCGCCGTCACCGTCTGCACTGGCGTCTGGGGCGGCGTGAGTGGGAGCGAGTGGGGCGGCAGCGTCGTGGCTGGCGTGACGGCCAGGGTGGTTTGGAACGTGGTGGCCTGGACCGTCTGAGGGGTTTGGGGGGTCGGAGGGGCAGCGGGGGCCTGGCGAGGGGTCTGCGCCATCCCGTTCTGCACAGAGCCAGAGCCACCATTCATCTGGTCCTCAAAGAGGTCGGGGAAGTCCCCCACCTGGTTGCTGACAAACTGGAGCATTTCTGCAAGGACGGAAACAGATAGCACAAGGCCAAGATGAGGCTATGTCCTTGAGATACTGGCATTGAACCTTCCTAATCTATTGATCCACACTGAACCCAAGCAACTGTCAATGTGCTGATAACAGCATCATTTCATTTTCCAACTTAGTAATGTTTTTAACATTTCCCCTTAATTGCAGAACCTGTTTGCACCTATAAAGAAAGGGTATGGCACTTAACTTGAATAAGGGTGGGTCCTTCCATGTCAAATCAGAACAAATATCAGATTTTGATCAAAACTTTTCTGCATCACCAATGGGCCCTAAAACCAAGTACTGTGAAATATTTCTGTTCAAATCCTATGTCTTCATCTTTTTTACAGTGCATGAAAATGCACTGTTCTGTTATCCGAAGTCTTCTTCTTCTTTTTCTTATTACAGTGCATGAAAATGCACTGTACTGTTCTTCCTAGGCTTCTTCTTCTTCTTCTTCTTCTTCTTCTAACGGAATTAATGCAGCTTCAACCGTTTAACGTAGAAACTTCATTCAAACTATGTTACGTAGGTCTTACTTAGGACATCTGGGCAATGTATTTTTCATCTTTGTAACTTTTATACTTTTTAAACTATTTATTAAAAACTACTCAAAATTTCCCCATAGACTTAACATTAGGCTGATGACATCACAATGGACTAATTAACTTGATTTGCACCTGTATCAACTTCCAGCTGCAAATCTAGGCCCCATCAAAGAATCAGTTCAACTGATTGCACCTGTATCAACTGCTTTCTGCTGAACTAGGCCAACTCTCTCTGTGTCTCTCCATTCTACAAGGCACATTTCAACCAACTTTCTATCCATTCATCCTCTTTAAACCATTCACTCATCCACCCATTAAACTATCCATCAACATCCATTAAACAATCTGCCTATCAACATCCATTCAACTTTCTGTCTATCAACATCCATTACACTATCTACATTCAACTTTTAAACTATATACTCTGTCTCAGGCTTTAAGCATACAGTCTGGCTCTCTTAAGACTACTATTTCCTCTGCCCACAACTGTTTCAAAATAAATGTCCTCACTACAATAATTCACTATTAAATAATTTAACTATTTAAACTACTCAACTATTTAACTGTTCAGCCATTTCAACTGTCAGTTGTTATCAACTATGACTACTGCCAACTGTTTCCAAATAAAAGTTTGTTTGGCATTTTATGTTAATATACAGTATGTTTATATTTTCATGCACTGGTAATTTCCTCGAAATTACATTTTCTAGTTACCTTTGATATTGTTTCAGTTGTACAAATGATTTTGAAAGCCATGTTTGGACAGTAATATATGAAAAGTATAACATTTTAACATTAACTAAATGATCTAACATTGAGCTACTTCGATATTTTCATGTTCCTACTAGTTACAATTTTAAAACACAATTTTAGTGCCATGAAAATGACCATATGAAAATGCAATCACACTTTGTTTGTTCCTTAATGTTCACATGATGATGCCGTTGATGCCATGTGTGTACAACAAATGACATAACCCCCTCAATATCACTCTTCCTGTCCTTTTCTCTGAATCTAGGGCCTTATATAAGATCAGTAAGCAGACAGTACAAACTTCTAATGGTCAAGTCATACTGAAAACATGTTTGTCTTCCATCCAACACACTTTGGTCAGGCTAGGAAAACTACTTTCAAAGATATTAATGCCCATAAATGGCTTCAGAATAATGACATTTTAAGAATGTAATAAATAAATAAATAAATAAAAACCATTAAAAAATAAAAACAATGGAATTGAAAAAAGAGATATATTTCAGGTGTTAGTTTTGGGACCTAAACATTACTAGACAAACTTTGAGAAATTTGAGATGGTGCGGCAAACATTTTGCAGGATTCTGCTTGGCACGGACTGATCCAAAGGTGTGATCATGTGATTCTTTATCATCTGATGCTTAGCCTAATTCTTTATTATCTGATGATTCAATGTGATAATTAACTATGGGGAAGAAAGTGTTCACATACAGGTTAAGCTAAAAAAATGCTACTTCAACTTCAAGTTTTGACTTTGGATATTTCACAACTTGGTTTTACACAATGGTTTTATAGCAGCACATTTACATGTCTACTTTCCCCTTCACTGGTGCACCTGTTACGCTGGTGGAGTCATCCATCTCTTCAATGAGACACATTCATCATGAGCAGCCAGTGCTCAGGAGTAAAACACTCAATAAAAGGGAACACTTGACAACTTCATGTAAAGCCTAGAAAGGACAGGCTCAAGCCTGTTTAAGGATTAAACCAACACCTTGACCTCAACTTTTTTGAGTAAACTATGTTGCCTCTTTTCCTTTGAGCCACTCTACTCACGTGTAGAGGGACAGTGTGGGAGTATGACAAACATTCACCAAAAATGCAGACACACCCTGAGTCTCGTCCTCGCCTCTCAGCCCACAGACACACGCGCTGACCAACCCAGTTCCTGAGGCTGATAACCTAAAACGATTAGGCTAAAACCTTCACGCTTCCTTTTTTATTTATTTTTTAACAACGGCATGTCCTTGAAGAGGAGCAGTAACAACGAGAAGGTCGGCAAAAGTGCAGTGCCAAGCTATAGGAACCTGAGGTGCCATCATAACACAATACATGGAGATTTACAACTCCGACCATGAGAAAAGAGCAGTGGTTAAGGTCATAGCTAGATGAGAGAGATAACTTATTAATAGTACCCCATAAAAATAATAAAAATGAAATTGACAAAACAAAATGGATGGAAAGAGAGAAGCCCAGGACAAGGCAGAACAAGAAGAGAGTGTGAGAAAGAAAGTAGAGAACAATACGGCAAAAAGAAAATAGGTTTGAGCAGTTCCAAATAATAATGATGTAACACAATATACGGTTGTTATTTAAATGGCATGAAAGGTAACATATTTCACCGTCCTTTCAGGGGAGTTTTAGAGGGATCTGTTTCAGTTTTGGTGAAGGGGGGAAACCGAAGGGACAATCCAAATGTCACTCTCAGTGCACACAGGCCCCTTGCTCTCAGCATAGAGAACAGCAGAACTAAATGGACTCATCAACACTACTGAATTTGTCACCTGCAAATTGATAACAATAATCAAATATACACTCCACTTCCTTTCAGGGAACTGTACTTCAAAGTAGAGTACGGTAAACAGATGTTCCATATCACAACCTAAAGAGGAAGTTTGAGAACATAACCAATATGTGTGTAGTCTAATGTGCTGTAGACCATTTTGTGAATAACTGTTGAATCGAAACTGTGTGTGACCTGGGGGAGCATGATGCTATAGAAAATGAGGTCATGTTCCTGTCAACATGAGCATTTTATAACTAGCCTAGTCACCACTGCTAAACTTATCAGCAGCTTGTCAGAGGCTATAATGAAATGCTTAAAAATTATTACAGCTTTCCAATTTCATTGATTAGCCAAGACCCACTGAAAATCTTTTAAAAGCTAGCATGTCATTAGTGAAAAACTAAATCACTAAAGCATGTTTCCAAAGGAACAACTTCAAAACTTGGGAGGACAGTTGATAGCTAAACATTACAAAGAAATTAGACTTTTTGCTGCTGTTTGACTGTAAAGACACAGTCATCACAGAAAGCACGAGAATTTCTTCTTCCCAACATATTCTCTGACAAAGCTGTGAAAACAAACATCCCCACTGCGCAGGACAATACACAGAAGCATCCTGAGGCAGGGACCATCTGGGTAGGAGGGCATCACGGATCTATGTCAACACTACCCCCGCTCTCGCTCCCTCTCTAAACACACACACACACTTACAAAGGGTGCAGCCTTGAACTAGTGCTCTCAACTTTGAGCAAAACGTGGACAAGGGGTAAGTAGATAGTGGTTGAGGCTGGGACCCTTATAATCATTCCCACTATAGCTTGCTGTGCAGAGGTGAACTGCTTGATCTGAGGAACTAGGTTGAACTATAACACACTTAACTTTGCTGAACTGATTGTTGTAAGGTGCATGGTCCCACCTATGCATTCACCTTATCAGTCAGGTCTGCAGACTCTATTCTGCATCTCCTTTAGCCATGGACTTTTAACACAAGGCTAAAAAGTAGCAGAGCAGAGCACCATGGGAGTCTGAGGCCACTGGTAGGGCCTCTAAGCAGCCCCTGCGCAGGAGACTCTTGAGGGGGCCCATCATGCATGAGCACAAAGGCATGAGACCCCCTCGGAGGAACAGGATCCTGGGCTGCATAGTTCATGGATGTTACATAATCAGGACAACACAGCTCCCAGGTTACAAGGGAATGTTCCACAAATGAATATGGAGAGTACCAAAAACAATTGTGGAAACTCACACAGCAATTTGAATTATATCAGTCAATAAATTGTTTCCAAACACACCTACAACCATCATGAACTGTGCAACTGCAAACCTGCAATGGCCTTACATGTCACTGCATTTGCCCCATTTCTTTTCCCACCCAAAGTGCATCATTTGATTTAATGAAGAGGGTGTGCTGGTTATAAGCTTGGGTTAAACAATTGTTCAAGTCAGTTATTCTTTCAGCTGAACCCATCCAGTGTTTGGAGCTGGAGTATGTTGTGAATGGGCACAGCCTAATCTTCTGACACAAAGAGATTGCGTAACAGTAGTCAGTGGGAGCACTGGTTTTATCAGGACCCCGGTTGTCTACATTGTATGACAGAGAATCATCAATCCCTGGACATACCATTCAGTAAAATTCCCTTCAAATTGGAATCCGGTGACCTTGCCGGACAATTCTGCACATAAACCCACATCTTTTCACACTGAGCCAAGAGCATAAGTTGTTTTGACAAGAGGAGGACAGCGATGCAATCTCTTCTGTTGACTCGACACTTACTCGACCTAGGCTAACACAGGTTTTCAAACTATTCCAACAATAAAACCAATAAGGTCATGCATACATTTACTTCTCTCAAAAACATAGTCAGATGCACTGATAGACAAACAAAGGCTAGGATCCCATTACTGTATGTGCATAGGGTATTCTTTCAAAAACATTCACAGAAACTAAGTAGAATATAAAAGATGAGTAGAATACTGTATGAAATGCATGCACAGGGAGACATTTCCAAGATGACTAGCCTAATAGCACTTAGTAATTCTTCAGTAATATGCTGTGGTATGTCACATATTGTTGGGACTTCATAAAACTTACAATATGTGTGTCAACTGGTCACATATTCAGTTCTACCCAAGAAATCATAATGAGTCATAATAAACAAATATGATCATTAGGCTAGAAACATTCCTTGTCAAACAGCAAGTTGGAAATAAATGGGAAACGATGTGTCAATTACTGCAATTAATAATTAACGTTAGATGTCAAAATGTTTGTAATCGTGGTTAGCTAAGTCAGTCTAGTTACAAATCCTGCAAAAAAAGACTTTAGAAAGGAGCAGCCTTTTCATTTTTAGGATACATTTTAGAGGCAACATTTCTATTCTGAAATGTAAGAATTTTGGTAGGCTACAAATGTGGACAAGATTAAAACAATAACGGCAATGTAAACATTTGCCTGTTTTCATGAGTAATAGTAGTTCGACACATGCCTTGTAGCCGTAGCCCATGAAAGCTAACCTTAAGCCCTTCAAGCTACTTCAGAACAGAACCGAGCGATAAGTTACATCAGGGAAACCAAAAACTGACGCGAGGAGGATGCAGAGCGGAAACAACATTAACCAGCCTCCGTCAACGTAAACTCAAACAAAATCCTTCTTCCAATTGTATTTCTACAATAAATAGTGAAGTGACAGTAAAACAATTCTCACCATCGATGTCCCCAAGTGTGAATTCATCACCAAGTTCTGCTAACGTTGGGTCCATGTTTTCCATGGAAGAAATATACTCTCCTCCTCCGTCCATTCTTAGTTCACGCTCTCCCGGTTTTCACCGGGTATCACTTCAGAAATTGGTATCTTTATAATCTGCTTACAGCTAGGGTATTGCTGTATTGTTTACCCTATCGGGCCTGTCGGCTACCTAACAGTACGAAAACATTGATATTGTGGCTCAACGAGGTTGATTGCTACGTTAGTAGATCCATTTACAAATTGTAAGTGGCCATCTTCTTTTCCACTGGTGACGTCATTTACAAACACAAGTCTGTCAAGGAATTCACAGTCTGATTGGAGGAAATATGGCTGTTGTTGTCATAAGACCAGGCACCACTAACCAATCGAATGGCCCTTTTTGCCGTGGTCTGATAGTACGTCATTGATCAGAAGCTTTTCTAAAATTTGAATAGAACACACCCATTAATTTCATAGACATGTTATTGTACTATCTTAAGGACTTTTCCTAATGCATTTTTATTATCTCATTTTACATATTCAGTATGAGAAACGTGTAGTGTTCTTGTGAGTTTGAAATATATGTCACTTAAGTCTTGTCTGTCTTCAAAGAGATTATATAATGTCCCCAGCTGGTCCACTCGAGTGCGTGCAGACCAAAGATCCTTTCCTTGATATGCTCCATTCAGCTTTGTTGTCATTACGTCTTTAAAAAATAATAACGATTGGCACGTTTATCTTTAATATCACATGCCGTCAATGAAATAAAACAATAGTATTTATATGAAAGATCTGTTGTTGTTGAATAAGGAACTGGAATCATATTCTGAAACTTTAAAATACTGTTTCCCTTTATTGTGCAAACTTTACAAACTGTATGACTGCTTGTGGGAGAAATACCAATATGTCATTCAAGGCACACAGGATAACACAGGTGATTGATTTATCTAGCTTATAGCTTATACAACCCTATTAATGAACCATTGATTTGAGAATACTCAAGACAACAGCTCAAGACAACTAGGTGAGAATGTATGGGAACACCCTGTCAAAGTGTAATAAATCTGTCAGGTTAAAATTTAGTGATGTGCCGATGCATCAGGACTACACCAAATTTCAATAACAATCAATAAAAGTAAATGCAATACTGTCAGTCAAAGGAAATGTGTGGATAATTTGATTGTTCATAGTTATTTTCTATCAGAGGTATTATATGCATGATTATTAGAATGTCAAAGGAACAAAATAGGAAAAAGCTAATATTATTATAATAATATTAATAGTTATGCAAGTAAACTTTTTTGTTTAGAGCTATCATTTCATGTCAGCTTTTTGATTTCATCATACGTCAGTCAAATACTTATTTATTCCAGTAAATCTCATAAGACTTCTTCTCAGAGTAGTTGGCCTCTGTGGTGGCTGTGCCGGTGCGGACCCTCTCCTTCACCACCTTCACCACCAGGCCTCCGGCTAGGGCGATGCCAGCTGCTGCTTTCCCGATCTCTGCCACTGCGGTCATGATCCGCGCCGTTGCTCCCATGGTGCCAAGAGCCCCTGACGCACACAAAGCCCCAGCTGGAGTTGCTGGAGCCACCACGTCTGCCACAGCCTGCAGAGCCCCCGACACACCACCCACACCACCCCCTAATGCTACGGCCTGCTGCCCCACCACGCCCTGTGCAGCCGTGGAGTTGGCCACTGCAGCTGCTGCCGCTGCCCCACTGGAGACTTCAGCCCCTGTCAGTGCACTAGTGCCAACGGCAGCACTTAGCGCTGCCCCTGCGCCCATGGCACCCCCAACCCCTGCCGCCACACCGACTACACCTGCTCCGATAACACTCACCTGTCCTAGGGCATCCAGAGCAGCCTCTTTAGGGCCTGCGGCTTCAGCTCCTGCTAAAGCACCTACTGACCCTCCCAGGACCCCACCGGTGGCTGCTCCCAGAGCGACGGCTGTCTTCCCAGTGGCTGCGGCCACTATGGCCCCCACAGCCTTTCCCACACCGGCTCCTCCGGCTGTAGACATCCCCGCTAGCTGGCCTGCCACCAGCCCCATAGTGTTCCCCATCATGGAAGCGCCGGCTGCCACAGCAAAGGGCGCGGCGGCTCCGAACACCACCCCCACGGCCATGCCCGTGGCCCCCGCCGCCACGAGGACCTTCACCTTCTCCAGGACCTTCCCGGAGAGCGCGGCCTCCCTCCGGACCCGGCCCAACGCCGAGCGGAAGGAATCTCGACGGCTCAGGGATCGACCACTGCTCCCCCTCCTCCTGGCTCTCCACCTCTGTCCCCTGTCTTGCAGCAGCGCCCACATATCTCCGCTTCTCTCCTCCGTCCATCTCTCCTGTCTCCACCTGTCCGCCTCCAACTCTTCCTCATTTTCCTGCCAGAACTCCAGGTCACTTCTCTGGAACCCCGTGTGTCTTGCTACACCACCTTGACCCCCCTGTCCTGGCAGCCCCCCCTCCTCTAGATCTCTCTTCCTCCTCTTTGCCAGTGTCATCTCAGGTGGTGGGTTCTTGTTCTCCTCCGCTTCCTCCCCCCCCGCCTGTCCTCTCTCTCGCATCAGCCTCTCCTGCTCCTCTCTGATTGCAGCCTCGGCCTCCAGAAACATGGCATTGGTGTAGCAGCCGCCACCATTTTCTTCCACCATCTTCTGCACCTTCTCCAGCAGAACCCTGACCTGCTCCCTGTTCTTAGGGTCTCTGTTATTGAGGACGTGGTGTCTGCCGCCACACTTCTCCAAGAGAGCCCTCAGCTCATCGGGAGCAGAGCCTTTCACATACTCCCGTAGGTCTCTGCCTTCCAGGTCATCCCCCCGGGAGAATAGGATGAGTGTATGGTGCCTAAGAGCCCCCTCGCCAAACACCTGTGCCATTTCCCTGGCAGCTTTAGCCTCATCTTCAGTGTAGCGGCCCAAGGGGATCACCAGAAGGAAAGCATGGGGCCCAGGAGAGGACAGAGTAACACATTTGGCAATTTCGGCATGGATCTGGCCAGAGTCGAAACGTGTGTCACCAAATCCTGGCATATCGATTACCACCAGTCTCTGTTTCTTAACTTGTCTTTTCTCATCTATGCCCTCTTCTCTTTCAGTCGTCATCACACATCCTTGTTCACATACTTGGGTTACAGAGCTGGCACAAAGCTCTGATAGGAAGACCCTGTTACCTAGAATGGTATTACCAGAGGCACTCTTTCCAGAGCCAGTCTTTCCAATTAGAACGAGTCTCAGCTCTGACACTTCAGGACCCAGTTCATCCTCTTTTTCACTTTCTGTCTCTTCTTGTTCTTTTTCATCTTCAGGCCTCCTTTCTGTTAGACAAAAAAGACACAGTTGAACTTGGTGAGCCTAATTAAAATACAGAGATTATCCTTGCTGATCTTTGGTTGGATATCTTTGCTCTGTAGTTTATTTTTAGAACAGATTAGGGAACTGGCAGTGAGCAAATGTGGTGAACCACACAATTTATGTCACTTTTACACAACATCTTACCAACCCTCTCTGATCTAACTGTAGGCGAGTAATGTAGGCCTACGAATTCACTTGTGTCAGAGAAATATTTAAGCTTAACATTCTTGGCTCACACATTAAACGCGATTTAAAACAAGTTCCCATGAACAACGTTTGGCGACTTTAATAATTTGATATGGAGTATAACTAGTAATGTTAAGGTTAATAATCTCCTCCTTTTGCCTTTTTGAAAAGTCCACTGATTTGAAAAGAACGAGATCAATGTACAAGTCAGGTAGCCATCTTCATTGTTGTCATAAGATAGCTAAGTAGCACTGTATAAGCTAGCTAACCATTTTTTTCTTTGTCTGACTGGTTTGCTAAAACAAGGGAGTTGCGAAACGTTGGCTAATATTGTATAGTTTTGTTTACCTGATCCTTTGGCTTTGTACATGGCTTGAGAGAGAGTCGCCGTCAAGTTCAAGTGCTATTTCACAGACAGTGTGCAAATGTTATCAACACTGTGCTAGCCGAAAGCTAGTGTCCCAAGTTCACTGTAAACATTGATATTTTATGGGGGGGAAAAGGAAAGAGAACGAACCGAGAAACTCAGACTTTAGCGCCCTCGTCTGTTCATTTCAGCACCTATTCATGGAAAAAGAAAGCAGAACATTCTACTTACAATGTTTGAAGAAGAGCAACACATGAGTTTTTAGGCCTTTATGTTTATTACTTTGGTAAAAGTAGGCTACATCACAGTGTCTTTTATGTGAGGTCACTGTTTTCCCCCAAGCATTTTAGCCACTGCAACATTTCAGATATGGTCTTTTTTTTTTAATATATATTTTTTGGTCTTTTTGCCTTTATTTGGACAGGACAGTGAAGATTAACAGGAAGTGAATGGGAGAGAGAACGCCCCCAGATATGGTCTTTTGTGCTTCTGCTGTCATGCTGTGTCCCCAAAATGTTGATGTTTTTACACCTGACCTTTTTTGCCCAGGCCTACTATCTGTGGATGTAGGCTAGGCTATGGAAATAGGAAAATGGAGATCTGTGGTCCTACTTGTGAATTACTGGAATGGTAAAAAAAACTGTTTTGAATGTTTTTATGAGGTCAAAAGGAATAGGCTTGGCTAACACCATTGGACTTCTGAGTGTGTATGATGACCGACAGATGTGTCGGTGTCATGTGTCCAAAGGGATGCATTTGGGGCAAAAAAGGTTGAGAATCACTGAGCTAAATGAAAAAAAAAAAAAAAAAAAATGTAGGCCTAATGTTGTCCGAGCTCTCTCACAATATGCATGGCAGTTATAGATTTGTCAGCCTATTTTCAATTCTTCCTCTCTCTCTGCCTGAAATAAAAACAAATCAAGCTTATTTTAAGGAAGCCATGATATGACATCCACTCTAAATATCGTGAGATCATTAAAATGGCAAACTACAGTATGGAAAATATGAAATAATCATGAGAGTAAAAGGAAAGGATCAATTTGACACAATTTATTATAATTTATAGGATCTCTTCCTCTTTATTCCGTTTTTTATGAGAATCTGATTTGTCTTTTAGCACATATTTATTTACATTAAATAACACTAAATACACATTAATGTATATCCTTTATTTTGTACTTACTTTGCAGTGTTGGAATATAAATGTGTGAGAATTTTAATTTTATTACAGCTTTCTGTTCAGAAACGAATGCACTCTTTATTACAACTTTTTAAAGTTGGAGTTTTCTGGTTGTCCATGTCCATACTTGTTTCTATCTGTTTTTGCACAGTGTTTGTATAATATTGTGGAAGAATTTTAGCTTAAAGATGTATAAATACTGAGAGTCTGAAATAAGGTTTGTCTTTCTTGTTAGTAGTTTATTAATCTCTGCGCAGAGAGGTCTCATAAGCATCAGGCAATCAGGATACAGAGACAAAGTCTGTGCACCCAAGAGACCATCAGTTGTTTTCTCACACACACATTTATACCTCGCACAGTATCATAATCTCATTGTATCATTGTATCATTACACCCTCTCTGCACATACACATGACTTGGTCAATACAATGGGTTATTTAAGAATCAAGGACATTAAGAACATTTCTAATGTCATACAACACATGATTTGCCATCGGACCATTAGTTATTGAAACAGAAGTATCAAATAATAAGAACTAATAAGAACTTTAAGAACTAGATTAGTGTCAAACAGAAAGAGTGAATTCACACTGCATTAGAAGTATCAATTATAAGAAAACATCACAAGCTAGGCTAAACACAGGAGAGTCCATTCAAAAGTGTGAAATCATACAGAAACACAAGTATCAAAGGTTAAGGTCCCTCTTTGTCATTTTCCCTTCACAATATCTCCTGAGCAGGTTGAATCTGGCATACTTAAGTGCTCAAGGTCAGGCAGTCGAAGGTCAAGGTCAAATTCTGTTCAGGGCATTCAAGGCCACAGCAGAAACATGCCAGTCAATGCTAGGCTTTATGTTTTATTTGCATATAGCTGCACAAAAGGTGAAATATAAAACACAGAAGTTGTAAAAATATAAAAATTAAACAAAATTCAGCTACCACAAAATGTATCAAAATCAACTACATTATTTTTCATTTTAAAAGTAATATTTACAAGGCAAAACATAACCACAACCCTCCACTCTAAATAGACATAGACAGCCTTTTGGTAAACAAGGCACAACCTGAGTAGGAAATGCATTTTAGAATCTCTTGAACAACATTCTTGTGGGAGGTTCTGGTATCAAACAATCCAGGTGTTTCAACTACAACAATATCTTTACCACCCGTTGAAACACTTTGGAATGCACACTGGATTGTTTGGGAAAGGTTCCTGCCAAGTGTTTCCAGAGGCACTCTTGCTGCTTGCACTCTGCTCCGGTCTTTCCAAGTAGAATGACCCGTAAGGACATGTCAATGGCTTGGATCACTCAGCTTTACTTTCACCTGAAACTGTACATAAAACACAATTCATTATGCAACACATTTTTGTATATAAATGTATTTCAATCATTCTGTTATATTAAATAATAATACAAAACTATCCATACAATCTAGTGGGATAGGCAGACCCTGTCTTCTCTTCATCCCAGTGAAAGGTATCCCATTGGTCTGCTCCAGCAAGCCACTTATCTTGTTTAGCAAAGATGTGACCTGGTCTTGGTTGCTTGTTCAATTGTTCAAAACATGGAATCTGCTCTCACACTTTTCAAGTTACTATAGCACTTTTGCACTCACTTTTGTAGTTCACTTTTGTTGTTTGTCTCATTATCCTCCAGTCTTTCTCGAGTGAAGAGAACAATGGTGAACTTTTGGACTAGGACATCTGGGACCCTTAATATAATGCAAGAACTCTTCTACATTTTCAGGGTCTTCTCGTACTGGAAGAACAATCAGGAGGGCATGTATACCAGATTAAATGTGACTGAGGCAAGGTGTTCTCTGCTGCTCAATCTCATCAGTGCTGAGGTCTTTTTGAAGCACATCAGGAGTATACACAATAGCCAGTGTAGAACCCTTGACCTCAGTGGTCTCCACCTGAAACTCTTTGGTGACAAATTTTGTGGGCCGTTTTTTACTTTTGAACACTTTCTTCCCAAGTATTGTGTTTCCTAAGACACTTTTCCCAGATCCACTTCGCCCAAGTAGCATCACTCTGACAACAGACGTGTCATCACTGAGAGCAGGCAGCCCTGCAGTGAAAGCAATCCAATAAATAAACACTTAAAAACGTTCAAAAGGATTAATAATAATTAATTACATAATTTTCTTTAAGTATTTTTCAAGCTGTGAGCATAAAGATTGAGTGAGCCAGGACACTGGGGTTCCCCCTACTTTTTGCGATAAGTGCCATGGGATTTTTAATGACCACAGTGAGTCAGGTTTAACGCCTCATCTGAAGGACGGCATCTCCTACAGCGAAGTGTCCCCATCACTGCATTGGGATCGGGATGTCCCGATCACTGCATAGGGATTTTTGGCCAGAGTGCCACCCACTAGCCACTCAACAACACCACTTGCACCACACAGCAATTTAATTTTCCCATCCAAGTACTAACCAAGCCCACACCTGCTTAGCTTCAGTAATTCAGCAGAGACAGGGTAGCCTATCCATTGGTCTGACTGCTGACTCATGCCACAGAACCTTTTCCACATTATTCTGGCATGTTTGGTTAATCTTGGTCAATCTCGTTTTCAATTTCTTCTCCTACTGGAACAACAAGCAGGAGGGCATATAAACCAGATGAAATATGATGGAGGCACTATGTTCTCTGCTGCTCTGCTACAGTGGTGTGGCGTAGAGAAAATTTCAGAGGAAAACCAAATGAGACGGAAAAAATTCTGATACTACGTGTTTTTTCTGCAATGTTACAGCACAACGTATACGGGTAGGCCAAAACTGATATTGCAACTTTGTTGGACCCTCTGGGCACAAGCTGACAACCTGTCCTGTATTAATATTTAAAGATAGGCTCACCATTATGAAAGCAAAGGTGGCAGAAGTGAACATAAAAATGTACTTTCATTATACAAATAAACCAAAATACATTCATAGCCTAACCCTAACCGCTGGACTCTTAAAAAAACACTTGCCATCTCCTGGTTCGGTTTCCGACATTCCGACTTCAGTGCATATGCATAGCCAGCAAGTTTTTGCGACACCTTGCATTTGTGCTTAGGGCACCCACATGGCTAGTGCCGGCCCTGGGATGAATGGATAGAAAGTTGGATGGAATGTGCCTTATATCCTTGTAGAATGGAGAGACACAGAGAGAGTTGGCCTAGTTGAGCAGAAAGCAGTTGATACAGGTGCAATCAGTTTAACTTGCTCTTTGATGGGGCCTTGTTGAGCAGCTGGAAGTTGATACAGGGAAAATCAAGTTAATTAGCCCATTGTGATGCCATAGTGCCAATGCAAAGTCTGGGGAAAAATAAGCTTGTTTTTTGTTAATATCTCAAAAAGTATAAAGTTTACAAACGTGAAATATACATTCCTCAAGTGTCCTTTTCAAGACCTACATTACAAAGTTTGAACGAAGTTTCTACGTTAAACGGTTGAAACTGAATTAGACATAGACAAAGAAATTTGGTGGGGGGAAGAAGAAGAAGAAGAAGAAGAAGAAGAAGAAGAAGACATCGGATAACAGAACGGTGAATTTTCATGCACTGTAATTATAGCAGCAGTGCAAGGATAGGTTTTAAGTAGTAGGGTCAGCCATTGGTCAAGTATGATGTTAGGCCAGAGGCGTATCAAGCTTTTCCATCTAATATTAGTTCAGTTTCCCAAACAACCGAGTTCATGTTATAAATGAAGAAATCAATTCAGAAATCATGTTTTGTGCATATGGGTTAGCAGCAATAAATTGCCTAACAGACAACAGCCTAATTTCGAGGTATCACTGGACTATTAATATGCCTAACTATAATACCTATTAAATAAATGTAAAGGACACAGAATAATGACAGAACTGTAAGCTTAAATTCAAAAATGTTTGAAATCTACCCAAAAATAAGGGAATATAAATAAATTGTGTTGCATATAGCCAGCTTAATTAATGTCAATTTAAAGATTATGATGCTGTTTCCAATGATAGTTACAGAAATGTGTCTCCAGGGTAGTGTCAAATAGTGAAGTGATAGCAGGTAGATAATGTAGGCCTATACGTGTCAAGCGCTGCTTGTTCTGTCCCTCCCAAACTACATTAAAATGGTGTATTTAGCAATCAGAATTTCTAAAAAATTTCCGGGGGGAGAAACTCCCGGACAACCGCCAATATAGTCCGCACCCTTCTCAGAAAATACTTACAACATCCCTGTAGGGAGTTATTTATAATTTGGCCAGATTGTTTCACTTCCCTATCTCAAAACCCCCACACTTTTAAAAAGCTTGATACGCCTCTGCATATGGACTAATATAGCCAGTAAACAGCATAGACAGTGTAAGCAGTAACACAGTGGGCCAGACAGTCAGAGGTCATGGAAGTGCATAGAGGCAGATAGACTATGCAGAGAAGTCTATCTCTCCTCTTCCTTTTAGCGAAGCATTGAAGAGTTGTAGCCCTGGGGACAAATGACTTTCTCAGTCTGTCAGTTGTGCATGGCAGTGAGCGTAGTCTCCAACTGGTCAAGCTCTTTTATGATGCTGTGGAGTGGATGACAGTCATTGTCCAAGATGTTGATTAGATTGTTCAGGGTCCTTTTGTCTGATACTGAAGTGATGCACTCTAGTTCAGCTCCCACAACAGAGCCAGCTTTCCTTACCAGTCTAGTCGCCCAGCACCCCTCTTCTTAGTGCTTCCTCCCCAGCATCAATATGCGCAATCGGAATATTGTCATTATTCCGAATAAAACCGGAATATGGTGTGGATGGAAACGTAGTCACTGAAGCTTTTCCAGACCCACTCTCAATCTGGTGTTAACCAGGCTACATAATAGCGGCTTTCAATAATAATATCTCTGTAAATTATGTTAAATTTAGCTTGATTCCAGCTCTTCGCTATTCTAAGCAAAGGGTCTCTATACACACAATGAAACAGAGCTCCACAACATCTGTGAATTAAGCCACACAGTCAACTCAATGTAAGCTAAACAAGGATGTTTATTGTTCTAAGTAAGAAAAGAGCAACCATTGAACCTCTACTATTTACAAGGTAACACATACATCAAAGAAGACAAACGAGACAAAAGAGATAAATCTTTCACTTATTACATCTTTAAAACAAATATGGGCAAGGTGCTCAGCACACCAATTTTATCTTCCAGTTATGTTGCCATGTTGGCATGCACGCCTGTAATATCTCCATGAATATGAAAATGGGGGATTTCCCTCTATATTTTCCAAATTACACAAACCTATATAAGACATATTAAATCAAGGAGAAATTTTCATGACTAACATATGAATATTTTAAACAAAAGTCAATACAACTGACTATACTTATTATATAGTCATGTGCGCACTTATTACAGTTTTTCACAATTGCTAAAACACTAAACTTCATTCTCTGAACCAAATTCTCAGTTGCCTGAACGCATTTCTTGAATCGATCACCCTTTTGGCAAAACCAGTTTTCACATATAAAACACAATTTGCAGATCTCATAGACTCGTTTTGCAATAAAACACATTTTGCATTGTGTTGCACTTGTGATGCATAATGGTAACCACAAGTGGCAAAAGGTAGACACGAAGAAAGCACAAATGCCGTACGTTAAACATGACTGAAAATTGATAACACTTGTTTCAAATGATGTGACACAACCAATATAAACTAGTTCAGAGTTTAAACAGGTTGCTGAACAACAGTGCAGGTGCATATCAACAATGGACAGAAACGGCAATCAGTGATGCATTCAGAGTACACTGCAGGCTGTAGACTGCCATGTAAATGTCTGTCTTTTCCGGTATACAGTTTTGCTGAAAAACATTTTTTGAAACCTTCCACCCTTTTCTCAAAACTGTAAACACAAACCCCCATTCTCAATACTTTATGTTAACTGGATTTACAGTAAATGTTTTCATTTTGACTGCTTTGTGAGATTATCTGAAGAAATTGTTTGATTTTGAGCATGGGTACAACTGTTTTGAGGCGAATGTTCAGTTTTGCAGGTTGAGGTTGTCAGAGGTTTTGTGAATTTAGTTTGAGATTTAGTTTACAGTTTTGAGAAAGGGTGGAAATGGTTTCAAAAAATATGTTTTAGCAATTGTGAAAAACTGTATCTCTCCAGATGTGTAGTTAGTTCTCATGGGAGCAAGTGTGTCTTACTGAGTTGAACACACATTTTTCCTAGCAAGTTTGCGAGTAGCTTTAAAGCAACACCAAAGAACTTTCCCTCTGTCGCACGCACGCAATTTGTTTATCCAGCACCGGCTTTGCAAATAACCATGTCCACAGACAAGGTAGAGCATGTTGCACGATTTATGAAAGTACGATGTATTGCGACATCAGATGCAAGTCAAATTTGTAGTTTCTTATGTCTCATTCCATCGAACTACAGATCCGCTACCCGATCTGGCAAACTTACATAGTGCGGTTATAGCCGATAGAGGGCCGCAAAGCGAATGCAGAAGTACCGTTCACCCTGTTACAAGTTGATGAACCACTGAAATGATTTTGGAAACATTATTTTAAGGTACAAAAAACTCTTTGGTGTTGCTTTAATGGCTAATCTCACTGCCTGTCTTCTACTTAAACCTTTACTTAATGCACTTTCTTTCTCCTCATCTGTCACTTTGACTTTTCCAATGACTTCAGCCTTTGCTATAAACATGTCAGAGATCAGGGTCTCTTGTGCTTAATTTCTTGATTCCTCTATGAGTTTCCTGTAGATCTGCTGCCACTGTCTCCCCAACATTTTGGTGTTGTTTTTTAAACATCTCTACCTTTTTCTCCAGATTCTCCTCTTGTAACTCCTGGATAGCCTCTTCAACTTCTTGAAGCATTTCATTTGTGAAAAAATTACCCCCATTTCCTGACACCATCTCTTGTATTTTTTCCATCAGAGAGGTGAATTGAGAGTAATCTGAAGACTTCTTATTATCTATGCAGAAGTATCTATTGCCACATTCCTCAGCTAACTTTTGAAGAGCTGAATCGGCACACGTGTATTCCTCAACTGATTGATTGTCTAAAAAGTCTTTGTGTGTAAAGAGGAGCATGAGGAAATTTGTGGCATCATTTCCAAATAATTCTCTTAATTGATCAACTGCAGTTCTGTCTTCTGTTGTGAACCGCCCCAATCGTATTACTAAGAGGAATGCATGGGGCCCAGGAGCTGAGTAGGTAATGCATTTCAAAATCTCTTTAATAATATTCTCTTGGGAAGTTCTAGTATCAAACACTCCAGGTGTATCAACTACAACAACATCTTTACCATCCCTTGAAACACTTTGGATTGCACACTCTGTTTGGGAAACTGAACTAACATCAGATGGAAAAAAGTTCCTGCCAAGAATAGTGTTTCCAGAGGCACTCTTTCCTGCTCCTGTCTTTCCCAGTAGAACAACCCTTACGGTCCGGTCATGCAATGGCTTGGATCCTTCAGCTTTACTTCCACCTGAAACTGTACATAAAACACAATTCATTATGCAACACAATTTCTATTTCATTTCAATCATTCTGTTTTTTATTATTATATTGAACAACAAAGCGTTATATTAAATAATTATAATAAACCATCCATACAATCTAGTGGGGTAGGCAGACACTTTCTTCTCTTCGGCCCAGTGAAAGTGTGACTGAACTGTTTTGAGTTTCGTCTTCTTTTTGGGTTTTGGCCACAGAGTCAGAGGAACAGCAGCGATGCGGTGTAAAATGTTAATTTAATTTTAAGGCTTACCAAATCACAGCAAGCAATTACAGGTGATTAAGGGGAATATACTAAACAACAATGAAAATAGTTCTAAATAGCTATGCAAAAAAAAACTTAGATATGGAAAAACCAGTTCTGTTTAACTATCTCAGAGTCACTTTTGCCTGTTGGAGATATGCGAGAACTCCCTTCCAGTGACAGTGGTGAGGCGGTCCCTGAGATAATCTCTCCAGATGAGGACGATGGCTGTGTTGACCGGACCTCACAGTGGGTGCTCACTAGCCCTGCTGACTTCGAGGTGGAGGATTGTCAAACTCCCAACACAGACTCGCCGGGTGTGTCTGATTGTTTGTCAGAACTAGTTGACTCAGCTAGTGACGTCGCAGGTGAAGAGAGAAAACAGGATGTTCTCCCTGCGGGCAATGGCTTTGGTTCACACGATGCTGAGCTCCAACCAGTAGTATCCACTCATGAAGACACCATCACAGATGAGCCTGCGGTATGCACTCAACCCCAGGGTTTTGACGACACAGTTACTCATACCAGACGAGGCAGGGCTGTCAAACCTCCTATAAGACTCATTTGTGAGATGAATGAACAACTTCTTGACACTCCTGAGTTTTGAGCGCTTTGGGTTGCACTATGTGCATGTTAAATGCGCTTTAAAAATAAATCTGACTTTATTGACTTGACTAGGCCTACAGGTCAAACAAACAGGACTGGATTAGACTAGCACTGACTAAGACTGACAGAGGTGAACATATATACAGGTGACCAGCACCATTCTTAATTACAGGTGAACACACAACAAACAATTAACACATAATTCACAAGACAGACTCTGAGACAAAATGATAATATTCCTCTATAAACTAATAACATACTCAAATAAACATCACATAATAAACACATTCAAAGCGGTACATATAGGGACGAAAATACAGAGCAACATGATCAGGATTGCCCTGCTCCCCCCCTTGGCGCTTCCCACTTGAACATGGCCAGTTCCCTCCGGAACCCAATTAAAAGTCTCGTTTCCCGATGGCAACCCTTTGCTGCCGGACAGTCAGAAAACAACAGAGGATGCCACCACAGCTGGTAACATAACATGCAAACATTTACACAGAAGTTTGTGCACCAACCTGTACGAAATAAATGTTACGCATAATAAATAGTCTTTGTGTTTAGTGTTATTTCCATGTTCTTGACACGAGTGACGTTGCTTTAGGTGTCTGCATTTATTTGTGTGTATGTGCGCGTGTATAAGACGGCATAGTCCATAGTCTGTGCCGTCAGGGCATTAAATATGTGCGGTCACATTTAGGACCGTCACAGAAAGGTTTCTCATTGTTCTGCTCCAGCAAACACTTCTTGCTTAGCAAAGATGTGACCTGGTCTTAGTTGCTTGTTAAATTGTTCAAGACATGGAATCTGCCCTCACACTTTTTTACAAGTTGCTGTAGTTCACTTTTGCTCTCAATGTATTGTTCAATTGTCTCATCATCCTCCAGTTGATATTCTCGAGTGAAGAGAACAATGGTGAACCTCTGGACTAAGACATCTGGGCTAACTAGACCCTTAGCATAGAACCCTTATGCAAGAACTCTTCCTTGTTTTCAAGGTCTTCCCCTACAGGAACAACAAGCAGGAGGGCATGTAAACCAGATGAAATATGACTGAGGCATTGCATTCTGTGCTGCTCAAGCTCATCAGTGCTAGGTCTTTCTAAAGCACATCAGGAGTATCCACAACAGCCAGTGTAGTACCCTTGACCTCAGTGGTCTCCACTTGAAACTCTTTGGTGGTAATTGTTTTGCGCCGTTTTAGACTATTAAACACTTTCCTTCCAAGTATTGTGTTTCCTGAGGCACTTTTCCCAGATCCACGCCCAAGTAGCATCACTCTGACAGCAGACTTGTCATTACTGTGAGCAGGCAGCCCTGCAGAGAAAGCAATCGAATAAATAAACAATTAAAATCGTTCAAAAGGATTAATATTAATAATGCATTATACATATATCATTTAAAGTACTTTTCAAGCTGTGAACATAAAGTGACTGCTTTACTAGCTGTAAGACTAATTAAGTGAACATTTGATATAGTGATTTGAGAAGAGGAACCATAAAAGAATAAAAGAGGAATCACAATCCTGTCCAGGATCTTATTCTGGTTCACTGCACAATGCAAATGCACTAGTGTCCATCTCAGTGCCCATAGGCTTGTTGGTCTCTAAATTAAAGGTACTCTAAGCGATGCCACGCGTTTTTTAGGCTAAAACATTTTATGTCACTTACTGCAAACATCACCTAACCAACCGCTAGATGTCTGTGTCCTGAATACACTGTAAGAAAACGTGATCTCTGTGGACAGCCCAGGCTCCAAAAACTGCAACAAAAACAACCTGGGCAAACCTAGCCCATAAAAACATAACAAACTGTTCCAGCAAATCACAGGCGAAATGCGGTTTTAAGAGAGTTTCAATTGCATGGGAGCAGCACGGGAGGGAGGGGGAGGAAGTAGCAACCTAACGGCTCCCACACACAGCTGCGTGCATCGCGTTGCTGGAGACGCATCCCATTCACTTTAAATGGGCTCATGTGATCCGTTGCCGAACTGAATTGTGGGTCCGTCGCGTAGCGTTTCTCCCGCTGCTCGTGTTGAGGAGTTCAGCTGTTGCTGCACCGACAGACGGCACCGGCCAATCAAGCCAATCTACGGACGGCACCAACCAATCACATTACGGTTTTACTTCAAGTCATTTGCATAGCTACCGTCGGGAACACCCACTGGAATGCGTTGACGGAATGCAGCTGTGTGTGGGAGCCGTAACTCTCTGTTTTGTTTGAAAGTGACCTTACCCAGCATCGCTTAGAGTACCTTTAAAGGGAAACTTGGCAGGATTAGCTTTATTTCCCCCTCTGCTGGAGAAGTTGTGCATTATGCTATTTCAAACTGTGGAAAAAGGTAATGATAAAACACATGGATTTGTTTACAAGCTAGCAAAACGGTTAGCATAAGTTCAGCAGAACTATGTGGATGTACCAAGGTAAGAAACACAATTTAAAACGAGTTTCTTGTTTCTCACTTCTCTTACCGGGACGGTAGTCCCAATGTTGCAATGTTGTTTTTCCGCCTGGGGACGCTAGGGGGAGTGGGGAAAGTCACCATTTTCACCGGAACAGGTCATTTAACCATCTAAATGATTTCTAAACGGGTTTATTAAGTTGAAATAGTTGCCAAGTTTCCCTTTAAGTATGTGTTGTATTGATAGGACATTACTATCGCATAGTGGAAGCAAAGGAAAGTGATTGCACAACTGACCAAAAAAAAAAACTGGTCTAAAATGAATGGCAGAGTATTTCACTGTTATTTTAAGAGAGTAATATGGACAAAGTATATTGACCTGCATGGTGTGAAGCTATATTAATCATGAAACCATATACAAAACATTTTCTTTTTTTTAAACTATTGTATTGTTTTTATTTGTAAGCCACTTACAATACTGTCATAATAAATCATATAACCATGACCTTAAAACATACTAGTTATAATATTTGTGATGTAAAATAATATTTGAGCCACCTGTCAAAAACCAGCACATTCTAAACTAACATGAAAGATGTTAAGGATTTAATGTTTTCTTTTTATTATTATTAATAATAAGTATACATATATTTATTGTTATTATTATTATTATTATTATTATTATTAATACTACTACTACTAATATTATTATTAATACTACTACTACTACTACTACTACTAATAATAATAATAGTGGCTTACATGGCTCCCGGACTACCACTACACAATCTGCGTACCACCAGTGTTACCCACACCACAGCTTGAGAACTTTCCAACAAACAAGTTTTTCAGGTTAAAATTCATGATTCAGGTGAACAGTTGTGTATTTTGTGATATTAAATTTGAAGTTTGGAGCATCTGTTTTCCTTTGTAAACCGGTGCAGTCTTTTTGGAATGATTTGTGGTGCTGTGTGCTGGCTCCAATCGAGAAGGATTGAGACATGTCCAACAACTTGGAAAGCAATCAAATTTGTTTTTGCCATGATTGGAATATGACTTGTTTTCAATGTTTTGATATTATTTAGGAAATTCTTTTTTCATAAATGTTGTTATTTCAGAACTGCAGAGATGGGAAGTAACAAAGTACAAACACTTTGTTAGGCCTACTGTACTGTGATGTGAGTGAACTGTAGGACTGATTGGATTGTTAATTAATTAGGACTGAATTTGCACTGATTGAATTGACTGCAACAGGTGAGATGGTTACCTGAGATGGAACTGACAAAACAGGAATGGGGGAAACGAGGGGGTATGTATGTACTATGGAAATAAGTACATATGCATGTATACATATATGTGCGTCTTGCATATATTCCACATTTATGTGCATATAGGGGAAGATGTATGGCACTTACATGAAAACGGCCATTTTTGCTATATTTTTAAATATATGTTTCATATATGTGTATGTGTTTTTACATATATGAATTTGGCATATATTGTCATATAGGCAGCAGACATACATTGGGCACTGACATTCTATATTCTGGAGGACCCCCAACCCCCCACCCCTCCCACATATGCGGCAATTAGTGGGGGGGCCTTAATACATCTGGGCCCAGGGGCCCAAAAGTTCATAATCCGTCCATGAATTGGATGGGAATATACGTTGCACTTGACGCACCACTACAAGACGACTCGGCAGATTTGTGCGGCATTCATTCGCGGCATATCATTTCAGCTTGATGGCAGTAACGTTAATAGTTACTATAGTAGGAGAGACCAGGGCTGGTTGGAACACTTTTCACTCTCGGGTACATTTCTCCGTCTTGCGTTACAGCTGTCAAAGTGTGATTAACTGAAAGCTTGGGATCTCAGCTAAAAAATGCGTACATTTAATGTCAACAAAAATGATCCCTTGTTTTCATGTGTGCCAACCTGCACCATGTAGTGCTTATCTATCCTACTGCCTGTAAGGCTTTGCTGATGTCTTTCCTGTGTTTTTCTTCATAGGACCCACTGTCAAGACCAATTTGACAGTGGGTCCTATGAGGGAAATTTGGTCTCTGCATTTATCCCAATCCGTGAATTAGTGAATCACACTCAGCACACAGCACACAGTGAACACACAGTGAGGTGAAGCACACACTAATCCTGGCACAGATGCCCGCTACAACTGCGGCGCTCAGGGAGCAGTGAGGTTGAGTGCCTTGTTCAAGGGCACTTCAGCCGTTCCTACTGGTCAGGGTTCGAACCGGCAACCCTCCGGTTACAAGTCCGAAGCGCTAACCAGTAGGCCACGGCTGCCCCAATATGCGAGGTGGGGGACGAGGAGGAAGAGGAGGATGGCAAGAAAGAGGATTTTTATTGGACACTAGTACAGGGCATTGTAGGCTGTACTGTAAAATACTGTAAACAATCATATGGCCCTGAACATTGTGCTTTCCATTTGTTTACAGTACTGATTGCTCTATAGATTTTGACTGGTTGCAAGTTCATATCAACAAACAACAAGAATCAAAGAACAAGTTTGTGAGATGCAGGGTACTGTAAAAATAGACGTGGAGGAGGAAGAACAAAAAAATGCAAAGAGCAAAGCAAAGTAGTTCTACTTGATGTTTTCGTTCATCAATGGCGGAAAAATATGACATTTGGTTTAAGATTAAAAATGTACTTCTCCCTGAGAACTATATGTTTTGAAACACAACAATGTTTTGTGTTTTCTATTTTCTGGTGTATTGTTTACTGACTGCTTGATAGTGTATATCATTTTGATCATTTTGTTTATGATTTGAGAGCAGTGTTTTTGAGGTGAAAGTTTTATTTTGAGCACAGGTAAAAAACTGTTTTGAGGCGAGGTCAGAGTCAGAGGTTTTGTAAATAGTGCCTGAAGCTGAGGTTTTGTGTTTAATGTTTTAAGAAAATGGAGCAAGGTTTCAGAAATTGTGTTTAGCAATTGAGAAAAACTGTAACAAGTAGGTACTTCTAGACTACTTGACTACAGGAAGTGATTAGGCCTACTTTTGCCATCTCTGCAGAACTGCTCCAAGTAGCCCACTGGAGGAATGAGTTTGATATTTTTGTAGATCTTTATGGTTTGTGAAGAATGGGAGAGAGCTGCATTAAGTTTTTCTATTGCATTAATTTTAAACAGAGGCCCTGTTCTGTTACCCTTTTTTATTTCATTTTCCCTTGCTTGACTGCTTTGTGAGTGTGATTTTGTGTGGATTCTTTTGACTTACCACTTCCTGATTCGACTTTAAACATCTTCAGTGCATGGGCAGGCCAGCAAGTTTTTGCGACACGCTGTGGTAGAACATATGGAAGCCCGTTTCCACCACTTAAAAAAAGAGCCAGACATAAAGTCAAAATCATGACTTTGTATCTCGAAATTCTTCTCATTATTTTGACTTTGACTTTGATTTTTCAAAATTGGCAAAGACAAATGAGACACAACAGCATAACAAAACACAGCAAAAAAAAAGCAGTGGTGGGGATTTTTAAAGTGGGGGGACGCTATTTTAATGACATCATTGCAAAAACTGTCACACTCGCACCTCCACATACATCGGTGCGTAAGGCCAAGGCCAAATTGTTACCAGCTTTCGTGAACATGAAACCGAATAAAAATAAACAAACAATTAAATGACATGGATTAGCTTCAAAATGTAGCCTAATGTCTTTACCCAAACTACACTTTTCCACCAAAGTCTATGGTCTGTAGATTTTCATTTTGTTGTGAATACAATAAACAGAAAACATAGATGATAGATAGATAGCCTAGATAGATAGATAGATAGATACTTTATTGATCCCCAGGGGAAATTCAAGGTCTCAGTAGCATAGGCTACAGACATAACACACACATTCACTAACAGCAGAAAAAAGTAATTAAAAGTAGGCCTATATAATATAAAAAACACAACTAAGCAATAAGGACAGTTAAAGATAAAGAATATCCTAAATATACTAAAATACAAATTATACTAAATAACACTTAATCTAAATCAATTTTAAAAACAGTATTCACATAGTGGGTGATTAATCAATGATTTAAGCGTAGTCTAATCTCCAAGGACATTAGACTACGCTTGATATCTACATTGTAATTGTACATTGTACACTGCCCACACAGCGTGTTGAATGCGTGTGAATTCCCTATACTTTAACACTAAAACAAGGGGCGAATTGAGAATTTCGGAGGAGAAGATCAGGCAGGCTGCCGAGAGACCTGCCCCAATATAGGCGGCATTGGATCATTAAACCATACAATGATCAAAAACATATAGCTAAACAAGGCAAGAAATGTTTAACCGATATAATACCAACATTTTAGAGTGGCCCAGCCATAGTCCAGACCTCAATCCGTCAAAAAAGTGAGCACAAGGCCAGAGGGATGGCAAATAATTGCTCTTGAGGCAAAGATTGCTGTTAAAAAGGTGCAGCGTAGAATCATTGTGGAGACATGGATAGGCTTGCTAGGTAGCCTATTATAAGAACCATTTTGAGAGCTGTGAATGCAAATCAAGATGTTTCCATTGATTATTTAAAAGGGTATGAATAATTTTGGACACACCATTTTTCATAAAAATGTTAAAAATGATGAAAATGCTTCTTTTTTGATTCTTTGTTTCTACCACATTGTCTTACAACCCTTTGCCATATGTAGTGTAATTTTCAGTCAGAATAAACATATTGATACAGAGAAAATAATCATTGAATCAATATTTGCTAGGGGTATGAATAATTTTGTTCTTAACTAGGTTTTGTCTTGTTACTAAATTTGCTTTAGTTAGACTTTACCTATCATTACATTAGGACTCTTAGAGTGTATAACTGATCAATTTGATAATGTTCTGGTTAACTAAAAGTTCATATTTCTGTGGTTTGAAAACAGGAAGCCTCTCAGGGTTTGTGTAGTTGCAGTTCCAAAAACATTTTGTCCCTTGAATTGTTTTGAACCTGGCTGGCAAAATGCCTTTATTTTGCTAATGGCAGCAGAAAACAGATACAAAAAACATCAAAATATCAAACTGGTCCTGAATTTTTCTGAGCAAACTGTATCTCTACATCCAACGACTACCAATATTCTATATCAAATGAATGGGAAATTAAAATATGGTACTTTAACTAACAGGAGGGCAACATACATCTTATTACCAACAATAATGGTAGAAAAACAGAGTAACAAACTCTGAATGATAAATAAAACATTGTGTACATATCCCTGGGTGTGAAAGGCTAAAATATCTTCACATTTTCTTTTTTTAAATTGAACATTAATTTCCCTCAGAGATGTTAAAGAAAAAAAAAAGGTATTATCGTAAATCTGGACAATCTGGAAATTTGAGTTATGGAAAAATGAGGTAATGAAATTTATTTAATAGTCCTGTGATCTCCCACACCTCAACACATTATTTAGACATACAGTACCTGACCCTCAAATATATTCATCTATTTATACAACTGAAAGCAGCCATCCTGTACTCATCCCTTACAGAAGACTGTGTGTGATGAAATGCCTCCTGGGCATGTTGACTCCTTTTTCAGGCCTCCTCCAGGACTTCTGTGTATACAGGTCTTTATAGCAGCCAGTTTTGATTACAAATGTTTGAACTACACACTCCACACTCTGATTACAGCATCCCAACATGACACCTTGCTGATCCTCAAGTGTGTTTCGGTGTAAAGGCATAGGCAGGCAACAGTAATTAAATAAGTAAGTCGGTGAAGGAAATTATACAAAAGCTGGCTGTGATGAAAACCCACAAAGGCGCAGAGCCTTGAGAACCAAGACGATGATGGAGCCCCGGGTACAGTTCTCTACCTGTCTGTGCCTGAGGCACAGTCTTGGTCTTACTCTGCAGCCTCTCAAAACTCTGCACTGTGCCCTGGAGCCTGGTACCATGTGTGGGATGGGAGCTATTCTTTTTGCATTGCTATAACATTTTCCTCTCTTATTCTCATTCTCTTTCTCTCATCCTCTTTCTCTCATTCTCTCTCTCTCTCATTCTCTCTCAGAGCTGAGAAGCTAGAGTTCTGTGCGCGAGCGAGAGATCCGGGGGCCTTTCCTAATCTCTTTCCTCTTCTCCTCCTTCCTCCTCCTCTTCTCCTCCTCCCTCAGAACTTTCTGGAAGGCCTCTGCTGTGTGCAGCATCTGTAGCATAAGGGGCAAGACATGTGAGATCCCTAAGTCAACACACCTGTCATTTTTGCTGGTAAAATATGTTACAAGTGATAATGTTATTTTAACTTTGCTATCAAAGGACAGTTTTTCTCTATACAGCAACACATTCTGTATTGTGTCACTATCTTTTGAATTACACAGAACATTTCTGACACCAAAACCTATATGCTGTAGGTGGATGGTTTTATAAAGCTGAAGTTACTTGAACAGAATTAGAAATCTAAGTATGTGTGGCAGTGAAAAGAAGAGATTGAGAAAGGGAAAGAAAGACAAAGAGGAGAGTGAGAAAGGGAAAGAAAGACAAAGAGGAGAGTGAGAAAGGGAAAGAAAGATAAAGAATTCATTGTGTGTATTCAACTCACATCATCCCTCTCTGTGCGGTAGGGGTTGGTGAAGTCTGGGGACTTCTCTGTTATTCCCAGCTCCTGTGACATCTGCCAGAGAGAGAGAGAAAGAAAAAAGAAAGAAAGAGAAAGAGAGAGATTAAATCAGGAAAAGGAGAAAGCCGAAGAGGAACCAGGGAGAACTTTCAGAGAAGAAGCGACAACAACAAACATGTCATTGACCCGATATATCCTTCACAAAACCTGCTACCAACTCTGCATAAATACATTTGAATGAGTCCCCACTATGAGCCCCAAAACCCGAACACTTCCTGCATAGTCTCCGTTTGCCTGCCTTCCCCTTCCCCACCACTGCATCTCTCACCAGTGTGAGGACGTGCTGGTGCGCCCCTCCAGTGAAGACCCCCGTCAGGTTGCAGAAGCTCAGGCCCCAGCGAAGGAGACTGCCCCAGTCAGAGTTGCGGTCATAGTAGTGGTGGACGATTCGTGGGAAGCGCAGTGCCACGTCCCCGAAAAACGCAGTGTTCTCCACCACGTGGGAGTATGCTGTGGGGAGAAAGGGGGAGAGAGAGGGACCGAGGGGGAGAGGGGGAGGGTGGAGGAAAAAAGAAGAAAAGTTATGTGTTTGTGTGTGAAAGAATAAGGGAAGAATATGTCAGAGAGGAGAGATCAGGGCAGAGAGAAGAGGAGTGAACATGAGATCAAAACACATTAGATGGCGGAAATGAGGACAACAAAGGAGGAGAGGATGAGAAGGTGAGAAAGCAAAAGAGAGAGAAACACAAAGAGAGAGAGAGAGAGACTGGGACGCACAAGTCAAACAGCGAGGGTAAAGCCCTAACAATAAAAAGTCAGTGGAAAAGAACAAAGACCAGGAAAGTAGCATGAAGTGATACCGTCAGGAAGAAAATAAAAAAAAACACACTGACCCTCTTTGATTTTGTCGTCCAGGGGGAAAGGGTCATTTGGCTGCAAGTTGGCTGCCACAAGGACGGCCCGAGAGTCCTCCAAGACCTGCACACCAACAGAACATGCGCGCACACACACACAGGTTCAGTGCTGCTGACAATGCAAATCCACACAGAGAGTTGAATACCTTGGGTTGACCTTGAAAGGGAGGGACACATGAAGAGCACTGCAGTAAACTAAAATAAGCCCAGTGGCCAAAGAGATGAGAGAATTTATCTACATATACCCTAAATGTGTGAGTCATTAAAAAGAGAGGCTATTACATGAAGACAGGTCCACAAAAGTGGCACAGAGTAGCAGAAAATGCCCAGTCATCCAGGCTCCTCAATTATAATTGAGAAGCTTCTAAATGACTCAGAGAATGAGAAGAGAAAGAGCAGGATGCACCTTGAACAGGCCCTTCAGCATAATGTCAATGATCTTGTATTGCTGGTTGATGTCATTGAGCTCCACAAGATTCTTCAGTGCATTTAGCTGGTCTTTTCTCTTAGTTTCAAACAGCCTCTTATCTTAGAGCAGGGAAGCTAAGGCCAAAGACTACAAAAGCGAGACAATCAGCATAGACACTCATACACACACACACACGTATACACACAAACGTTATTATTATTATATATTCATGAGAAAAGCTAATTGGTGCACACTTGTGCTAGAATGTGTGTGTAGAATGCGTGCTAGAATTCTACACAACAGACATCAACTCTACACAGAAACACACATCCAGTCACATGACAGGCTCTCTTTGAGGCACACACATGCATGTGGTGCTGATGAAGGATACAGATCTCCAGGTTAGTGTCATGTCTGGGTCTGTGCGTGTCTGAGTCTGCTGATGAGTAGACAGGAGCGACCACCAGCAGCAGGGCACACACAGCAAGCATGGCCGGGAGAGGGCAGTCTGTCTGTCTCAAAGGCACACACACACAAACACAGGAAGAGAGAGAAAGACAGATTGAGGGAGGTCAAGGTTTTGACCACAGACCATTAATTATTTCAGCATTTAACATTCTAGGGGGGAAATAAATTAAACGTGACCTACATGCTGGACCTGCAGGTTGGTGCCCTACTTTTTGAGCTTGTCAGTTTAAGAGGGTACACTCGCAGGGAGCAGTACTGAAGGCAATCAAACTAACAAGCTGTAGAACACAACCCGTTCCACAGTCGTCCTCATGCTACATAAAAGCCTTTTCAAGTTCCTCTCTACACCGTGGACTCAGTGATGTGTGCAAGACTGATCTAAAAGAAAAGGAAACCTGGGGAGGTGGTGGCTGAGGCATCAAATAAGCTGATGTACTCTCTTTTCACACTCTCTCATCCACTTCCTTGCTGTCTGCGCTCTCCTTCGCTGCTGTCTTTCCCACTCAGAGAAGAGTGTCATCAGTCTCTTTCAGGACTTGTACTTGGCTTTGCCTCTTCACTGTTCGATCTGACTCAGGAGTGTGGGGACAGCAGATGTTCCGAAATAGGCAGCAAGACTGATTAATATTTTATGGCTGTGAGTTTTTGAGGAAAACATTATGCGAGAACAAAATCAAAAGAGGAGGGGGAAACCAAGCAACTCCAAACTGCCACCCTGCATGCTGCCATATTAGAGATGAGAGAGGGTAGGTAAATATTAATAATAATAAAATACAGACTGGGGACTGAATCATTTGGAGAGAGCTTGTGAGGAACATATAAAAAAGGGTCTGAGCAGAGGGGTTGGGGGGGGGGGGGGTGCTGGGCATTAGGGAAGGGAGAAACAGATTTTCTGTTTAATTTTTCATTTCCCTCAGTGTCAGTTCGACAACATACAGTTGAAACAGATGAGAGGAGAGTGCGCCTGTGCCAGCGGCCGAGTGAGAGACCACGGTTACCCACCTCTAACAGGTGACATAGCAAGCGAGCCTGTCGTGGGACTGCTGGCCCGACTGGACATTTAACATGTTGCCTCCACAAGCGTAAAAATAATGTTGTAGCCTAAATTTTTTTAAATAAGAAAATAATGCATTTCCCTTCTTCCAATGGATGGAATGAAAATCAGCCAATCTTAAGAAATATAAACATTAGTTCAGCATCACAAGCAGAACCCGCGCTGAGGCTCTACCCTGATATCAATGGTCATTAGTATTCTGTAGCCATGATTCTTAATTACACATAGCCATAATTTAAAGTGGCAATCCTCTCCTTGACTGCCACTGCAAAGAACACAACTACGTAGAATAGCAAGCACAATTAATTAAGAGTAGGTTACAATATGTCTTTAGATTTATCATCCAGTAGATTGTTTGGTGCATTTTGCTGAGTGAGGAAATTAGCCCATCCAAGCATTTCCGGAATAGGGTACAAGTATTTAAAAGCTACGTCGATCATGGTGGTCGGATTATAAGTGACCCAATGTGTAACTGTAGATTCGTGCACCACCCAGTCTTGGTTGGGCTCTGGTTAGCTGGAAAACGACCAGTGCCTGTCACCTCTGCGTCTTCCACAGAAACCATCTTTCAGCTCACAATCTTGCATGACAGCATGTTCTGTTCACTCACAAATGGTACAGCTGAATACATGGAATGTGTAAAATACCATGCACTTAACGGTTGTTTGTTCATATGGACAGACGTGAGGAATTTTACACTACATCTTTAGTGAGGCACTTCTGTCAATAAATCCAACGTAGGCTACACGCAATAAAAGATATTCAACATGAGCTTAGACTGCATTGGCCAACACCGTGCGACTCGCACAATTCTTGTTAACATAGCTATCCGCAGAAACAACAGGGATTAATCTTTCATTAGGTGCACGCCAGCGTCAAACAGAAGCCGTATGTCATTGTCAGTAGAACTTAAGAGCTAGTTATTAAGCACAATCATGTAGCGTCCAGCTGTGGCAGTCCAGCAGTCGATTTCACAAACTCGATCCTCGCTTACTCACCTTATGAGGGAAACAGATGAGTGATGACTTTCAATTCGACAGATTAACGTAGCTAGTGCTCGCAACGTTGTAACGTGGAAATGTTAGTTGAACGGATGTCATTAGGTGAGTATGTCATCTGAAATCCTTGGGTGATCGATACAATCATTTACATACAACACCCGTTCCCTCCTCCACTCCTGCATCGCCACGATCACACACACTGGCAGGAACTGGGCGACTGACAGGCAGCTAGCTAACAAGTCATGCAAGCAGGCACGAGTTGGTTTCCGTACGGAAGATTTTGAAAGACACACAAGGCTGATTATTGGTACGCCGAAAATCACTCTCCTCCAACTAACACTGATGAACAGCGTGCGCAGTCAGCAATCACTAGCATTGAGAGGATGGGGGAGGTTAATTTATGACACCCAAAAGCAAGAGAAAATCCAGCACCTCTTTTAAACATTCACTTTTAATTTAAAAGCAGATTTGTTATCAAACTCATCCGTGACCAAACTTTGTTTTATTCAGATAAAGTAGTTAAGGAAGAGACATTGGGAAAAAAAAAAAGTCATTAATTCATAAATACATAAATGAGAATACAATAAGCTAAACATTAGTACTTCTTGTCAACTCCCTGTAGCACCCTGTGTTTACTGTGACATCTAATGAACAGTAAGACAGCTCCCCCTGATGTCTAGAAGACAGACAGAAAAAAAAAACAGTAGGTGGAAAAGAGGGGAGAGGGTGGGACGGGGGCGCAGGAGTTAAGGAAATATGAAAACAAATACATATTTTTGCAATGAGATGGTTCTGAGATGCTACAGAGAACACCATTCGGCTTGCACAGGAGCAATAATGATCTTAATGCATGTTACGTCAGCACTCTGAAGCAACAAAGGAAGATCAAACACAAAATGGTATCAAATGACAAAGAGGAAATACTTTGGTGAGGAGACTGCTTTGTGTGTGTGTGTGTGTGTGTGTGTGTGTGTGTGTGTGTGTGTGTGTGTGTGTGTGTGCAGGGCTCTGTGTGTCCATAAACAAATCAAGGATACAGAACGCTGTTCTGGGCTGGTTCTGGGCTGGGAAGGCGATCTAGTGACTCAAGCAGAGCGGTGGCCCTGAGAGTGTGCTGCTCAGACGGGGGTGTAAGTGAGGTCGAGTGCTGGACCTGACAAAACACAGAGAGGCAGTGAGACAGATGGTGGCAGAGAAAGAAGCACAGAAAACAGACAGAACAATGGAAAGGCCTAGGAGGGGAGAGAGGGAGAAGAAGGGAAGATAGGGGGAGAGATAGAGAGAGGGGAGAGAGAGAGGAAGGGAAGGGAGGAGGAGAGATAGGGATAGAGAGAGAAAGAGGGTCATGGCTTTTGTCAGATGGAGACATCAGTCCTGACAGAGTGGATGGAGTCCCAGCAGGCTTGTGTCTCTGCCAAAGGCTGCTCACAATAAGCCCTGCCAGTCACCTCACCTGGGACATCTTGTGAATGTCAGCGGGTCAGGCTTATAAGCGCACACACACACACACACACACACACACAAACACCCATTTACAGAAGAACAACCCATTTGTGCCTCTTTATGAATTTTCAAAGCTGGTAAATGCCAGATCTGAGTCTTGAGTAAATGCTGGTGACGGTGAACAAGCATTGTGTGTGTGTGTGTGTGTGTGTGTGTGTGTGTGTGTGTGTGTGATTTGTTTTGAATTTGTATGTTGTGTGTGTTGCGCATGTGTGTGGGTGTGTTTGTGTGTGTGTTGATGAGTTGTGCTGAGTGTGTGCTTGCTCTGGGCTACCTGTGTGAGCAGCTCCTTGAGGGTGTGAGCAGCACTGGGCCTGAGCTTGTCCACTCCTGTCCTCTCCACCGCACTCAACACCTGCTCCAGCTCCGGGTCCCACTGCACCACCCCGCTACCAGCCTGGAGCAGCTACACACACACACACACACACACACACACACACACACACACACACACACACACAGAGAAACAAATTAACACAAATAGTATGGGGAATCGTGCAATTTTAGGAACGGTTCATATAGATTTTTGCAACTGGTGATTTTTTACTTGCTAGGACCCCATTGAATACAAAACAACCTGTTTCCAATTTTTTTCTTCATTTTCAGTTCCAAAATTCAAGATGGTGGACAATATATGCAGAAAAATAATATAAAGGCTTAAAGTGGTCAATTTGTTTGATAAATATACATATAATAAGGTAGACAAGTGAGATACAGACTATTTACAAAAGATGTATTGCATCATTTGCCAAGAAATTTGGAGAAAAATGGGAAAAATAGAAAAACATTTAAAAAATCTGCATTTTGTTTCATTATTGAAGAGTTCAACAAAACATTGTCACTCAAGTATTTATCCTCACCACTGTCACTGTCTTTTTAATATTGGTGTACATCTCCTCAGAGCCTGCAAAGTTGTGTGAATGGTAAGTTGTTACTCTTGCAAGAACACCTTCTACTGCATTGGCTGGCAAGACAACAGCACTTCACAAGCTCCACAACAGCCTGTGGTGCTGGTGGAAGTTTTGACAGAACAGGAGCCCATTGCCCATCAACAATTTGCCTCCATCCCAGTGATAGTGAGTCAAGAATCTTTGGAGCAGGCACTGTATCTTGTGCCCAAACATTTGCTTGCCTGTGTGCTCTCAGAATTTCAATTTCAACTTAATTTCACTTATAGAGCGTCAAAACATTACCCATGTCTCATGGCGCTTTACAGAGTGTTAAACATTCAGACAGAGCCAATGAGTAACAGGGGCGAGGAAAAACTCGCAAGAATTGGAGAAACATATCGGATGAAACCCTAAGCAGATCCACGACTCAAGGGCCTGACCCATCTGCCTGGGGTCAGTTACAGGACAGTAAGGTCTATATACAGAGAATAGAACATGGTATTTAGAGCCACCTGAGGTATATGTTACAAAGTGGTTAGATGGTTACATAACCAGTATGATAATGCATGAATCCTATTTAGTGTTAAGTTCAAATAGTCCAGTGTAGGGGATGAATTGTCCATAGGGATTAGGAGTTGTCATCGGGTAAGTAGTGGGTCTCTAGGCTGCGCGGGCTGGAATCCGAGCATGGGGACAGCAATAGACGATGGTAGGACAATCATAGGGATGGGATTTCCCTAGTTCCCGAGTTTCACTTAAGGGCTTTAGCTGTTTGAAAACCATGTTTTGAGGAGCTGACACACAAATTTCTCACATCCAGCTAACACGTCTGGAGATGGATGAGGACCTACTACAAGCCTATAAAATGTGTTAATGACATCATCATGACTTGTTTGACTTGAAACAGAAACCTTTCCTTTCCCACGGGATAAACAGTAAATGGCGGGACAAACGGTTGTCTTTCAATTTCCTGACAGGATACAATAGGATACCCGATAGGTCCACCGACTCTATGCACGATGTGATTGGCTGGACCGAAGTTTGGTTTTTCCACCTCACAAGCCAACGGAGAGTTGCTAGACTACCCTGGCTAGAAATTACATTTGCTGCTGCTAGGGTGCGTCAAGATTTCTAGGCTGAGATGTATCTTTTGTCGACGTTCTCCAGTGCCCATGATAATGAGACTGTCTTTTTGATGTCTGGTACCCTGCGAAGGGCAAGCACCAAGACATCTGTGTGACGTGTAGATATGTGGGGTTTTGCCAAAATGACTTACTGCTACTGCCACCTTTGTGTGTGTGAACTGTGACTGGCAGTTTACATAGTTCAACAGCTTTATGAGCAAGGTAGAGGACGAGGTTGGTTTTGGTTTCCTTCGATCCCAGAAAGCTTTAAAGTCTTTGATTGGTGTAGTCTTGTATTTTGTATCTCTTATCATGAGCTTTTTCCCATTGTATCGACCTGTCTCGTCCTGTCTTTCATGGAGTTTGTGATGGTATAGTTGTTAAATAATAAGTAGCCTATATGTCATTGTAGCCTCGTGCCTCACTTTCAACATTTTCAAAGAAGCATTCTGCCAGATCTTAGCAACAGTTTATGTCACTTTTCCTGACAACCATCTCCTGCACAACAGCCATGCCATCTATTAAGATGCTATCCAATGTGTGTGTTAATTGCACTGAGCTACTCTCTGTAGATTGTTCAGATGATGCTGTTTCTGAAACCAGTCACAATTCATGGATGAAGGCAGACTTAGCTGTTAGTGGGCAGCATTAGGCTTGCATATAATCAACAAATTCATATGTTCCCACAATTTCCTGCAAGTCCTGTTAACAGAATTATTGAAGACCAAAGAGCTCATTGTGGACTTCAGGAAGCTTTCTATCTGAGGTGGCTAAAGAAGGTCCACCGCATCCTCAGATCATGGTGAACTTCTACCGCTGCACCATCAAGCGTATCCTTACCAACTGTGTCACAGTTTGGTATGGCAACTGCTCTGCCCACGACCGAAAAGCATTGCAGAGGGTGGTGAAAACTGCCCAACGCATCACTGGTTCCTCACTCCCCTCCATTGAGGCCATCCAGGGCAAGTGATGCTTGCATAAGGCGCACAGCAGGTTCAGAGGAAGCTTTCCTGCAGCTGAACTCTAGCTCTGCATCCTGGTTGACAACCAACCTACAAAGCCACCCCCGCCCGATGCCTCCTTGCCTGTGCCTGTTGAGGTGTCCACGACCATAGCAATCTTGACAGGGACAACAAGGAGGCAGACCCCCCCCCCCCCCCCCCTCCAATGTATGTTGTTTATACATTGTTCACATTACATAGCCATATTTATTCTGCTCTCATAAAGTAACTGCTAACATACACTGCACATATTTATATTACTCTAAACCTCTCTACCTTATATAAATCAACTGTATACTACTGTCTACACATTTCTTGACCTGTCTATGCACCACCTGTCTATACTTTGTATATCACATTGCACTTTTCTTTTTTTTTGCACTTCTGGTTAGACGCAAACCACATTTCATTGTCTTCATACTTATACTCTGCAATGACAATGAAGTTGAATCTAATCTAATCTATTGTGGTGAGTGCAGAACAATACTTTAATTCAAATGATTATTAGGTTATGTGAAGGAAACTTTTAATCAGTCAATGTGTTTTTCCGGGTATGCCAATAAATAGCATAATGGTGGTTACACCAATCACTGGTTGATAATCATGACATCTCATGTCACCCATGGTCATATTTATTACCTAAGTCATTCAATTTTATTAGAAAATGTATGTATATAATGATAATAACTAACATATATCCATTTAAAATGTTTAAAAAGGCGATTATTTGCAATTTTTGGTGATATATCCGCCATCTTGGATTTTGGACCTGTGCAGTCTAGGAAAAAATTGGAAACCGGTAGTTTTGCAAACTATAGGGTCTGAAGAAGTGAAAAAACATAATTTGCGAAAATCTATATGAAATGTTCCAAACACCTTTTTTTGCTACATATCGCCCTGCACTAAAAGATGAACCCCTCCAGAGATATGTCTATTCAGAACACAAAAGCACATCACTCTCTCTCTCTCTCTCTCTCTCTCATATACACACACACAATACAGACAACATTCTGGTTCTGCCCGAAGATCAAAAGACTCAAGAGATCTAAGATCAGAGCTGTTCATGCTGTTTGAGAGGCTGACAGTTGTTGATGACTTCAAAGCCTGGCAGAAGATCTCTTGTAATGTACTGATTTAGTTTGGTTATTTCATCTTTCCAGACGTATTTGGGGCTGTGGTGAGAAGTTTACAGGATGGTTGTCTACAGTTAAAAAAGAGCTTTCATGTTATATCATGTAGAATGTATTGCACGTGTATGTGTGTGTGTAGTGTGGTGTGTAGTGGGAGTCTGTGTCTGACAGAGGTTTAAAGGCAGAGTGTATTGCATATATACAAGGGAATGGAATTATGTGTTCGCGTGTGCACGCTGTAATCTGAGGATGTGCATACAGTAAACTCCATCACTTGAGTATCACTTATTTAACATTTCACCATGTATCTCTGACCTGTGTGAGGGGTGTTGGCGGGCGCGTGTGTGTGTGTGGTCTGGGACCGGTCATCTCACCAGTGTGAGCAGGGCCAGTATGGCTGGGTGCTGCAGCAGACTCTCCCCCGAGTTCAGCAGCGAGTAGAGCAGGAAGCGTCCCCAGGGCTGAGAGGCCACATGCAGTGCTGGGGGAGGAGGGACACACAGGGGCAACCAGGCTCACACATCTCCATAAATACTCATACACACACAGACACACATGCAGATGCAGTGCTGGGGGGGGGTTGGGGGGCGGCACACACGCACACACACACACAGAAGCAATCAGGCTCACACATCTCCATAAATACTCATGCACACACAGACACACATGCAGTGCTTGGGGGGGGGGGGGCACACGCACACACAGAAGCAATCAGGCTCACACATCTCCATAAATACTCATACACACACAGACACACATGCAGTGCAGGGGGGGGGGGGGGGCACACGCGCACACACACACGCACACACACACACACACACACACACACACACAGAAACAATCAGGCTCACACATCTCCATAAATACTCATACACACACAGACACACATTCAGCGCTGGGAGAGGGGGGCACACGCGCGCACACGCACACACACACACACACACACACACACACACACACACACAGAAGCAATCAGGCTCACACATCTCCATAAATACTCATTCACACACAGACACACATGCAGTGCTGAGAGGTGGGGGCACACGCACACACACACACACACACACACACACACACACACACACACACACACACACACGCACATACAGAGGCAATCAGGCTCACACATCTCCATGAATACTCATACACACACAGACACACATCCAGTGCTGGGAGGGGGGGCACACAGAGGCAACCAGGCTCACACATCTCCATAAATACTCATGCACACACAGACACACACACATCAGTCCACCAACACCACGGCTTACAGTATATACAAAACTATAAGGAACCCTTCACAGGTCAAATCCAAAATGGACTAAAAACGAACTAAACTTTTCAGGTGATTTGTTTTAGCACAGTAACACAATTTGATATCCAAATGGTAGACACTATTTGGAAGATACAAGAATCCAAACATTAGCCTTGTTTATACCATCAGCCCTGCAACTTTGGCCCAGGCTATGATCAGCCAATGTGGCCCACAGTATCAGCAGGGCTATACATTGTACATAAAGGTGATGATACACGGGGCAACTTTTTGAGCAATATTGCTGTGCAGTTGTTTCTCATTGCTGTGGTTCTGGCATGATCCCATGGATAATGGGCAACATTTTCTTTAATCACCAGTAGGCAAATTGTCATGATCATCCAATTACAATAAATGGAACTGGTTATGTTAACCTGAAAAGTTGACCCATGTATCATCAGTTTAACTCAGCCTTTAGTCTGCCTCATTGGTGTCACTCTCAGATCAGCCTGTCTCACTGGTTTATGATACAATCACTTTATGATACATTATTCCACTGCTTGGTTGAATTTCCTATTTTCCTACGTAATTTAGAACGACCATTAATTGTATGTTATTTGCACACCTATGAAGAAGATCCATTTTTTTGGCCGTATCACACTTGTATATTAGTTCGCCGAACTCGTTTAAATGAAGTTTAAATGAACTGTCACGTTGCATCCGAGCTGTAAAATGCAGACGTTCAGAACATGGCAACATTGTAGCATATGAAGGAGGTAGATGGATGACAGCAGGCTAAGTAAAATTTCAATTCAAAGCTAAAGTTCATCAGAATCTTGGGATACGCCCGCTTGACAACGGGAGAGATAGAACTAACGACTGGCCTTTGGCCGTAGCAACCATCCATTTAGAACTAACAGCAGTTTGTCCTGCAAGTTGAGAAGTTAGTTGATATGTGTCGGAAGAAATTAATTTTACAAACAAGACAGTTTTAGAGATTAAAACGTTTAAATTGTAACAGGAAATAAACACAACGCAAGTGGCAACAGTGGAATAAGCAGGATAATGGACTCCACAGGGTCTGTTCACAGAAATGAATACACTTACGAGGTTTAAACGGCCCTCCGCATCACGTCGGGGCCGTTTTAAAACCTCGACCGTGCATTCATTTTTGTGAACAGACCACCGTGTCGTCCATTATCCCTTACATCACACATTGACACTCTGACCTGGAGTTATCTGAAATCGAAAAAGTTGTACTGTCTGCTTGGCATTATTGTTTAAGATTTTGAGCATCAGCTAGCTAGCATACAATATACAAATTAACAAAAAGGACAGAAAATGGCTTGAGCTCTGAAATCTAAGATGCCCAAATAGTCCTCTAAGAGAGAGATGACCAATAACAGGGCAACGGTAATGTTTAATAAACATTTAAATCTACATTTTACTTTGGGTTTTATCAGTAAAAGTGTTTTTTCTGGTGGTTTAATTTGAAAGGCAAATTATTTTAGAAAGTAGCACACAGGTTGTTTCAAACGCTGCTGTTACATTAACTGTGTGAATAGATATAAAAGGGATCTATTATGCATGTGGCCAATTCAAAGATGAATACAACACCAATACACTAGCACTATGAAATGGGGTATAACACACACACACACAATATATTAGGTCCTTTCACAAATGTCCCCAGGCATTCAAGCTCTCATAGCACATGCACATTTACCTTATTGAGATTTAAACTTAAAGTAGTTAAACTACACACTCCCCAAAACACATCATGCAGTACTCCCCCCCAACACACACACAAACTGATTCTTCATTACCTGTGGAGGGGCATCTCTTATGCAGGAAACCCATTAGTGACCTTAGACAGTTCACAGACACACTGAGCAGTCCCTCCTGCTTCTGCAAAACACACACACACACAGACACACACACACACACACATAGGTGAGACAGAAGAAAGACTGAGAGAAGTGCTGAATAAAACATCACGCTATCTGAGTTACGGCAGAGCTGTGTCCAAAAATAAAGAACTAGGCCAGAGCGCTACAGAGATGAACAGCACCAGGACTCCAGTTTCCCATCTGTGTCACTCACACACATACAGACACACACACACACACACACACACACACACACACACACACACACACACACAGACAGCATACACACAAACACACTTCCCTGTGTGTTCACATATGTTTTGTACGTGCAGATGCATACTGTACAACCCTCCCCACACAAACCCATAGCCAGACAGAATGTGGTCAGCATGCAGCTGACCACAGAGAACAACACAGCACAGCCTCCTACCTAGCAGCGAGACCGAGGCTAAGAGACAACTTCTGGCAAGAACAACTGCAGCCTTCAGCAGCCCCGGCCCTATTGATCCCAAAACCCAAGCCTTTTCCCTGAGGCACAGAGGCAACACCGTGTAAGCAGTACTCCGCAGAACGAGATAAACAAGACGCTAAGGGGGCATCTAAGGCTGGGGAGCTCCAGAGAGCACAGAGAGACAGAGTGTGAGCAGAGAAGGGAGTTGCATCATATCGGAGTAATTACCCCCGTTTCAAAGAGCGAGAACGGGCAGAGATGGGAAAGTGTTATATGATGCATTAGTTGAGAGGGTAGAGCAGAGAATGCAGTGACTAGAGGCTGGTCAGTGTGAGTAGGCAGCGAGTCTGAGACTGCAGAGGGTAGAGGCTGAGGGTGCAGAGAGTAGAGGCTGAAGGTGGAGGGGGTAGAGGCTGAAGGTGGAGGGGGTAGAGCCTGAGCAGTAAACGAGAGGAGGACGAGCAAACAAAGGAAATAAACCACCCACGCAAGCACTGCAGTTAACAGCTGCAATATCTGTATGAAAGAGTCCGGACACAAATCCAAAACCAAACCTTTTTCAGTGTGTGAAACACTTTTACTCTTGGCCCTTTCTTCTCTCCTCAGCAGTGTGTGTGTGTGTGTGTGTGTGTGTATGGGTCTGTGTGTGTGTGTTGGAGAGTAAAGGAGTGTGGTCAGACCTGCAGCAGGAGGCCGTGGAGGGCGGCGACGAGAGCGTGGGCCCCGTGGGAGCCCAGCGGGTGCAGGGCACTGTCGACAGGCTGTAGGGGGCGCTGTCTCACCCCGACGGCCCCCTCCTCCAGCTGCAGCAGGGGAGAGGCCAGCTCCACATCCAGCATTGCCTGCAGCAGCCGCACCAAACAGGCTGAGAGAGAGAGAGAGGTACAGAGAGATAGATGAGAGAGGGAGAGAGAGAGAGAGAGAGAGGAGAGAGAGAGAGAGGGGAGGGAGAGAGGATGTGGTGGAGAAGGATACAGAGAGAAGGAAAGAGAGGGAGGGAGTGAGTGAAAGAAAGAGAGATAAAGACAGAGGGTGACAGAGATGAGAAAGCAGGAGAAAACAAACTGAATGGAACAAATTGGGATGAGAAAATGAGAAATTCTGAGGTGGGAAATGAGCTGGCACAGAAGAGTAAAGGGCAGCAGTACTGGGGAAGAGACAATGATATAGGAGGGAGGAGAGCCAGCAACACAGGAGATGAGAGGAGAAGAGACGAGAGGCGAGGAAAAGACAGGAGAGGAGATGAGAGGAGAAGAGAAGAGAGGAGAGGAGAGTAGATGAGAGGAGAAGAGAAGACAGGAGAGAGGAGAAGAGAGAAGAGGAGAGAGGAAAAACAGGTCTGGCGATACAGAGGAGTTACTCAGTGAAACAGTGAGGGACAGGGAGTGGGACTCACACAGAGCTGCAGGCCAGCAGATTAACACTAATGAATCTTTTGTCGTCATGTGCGTACTCTGAGATAACACCTCACACACAGACGGCAGCACTCGAGTGCAGAGTGAGAGAGTGCGAGAGAGAGAGAGAGAGAGACAGAGGACTGAGATAATGAACGCCACAAATACAAAAAAAAAGACAGAAAAGAAAAGAAGATGGAGCCGTAATTGGCATGCATTAGTCTCTTAAGCACTAGAGACATCAGAGGTAATTAGTGAGTGATTCTTATCGCGACTGTCAATGGCTAGATGGAGATGGGGGCATTTAGTTCTGTCTAGTCATTATGGAGACACTGCTTAACTCATTGAGTGCCAAAAACGTAATATTACGTTTTTCCTTCCCATGCGTTGAGTGCCAAAAACGTAATATTACGTTTTTAGCTTTTTTTTTAAATTATGAAACTAGACACTCTAATACACCTTATACATGTATGTGATTTTGGGAACTCTGTGATGAATGGAAATGAAATATATGACGATCGAAAACTCATGAAAACACATGAAAATCTGGACATTTTATCTGGACATTTTATCATAACTCGGTTGCCGCTTTGGGTGGAGTCAGTGACGCATGCACGTCATCTCAAAACCAGGCCATTTTCGTGGGTCTATCACTAGGTGGCAGTCTCGCCAGGTCTCGCTGATCACTTCCCGGAAAGTTTACAGGTAACACTTCATATTTCATGAAAGACATTATATCTCCATTTCTAGAAAAAAACAGCGATTTTGATGAAAACTAGCCACTGTTTAGCTTGGGATTTCTCAGGAACAGAGGCATGTAGAAATACACGGTTTGCACCCACTGAGAGCTTAAAGTCTCACCTTTTAAACGAGCCATTGTATGTGTTCATAGCTATAGCACAAAATATGCTGTGGTTGTACAAAAATCATCAACAATGGTCTAGATCGCTGGCACTCTAGGACAAAGCTTCCGAAAACAGCTTGGCATTCAATGAGTTAAAGGAAGTGACTTTGAGCGTGGCGGCTGGACTGAAGGTGCAGCACTGCCACTGCCGACTGCATAATTCAGGGACCTTAGGTGGGACTGAGATCCAGGGGTCATTCTAACTCGGTACTGGTTCTTTGTGGTTTACCCAGAGAGAGGTTGTCTGCATGTCTCTTCCCGCAGCTCAGGAGCTGCACCATGGCACCCAGATCCACTCGGACACACCTGTGCACCTGCGGGGAGGAGGGGTCAGAAGGGAGAGGAGAGTTTGAAACTGCTTCAAGTGATGGCCTACATTATCCAGAACACATCAGTTCCAAGGATGAACTCCAGTATAGAAGTAGATTTCCAAGTCATTTTGCTTTATCAGTGCTTTATAAGTTCCTCTCTACTGTATGGTCATAATCATTATGATTATGTTTTATCAAGTGATTTACTTTTACATTTTACTCATTTAGCAGATGCTTTTATCCAAACCAAATTACACATGTCAATTATATTACAAAGGCCATTGTCCCCAGAGCAACTCGGTGTTAAATGCCTTACGAGCCCAGCTCCTTAGCACTGCGCTACCACTGCTAGGTAAAACTTAAAGCTAACATCTTCATCCCACACATTTCCTTGTCAGCTCAGAGAGAAGATTAGTGTCCTCATATCCTGGTCAGAGCTTACCCCGGAGGGAGCAATACCAGGTCAGACACAATCCAATCTCATCAGTGCTAGAGACACCCAATCTTATGCCAGTGCTGGGATTTGAACCCATGCACTCTTGAACTACAGGAAGCCCTTGGATTCTAGTCCTGACACTTTACCTATTGAGCCACAAGTGTTAAATGTTTCAGAGTGTCTATTTACACCCCTGGTACAAATAGACTTGGCCACACAGCTGAGCTATTCACACCCTGTGACATAACAACAAAAAGACGTTGCTCACACGCACAAAAAACATGGCGGACATTCGTTTTTTTGTCAGCAGAAAGTGAAGAATTCTGAAAGGTTTCGCCACTAATATATGTTCAAATTAAGTTTTAGATTGAAAAGTTGTGTTTTATTTTCTTAATCTTCGTTCAGTGAACACATACAACTGTCATGAATATGACACTCAGGCCTATAAACTGAACACATACAACTGTCATGAATATGACACTCAGGCCTATAAACTAAACCTGCAAACACCCATCAAGATGTGGAAGCGGATAGTGCAGTGGTCACAGACACGGTTTAGTACGTGGGAGACCGGGGTTTGATTCCCGCATGCGTTTTGGCAGAGTGAGTGCGCACGTGTACCAACGTCTCTGGAGAGAAGGCGCGCAATTTGAACAAGAAATCGGTTCTCAAACGGAAGTTTTGATTGCAACAATTAGCTAGTTCATGCACCAGGGTGTAAATAGCATACATTACTATATACACCAGGGTACGAATAGCATCCACTTCTAACTATACATTGATGCAAACAGCATACCTTATTCAGAGTGTTCATTACACAGCTATTCACACCCTGTAACGTAACAACAAAAACATGTTGCTCGTTTTTTTAAATTTTGTTTTATTACATTGTGTGATCAATATGCCAGAGTAAATGCACAGGGGTGCAAATAGCATACACTGATATTTGTACCAGACGGGGTATTAATAGAACACATTGCTGTGTGCACCGGGGTACGAATAGCATATATTGATATTTGTACCAGACGGGGGTACGAATAGAATTCACTTCTAATTGCACCAGGGTACGAATAGCATACACTGCTAATTGTACCAGGGGTGCAAATAGCCTTACCCTAAATGTTTTCAGTTAAGTTCCCATTAAACCATTTCGTTATTGTCCTCTCTATGGAATTTAGGAAAAATCTTTAGACTTCAACACAGATTTAGAAAGCAATGCATAATTAATTGTCTCTCTGTATGCGTTCATTATAATGACCTAAACAAATTGTAAAAGCAGAGTTAAAATTATGTAAATCATTTATCATAATTCATTATTCACAAACCCTGAATTTCAGAGTACATCTTGAAGGTCAAATGTTCCCTGAGCCCAATGTCTGATTAAAGTTTGGGTACCACTGCTCTGCAGGACCGAGACATTGTATCTGGCCGTTACTACAAGAGGCTGTTTCCATGGAGACCTGCATCTCAGGAAGAGGGCTTTCTGGGAGAGGTGCATATCCGTGTGTCTATGTGTGCTTTGAGTGCATCTGTATGTTTTGTTCAGTCAGTTTTGGGAACTAACTCTCCTGCAGAGACAGTTGAAGACTTCCTTTGAGTGTGAGAGCTGACACTGAAACAGCGTAAAAAAAAGAGTGTTTGTGTGCGGATCTGTGTGGGTAAATATTTCAGAGGGACTGTATGTGTGTGTGTGTGTGTGTTTGCAAGGACGAAGGGAATATTGAGCATGAGTGAGGGGTTAAGCAGAGAATAGTGTCACTGCTGGCGTTGAGTATTGTGTGTGTGTGTTATGTGAAGCACCTGAGCAGAATGTGTGTGCTGGAGGATGATGAGGGAGGACAGCAGCAGACGAGCGCAGCTGAGCAGACTGGACGGAGGAGAAGAGAAGGAAGAAGAGGAGGATGAGGAGGAGAGGTCCAGCAATGCCTGTATCTGCTCCATCAGCCCAGTGTTACACAGCAACATGGACACAGCTGCATGAGAGAGAGAGAGACAGAGAGAGAGAGAAAAAGAGAAAAGAGAAAGAGAGAGAGACAGCAAGAGATAAAGGGCATGGAGTGGAGGGAGTGGAAATAAAATAGTAAAAGAGATCAAAGCAAGGACAGAAGCAGGGAGCGGGAGCGAGATGGAGGTAAAACATGTAGCAGCCAAACAGTGCAGAATCATGGACTGAATGTAATACTTGAGTAGTTCAGCTGTACTCAGATCAGTCACAAGCTGAGTTTGAATCGTCCACTCAATCACTCGCTCAATCATTCACCCACTACATAGAAACCTCTCTTGAGTTCACCATTTCAAACACAGCTATGGCTGCTCAGGAGCTCATGCACCTTGAGCTGGCCCTTATGTATAGCACTTAAAGACCCAGCCATTTATTGCAGTACTAAATCTACACATGTCTGCACAATGCTACTAAAATTCTGGTCTGCATTAATTGGGTATTTACTGTGCTGAGAGTGTGGAGTGCATCACTCGAAGTATGTGTTTAGCATCAAAGTCACGCACTGTTGTGCCGTGAGTGTTGGTGCTCTTGTGTGGATGGGCCTGTTCTTATGCCTGCAGGAATGTGCAAAGTAAAGCATAGGACAAGGTCACTTCTGGTTCTGCACCTGAGGTGTGTGGGCGAAGACACACACAGATTGCAATACTGTTTGTGCAAAGGTTCCCTGACTAGATGCACACAATATGATATTGACTTTTCAAATGGAGCCTTTTTTCAGTGAATGGCTGTAAATGGGTTGCAAACAAGTTTAAAAATATCATTGAGAAACACAGTGGAAATGTACCAGGAGACTTGGCCAAGTCTTATTTTCTGCAGGCTGTGCTTGTATGGCTATGCTTGTGGCACATACAAATGAGAAATGAGTGTGGTCAGTAATCCAGAACAATGTTAGTATAAAGGATTTCACCACTGATCCATAGCAAAAACAATTTCCTTATAGACAAGTTGTATTTCCCCAAAACAGTCTGAGCTCTTAATCAATACAGTTCATCTCAGTGTTTGTGAAAGGTATGATAAAATGTAATCACTAAAAGAGCTTAAGCTCTTTACCGAATCCAACGAGACCGGACGGATTCGGTCGTGTTCGGTCTTAATTTCATTATTTTAGACAGGCTCGGGCATACGCTCCGGCTTGGGGGGTAAATGAGCGGTCAGGTGATGCGTTTCGATTAGCGGGAGAAAGATGCGAAAATGGATGCTGAGGAGGTGAAACGGATGCTGGCGTTTGGGTTGCACCGGCAAAGCAACCAAAGTCTGAGGTGTGGAAAAGTTTTGACCATGTGCATAATGAGAATAATGACCCAGTGGATTATGTGAAATGCAAAAGATGCGACATTCTGTTAAAGCACGACAGCAAAACGATTTTGTCACTGATAAGCAGTGTTTGGAATAACGCCGTTCAACGACGTTATTTTTTCAGTAACGAGGTAATCTAACTAATTACTTTTCCCGTCGTTACAACGGCGTTAACGTTACTGGACGTTAAATGCGGTGCGTTACTATGCATTGATTGAATAAACTGTGCAATCCGAACGCACCCCTGGCTCACAGCTAGTGAGGAGGTGGGTTAATAACGACGTAGGCTAATCGATTATGATTGGCTAAGGCAGAGTCATGTTTCATGGTAGCCAATCAGAGCCAGTGTTTTTACACACTTGCCAGCACACGCGCCACACACGCAACAGCTAAAATAAAGATTTGACGAAAAAGCAGAGGTCTGGAGCAATCCGATGAAAAGTTGGCATTTTCAAGGTGGAGATATAAGCACTACTTCAAATTCATTGAGGTCAAAGGCAAGAACGTGCATGTAATGTGTACATTATGTCCAGAAGCGAAGACTTTGTCGACATCCGTTGTAAGCAACTCTAATTTAATGAAGCATCTCACACACGCATCTAAAGCTAGTGGCCAAAAACACCGATACCTCCACCACAGATGATAGCTCGCCATCAACTAGCAAAGAAGGACTTGGAGCAAAGTCCTCCAAGCAGCAAAAGCTAGATCTTTCTGCCTCACGACAAAAACCTATGACACAGGCTGAAGTCAACCGTAGGTCTGTCGATGTGCAATATCTTGAATTTCCCCTTGGGGATCAATAAAGTATCTATCTATCTATCTATCTATCTATCTATCTATCTATATCTATCTATCTATCTATCTAATAAATATCGAAAGTTATGTAGCCTACAAACACCTGTCTGTTCTACTCATTTCAACTGGCTGCTCAAAACTGCTCAAAAAAATCCAAATTCTTTGACATACAGTATAGCAATTTTTTTTTTTTTTTACAGTAACGAAAATAGTTACTTTCCCTGGTAACGAGTTACTCTTATCATAGAGTAATTCAGTTACTAACTCAGTTACTTTTTGGAACAAGTAGTGAGTAACTATAACTAATTACTTTTTTAAAGTAACGTTCCCAACACTGCTGATAAGGCATGTTGATCGAAGCTGTTCAACACCTGCCAGTGTCCAGGATCAACCTACAATCACATCGTTTGTTACAGCATCAAAACCCATCCCTGCAAAGGTGAAACAAACGGTGACGGAGAAGTGTGTCAGCTTTTGCTGTAAAGACATTAGGCTTTTTAATATCGTAAATGATGAGGGGTTTGAAGAGCTGGCGCAAGAACTAATTAATGTCGGTGCTGCGTATGGGAGGGTTCCTGTAAACTCTTATTATTATAATATATCTTGTTATTGGCAAATACCCATCTTAATTTAGAATTCATCTTAATTTAATTTGTTGAGAAAGACTCCTTTTCATTGGCGCGTTGGCCTATTTATACTGGTATTGGTGATTGTGGAGAGGCGGCCGCAAGCAAGTCCCGTTTTCGTGTCTTTCGTGTTTTATTTCGTTATTGCTAAATACCTCTCTAAGTTTAGAATTTATCTTGAATTAATTTGTTAAAAAAGACTAATTTTTATAGGCATGTAGGCCTATTTATAGGTTAAGTGTATGCTGTAAGTGTGAGTGCTGAGATGTTAAAAAAAATTATAAATGAGTCATTCTTGACAAAAGGCAAAAGAGCTGTGTGCATTTGAATAACGTCGGGCTGTAAACGGGTTTAGGCTTTTAAAAAGCTGTCAATCAAAATGTATACTTATCGGGCTCGAGCTGATTTCTGTTGGGCTCGGGCCTTGTCAGGCCTAACTTTTATGGCCCGATTTCAGCTCTAAGACAAATGCAAAATGTAGAATTCATTGAATATAACATAAAGGCCCGTCAGGTTCCATAAATAGCTTAAAGACCATGTAAGCCAAGATTGGATCACTAATTTGCTCATCCATCTGGCTGATGAGTTGTTCTAATTAGATTCAGCTGGTATGAAAATGGTTGACACCAATATGTGGTTAGACAGTGGGTATGCTTCCAGGACAGTTAGTGGACCTGTCTAGTGCATTTGAGAACAGAGCATACCAGTCCTTTTTCACAATTTTCATACCTAATTTAATACACTGCACTTTTTCTTTTATTTCCTCAGATTTGTCCGGGAGGTAGATGCCATCTTTTTCTGTGGTGTGACAAACTTATTTGGTTTACACAAGAAAATTATTCTTGTGACTATCAGCTGCGAGGTGAATTCATTTTGCATGGACAATGTTGTGTGGTACCACATAGTGTCATATTTCTTTGTATCATAGCATTTAAACAGGACATTGTGTACTGAATGTGTATGTGTCTTACCTCTGTCACTACAGTGAGGGGGAGAGAGAGCAAGGCAACAATACAGGTAGTTAAGAGCTGGTAGGAGAGTTTCCTTGTTGTTTGCCTTCAGCTTCCCTGCAAGGTTACTCACTACATGAATAACACACACACACACACACACACACACACACACACACACACACACACACACACACACACACACACACACACACACACATTCAGGAATTTCAATAAACCAGCAATTCATGAAGGCCACTCACTCTCTGACAATCAAAATCAAGTACAGTAATTATGGATGGTCAGCAGCCAAAGCATACATCCTATTACACTCTCCACTGCAGGGACAACAACAGAAAGCTGTTTGGGTGGCTGTTCAAAGGGGACGCCACACAGATGCAAATGAAGGGAAACACAGTTTCTTGAATTTCCCCTGGGGATCAATAAAGTATCTATCTATCTATCTATCTATCTATCTATCAGAAAGGGAAACGACTGACAGCAGCTGTTCATGTGAGGAGACTCAGGGCTTCTACATACTCGACGCATCCGACCGGTAGCGCAACACCGTGACGTCAAAATGACGTAGATCTTGCTGGCGCGCCAGGATTTTAGCCAGGTAGCCCGAGGTAGCACACCACTCATTTTTTTTCAGACGAGCGCGACAAAGCGGAAACAGGAAGATGGACTAGTTTGAGGGCAAGCGAGAGTTGCAGTGTTTTGATACAGTCATGAATTTTTAATAGTTTGCTGGATAAGTTAACAAAGTTACCAGCGAGAGTTGCAACACATGGAATTAAGAGGAAAGAATAAAAACTATTTATTTTCAAACAAAGGATATCTATTAAGGCCTGAACAAAATCTCTTTTCACTTCAGGAAATTACACAAACTCAGCCAGCTGCTAGCTAGCTAGCCAGCTAACTAAACTGTTTAAATTATTAAAATTTCCCTCGGGATGACTAAAGTATCTATCTATATATCCATCTATCTATCTACCTGTGCGCACACCTTGGAAACTAGATGATAATGATGGTGGTAGTTGTGAATAGTAGCAACCAAAGTCTGAAGTACCATCACAGAGGCTAGCTAATAGCAGAGCCCGTTTACATTCTCTGCTACTAGTGTTTCTTAATGCAGCTTCTTCTGCTGTGTAACGTACTTAGCGTTAATCTTTTCACAACAGCGACACCTCTGTTCAGGAGAATATTGCAACTAGTGTCGTGACCACGACGCGTGAGTATAAATGGTTGCGGCGCTTCTGTGACGTCACATTGTCGCGCTACCGGTCGGGTGCGTCGAGTATGTGGAACGTTTCAGACAGACAGACGCAGTGGAGTAGGAGAACATTCAGACATTCTGATGCAGGACACTGACTGTCTGAGAGATTAGTGTCTGCATGACCTCAGGGTCCCGACACTTGACCTGCGACCTTACCGTGGAAGAGCAGTTTGAAGTCGGTGCCGTCCATCTCACTGGCCGCCGATGGCGCCGTCTGCATCAGACACAACAGCTGCAGGATGAGAGGCAGAGCAGAGGGAGCTGCAGAGACAGACAGAGAGATGGAGGGATGGAGACACGGAGAAAGGAGGAATGGTTAGAGAAAACGGAGAACAACAACGAGGGAAAGACACAAGTAGCCTGGGTGTTCCCATGCTGCCTTGCGCGCGATTTGATTCACGCTGCTAAGGCAGCCTGGAGACCATGGAGCAAATTTTCGCCTGAGATAGGGGACCAATCACAGAACAAGGGGGAAAGCAAGACGATGATGAGCTATGCACAGACGCATTTGATAGACATCCGTGGCACCCAATAAACGGATCTGGGCATTTTTTTTTCAAATACGAGAAAATTAACATTTGGTTCCCAGACCACGTCTCAATGAGAAGTGGTGGCGCTAGCCAGGCTAAGACACAAGAGGATGGACAGAAAAACTGCACCAGATGGAGAAGGCGATTGGAAGAGGGAGAGCAATTTAGAGAGAGTGAGATGGATTTTTTTGCGAGAAAGGGAGCGAAATAGACAGGGGCGCTTCACCTCATCTGCCACCTGTTCTATATTCTTCCCTGCTCGCTCCCAAGGCGGTGTGATATAAATGTGTAATGTGTGTAATTTAGGGCTGCAGAGGAGGGGTGTGTTTGACCCGGTGTAGACACTGTTCTGATATGGCCCTCTGAGACGCAATTAAACTAACACCCATCTCAGGGCAAAATTCAGCACTGCATGAGTAATGACACAGGGGAATGGGCCGCCATACAGAGGGAGGGAGAGAGAGAGAGAGAGAGAGAGAGAGAGAGAGAGAGAGAGAGAGAGAGAGAGAGAGAGAGAGAGAGAGAGAGAGAGAGAGAGAGAGAGAGAGAGAGAGAGAGAGAGAGAGAAGGGGAGGGAGGGAGGGAGGGAATAAAGCGAGAGTGAATGAGAATGTGAATCAGAATAAGAATAAGTGCAGGAGCAGGAAACAGACTGTACGAACAGCGGTTGGCATACAGTAATGGCAGGAAGATTAAGAAAGATATGAGGAAAAAAGAAGCGAATAGAAAAGACCAAAAAAGAAAGGGAACCAGCCAAAATGAGAGAATACGATGAAGACAGTGTGAAATTGAGTGGTGGTGTCTGAAAGGGAGACATGGAACTAGACACAGAAAAAGAGAAAAAGTTAATGGAACACTGAGTATGAGTATGATAGGGCTTTGTGGCTTCGGGTCACCCTCACTGACTGTCTGCCTGCCTGTTGTTTCTCTGTGTGTGTGTGTGTGTGTTGTTTATCTGTGTGTGTGTGTGTGTGTGTGTCTGTCTGTTGTTTATCTGTGTGTGTGTCTGCGTGAGTGTGTCTGACCTGAGGGTCCGGGCCCCTGGCTGCTGCCGGTGCTGTGGCAGGCCAGCCTCTGGAGCAGCTGCAGAAGCGCGGGCCTAAGCAGCGTTGGCAGCGCCCCGTCACTGCCCCCCTCTGGCCTGCAGGAGGCACCGCAGCTCAGACAGGGCTCTCTCCGCCAGCCGCTCATCACCGCTGACCACAAGCGTCTGCAAGAAGGACAGACAAAAGACAGAGGTGTAGTGTCAGGTTAGAGTCTTTACATCAGCCATAAGCCTCCTGAGGCCGTCGTTTACAACGATTTCAGAAAAGCTAAGCGATGACACAAAGCGGAGGATCAACCAATCATAATCACGAACCAGAACTATAATTTTCATAAAGTACGCTTAATTTGTTCTCTTCACCATCTGCACGAATATACAGTATATATTCATTATTGGAAATATTAAAGTTAGAATGCAGCATTGAAAAGGTCTGCACTATTTCCAAAGCCTATTAGGATTATTAAGATTTTATTAGGATTTCCATTAGCTGATGCAGAGCATTAGCTACTCTTCCTAGAGGCCTAACACTATGTATAATATATTCCACTAAATTCTACATATTACTCTCTCCAGACATTTATGGTTTAATAAAAGATGTCTGGGTTGATCTCCAAACTACCACATCAGAACCGGCAAGTTTCCCACACCAGGGAAGATCCCCGGGCCAGGAGGAAACGAGGCGAACGACTAGAGTGGACACAGGAGGGGGGATGAGGAACGGCCGTGCAAGGGCCAGGCTGGGTATTAATGGGTTAGGGTTAATAAAGTCACTTTTTCTGGCTTGCGGAGGCTGATACAAGAGGTGTATGTTCCGCCAGTATGTTCTGACGGACGGCACATTGGTGCCCCTTGGCAGCGTGCTAATGCCCCCCCCCCCCCAATCTTGGTGCTGGGTGATTTGCTGCCACCCGGTCTCGCTGGCACATGTATCTGGCAGGACTGAGCTATCAAGAGCCAGGGTCCCTGGGGACCATCCTGGAGTGTCTCATAAGCTCTTAGCTATAATCTTTAGTGTCTTCTACACCCACTAATGTTTGGCAAGAGTTGACAATATAATAAATCTATAGATCTATCTAAGACTGTGGTCTGGCTTGGCCAGCCAATGTACAGTAAGTAAGTTTGGCGAGCATGGTGGCGTCTCTGTTCGTTGAACTGGTCGAGGAGCGAATCATTTCTGCATGAGGGGAAGCAATCCTCTACAGGTGATTCAGTGTACTCTATAGGCAGTGAATGTGGAAACATTTAATTTATTTATGTGCCCATGCCATGTCTCTACTCTGACTAGACAGAACCTGAATTGTGCACAAGTATTGTGTCTGTGTTTAAAGTTCTTGCTTTCTTCGAGCTCGTGTTTAGTTTGAGAGTGGGCACTGTGAGTCTTCAGTGGCTTCGTTAAAGGAAGGTTTTTGATTTCCTGCTCTAATGATCAGTCGGGGGAAAGGGTGGACAGTACAGCTGCAGCAATACGTTATAGGATGAGACATTATCTTCTGCAATGATTGTAAT